>NC_092724.1:151585995-151885995 GCF_047496885.1 Scyliorhinus torazame | reverse complement strand
TATATGCCCCGAACTGGGATGATGCCAATTTTATGAGGCGCATGTTAGGACGTATCCCGGACCTAGAGGTGGGGAAGTTGGTAATGGGTGAAGATTTTAACACGGTGTTGGAACCAGAGCTTGACAGATCGAGGTCCAGGACTGGAAGGAGGCCGGCAGCAGCCAAGGTGCTTAAAGATTTTATGGAGCAGATGGGAGGAGTAGACCCATGGAGAGTTAGCAGACCTAGGAGTAAGGAGTTTTCGTTTTTCTCCTATGTCCACAAAGTTTATTCGCAAATAGACTTTTTTGTTTTGGGAAGGGCGTTGGTCCCGAAGGTGAGGGGGACGGAGTATACGGCTATAGCCATTTCGGATCACGCTCCACATTGGGTGGACTTGGAGATAGGGGAGGAAAAAGAACGGCGTCCACCCTGGAGAATGGACATGGGACTAATGGTGGATGAGGGGGTGTGTCTAAGGGTGAGGGGGTGCATTGAAAAGTACTTGGAACTCAATGATAATGGGGAGGTCCAGATGGGAGTGGTCTGGGAGGCGCTGAAGGCAGTGGTTAGAGGGGAGCTGATATCAATAAGGGCACATAAAGGAAAGCAGGAGAGTAGGGAACGGGAGAGGTTGCTGCAAGAACTTTTGAGGGTGGACGGGCAATATGCGGAGGCACCGGAGGAGGGACTGTACAGGGAAAGGCAAAGGCTACACGTAGAATTTGATTTGCTGACAACGGGTACTGCAGAGGCACAGTGGAGGAAGGCACAGGGTGTACAGTATGAATATGGGGAGAAGGCGAGCAGGTTGCTGGCCCACCAATTGAGGAAAAGGGGAGCAGCGAGGGAAATAGGGGGAGTGAGGGATGAGGAGGGATGAGGAGGGAGAGATGGAGCGGGGAGCAGAGAGAGTGAATGGAGTATTCAAGGCATTTTATGAAAGATGATATGAAGCTCAGCCCCCGGATGGGAAGGAGAGAATAATGTTTTTTTTGGACCAGCTAGAATTTCCTAAGGTGGAGGAGCAGGAGAGGGTGGGACTGGGAGCACAGATTGAAATGGAGCAAGTAGTGAAAGGAATTAGGAGCATGCAGGGGGGGGGGGGAAGGCTCCGGGACCGGATGGATTCCCAGTTGAATTTTACAGGAAATATGTGGACTTGCTCGCCCCGCTACTGATGAGAACCTTTAATGAGGCGAGGGAAAGGGGACAGCCGCCCCCGACTATGTCAGAGGCAACGATATCGCTTCTCCTAAAGAAGGAAAAAGACCTGCTGCAATGCGGGTCCTATAGACCTATTTCCCTCCTAAACGTAGACGCTAAGATTCTGGCCAAGGTAATGGCAATGAGGATAGAGGATTGTGTCCTGGGGGTGGTCCATGAGGACCAAACTGGGTTTGTGAAGGGGAGACAGCTGAATACGAATATACGGAGGCTGCTAGGGGTAATGATGATGCCCCCACCAGAGGGGGAAGCGGAGATAGTGGTGGCGATGGATGCCGAGAAAGCATTTGATAGAGTGGAGTGGGATTATTTGTGGGAGGTGTTGAGGAGATTTGGTTTTGGAGAGGGGTATATTAGATGGGTACAGCTGCTGTATAGGGCCCCGATGGCGAGCGTGGTCACGAATGGACGGGGGTCTGCGTACTTTCGGCTCCATAGAGGGACGAGGCAGGGATGTCCTCTGTCCCCATTATTGTTTGCAATGGCGATTGAGCCCCTGGCAATAGCATTGAGGGGTTCCAGGAAGTGGAGGGGAGTACTCAGGGGAGGAGAAGAACACCGGGTATCTCTGTATGCGGACGATTTGTTGTTGTATGTGGCGGACCCGGTGGAGGGGATGCCAGAGATAATGCGGATACTTCGGGAGTTTGGAGAATTCTCAGGATATAAACTGAACATGGGGAAAAGTGAGTTGTTTGTGGTGCATCCAGGGGAGCAGAGCAGAGAAATAGAGGACTTATCGCTGCGGAAGGTAACAAGGGACTTCCGCTACTTGGGGATCCAGATAGCCAAGAATTGGGGTACATTGCATAGGTTAAATTTAACGCGGTTGGTGGAACAGATGGAGGAGGACTTCAAGAGATGGGACATGGTATCCCTGTCACTGGCAGGGAGGGTGCAGGCGGTTAAAATGGTGGTCCTCCCGAGATTCCTCTTTGTGTTTCAGTGCCTCCCGGTGGTGATCACAAAGGCTTTTTTCAAAAGGATTGAGAAGAGTATCATGAGTTGTGTGTGGGCCGGGACGACCCCGAGAGTGAGGAAGGGATATTTGCAGCGTAGTAGAGATAGGGGAGGGCTGGCACTACCGAGCCTAAGTGAGTACTACTGGGCCGCCAATATCTCAATGGTATGTAAGTGGATGGGAGAAGAGGAGGGAGCGGCGTGGAAGAGATTGGAGAGGGCGTCCTGCAGGGGGACTAGCCTACAAGCTATGGTGACGGCGCCATTGCCGTTCTCACCGAAGAAATACACCACAAGCCCGGTGGTGGTGGCTACTCTGAAAATTTGGGGGCAGTGGAGACGGCATAGGGGAAAGACGGGAGCCTCGGTGTGGTCCCCGATAAGAAATAACCATAGGTTTGCTCCGGGGAGAATGGATGGGGGATTTGGAACATGGCAAAGAGCAGGAGTAACACAATTGAGAGATCTGTTTGTAGATGGGACGTTTGCAAGTCTGGGAGCGCTGACCGAAAAATATGGGTTGCCCCAAGGGAATGCATTCCGGTATATGCAACTGAGGGCTTTTGCGAGGCAACAGGTGAGGGAATTCCCACAGCTCCCGACGCAGGAGGTGCAGGACAGAGTGATCTCAAAGACATGGGTGGGGGGCGGTAAGGTATCAGACATATATAAGGAAATGAGAGACGAGGGGGAGATTATGGTAGATGAGTTGAAAGGGAAATGGGAAGAAGAGCTGGGGGAGGAGATTGAGGAGGGGCTGTGGGCTGATGCCCTAAGTAGGGTAAACTCATCGTCCTAGTGTGCCAGGCTAAGCCTGATACAATTTAAGGTGTTACACAGGGCGCATATGACTGGAGCACGGCTCAGCAAATTTTTTGGAGTAGAGGATAGGTGTGTGAGATGCTCGAGAAGCCCAGCGAATCACACCCACATGTTCTGGTCATGTCCGGCACTACAGGGGTTTTGGGTGGGGGTGACAAAGGTGCTTTCGAAGGTAGTGGGGGCCCGGGTCGAACCAAGCTGGGGGTTGGCTATATTTGGGGTTGCAGAAGAGCCGGGAGTGCAGGAGGCGAGAGAGGCTGATGTTTTGGCCTTTGCGTCCCTAGTAGCCCGGCGCAGGATACTGTTGATGTGGAAGGAAGCCAAGCCCCCAGGTGTGGAGACCTGGATAAATGACATGGCAGGGTTTATAAAGCTGGAACGGATTAAGTTCGTCCTAAGGGGATCGGCTCAAGGGTTCACCAGGCGGTGGCAACCGTTCGTCGAATACCTCACAGAAAGATAGAGGGAATGGAAGAGAAGAAGACAGCAGCAGCAACCCAGGGCCAGGGGGGGAGGAGCCAGAAGGACTCTCAGGGATGTTAGTGTATAAGTATAATATGTATAGGTTGTTGTTATAGGTAATTGTATAATGGACTGTTGAATTATATTTTTGGAGTATTTATCTGGGACAAGGCAGTTGCCATTTAGTTTTGTTTTTTAATTTTGATGTTGTTTATATATTATTTATTTCTTGTTTAAAAAATTGGCCACTGTTATTTATATTGTTATATTACTGTGTAAAGGATACACAATGTACTGTTATGGTTGGCCAAAAATTTTGAATAAAATATATTTTTAAAAAATGAAAAGAATTTTAGCAAAAAAAAGTGGTAAAGGAGAGATGGGAGGGGGGAAAAAGGGGAGGGGGCGAAAGAAAGGAAAAAAAAAAGTGAGGGAGGAAAAAAAAGGGGGGTGGAAATGCCAGAAGGGAGCCAAAGCAGAGGGAGAAGGGGCACTAAAAGCAGACGGGGCAATGTGCAAGCCCGTTCAGACGAGCTAATCAGCGCACAAAGTGGCGGAAGGGAAGGTTCATCGCAACAAAAAGAACTGGGCAGACAGGAGCATTTTCCCCCTGGGCCAGGGGGGAACTGGAACTGGAAGGCAGCCTTTGCCGAGGCGCTGAAGGAACATCAGCAGGAAAACAAGGCAGAGGCCAGAGCGGACATAGAGGCCGCAATGCCGGCAGCAATGGCCAAGGTCCTGGCGGAGGTGCAGCTCGCCCTGGGCAGAGCAGAGGAGAAACTGGAAGCCCAAGAGGAGAAACTGGAAGCCCAAGAGGAGAAACTGGAAGCCCAAGAGGAGAAACTGGAAGCCCAAGAGGAGAAACTGGAAGCCCACGAGGAGAAACTGGAAGCCCACGAGGAGAAACTGGAAGCCCAAGAGGAGAAACTGGAAGCCCAAGAGGAGAAACTGGAAGCCCAAGAGGAGAAACTGGAAGCCCAAGAGGAGAAACTGGAAGCCCAAGAGGAGAAACTGGAAGCCCAAGAGGAGAAACTGGAAGCCCAAGAGGAGAAACTGGAAGCCCAAGAGGAGAAACTGGAAGCCCAAGAGGAGAAACTGGAAGCCCAAGAGGAGAAACTGGAAGCCCAAGAGGCGACCATTAAGGAGCTGGTGAAAGCCGCGACTGACATGAGCGACCGGATCATGGCCCTGGAGAAGGAGGTGGCGAGACTGGGCACAACACAGGGGAGCCTGAAGGGCAGAGTGGACAGCCAGGAAAACCGCTCGAGAAGGTAAAATGTCAGGATAGTGGGCCTACCAGAGGGGATCGAGGGTAGAAAGCCCACGGCATACGTGGCCGAGATGCTGGGCAACTTAGTAGGGAGGAAAACTTTCCCCAACCCACCAGAAATGGACAGAGCACACCAGGTGTGAGGCAACGCCAGCCCCCTCTCTGCCGCATCCCCGCCACGGCAAGCGCACCCTGAACAAAATGCAAACCACTGCCTAAGGGACCGCTTCAGGTGGGAGGCCAGGCCCCAGCACGAGGGAACAAGAGTTACGGAGAAGGGAGAGCAAGCGAGAGGAGTGCCGGGTAGGAGAGGGGGCAGAAAACCGCAAAGGCCGGGCAAGGGAGAAGCGAGACAGTAACTCCTGAAAGGGGGCCACTGCACTAGCAGGAAAGCTAGCATTGGGGACATGCAACAAAGCATGGCCACAGCGCGCCCCTAATAGGGGGAATGCGGCAGGCAGGGGGTGGCGGGGACCACTCAGGCGGGAGAGCAAATGGGGATAGGAACAGGGGAAAGAGGGACAAAGGAGGGGTATACGGGAGAGGGGGGAAAATGACGGGGAAAGGGAGAGACCAGGGAGGGGCAGGGAAGGAGGGACACACAAGGCTAGAAAAGGAATAGCAATAGGGCTACAAAGTGCCAAAACCAAGGGCTCGAAACAAGGAATCGCTGCAAGCATCCACCCAGTACGGTCTCTGGACGAAGGGAGACCCCAGAGTGCAGGGGACTACCCGCGTGCCGGACACACAGTAGGCGGCCATGTCGTGTGTACAGGATCCAACGACAGACAGATCAAACCCCAAAACGGGGAAAACCTCAAGCATGGCAAGGGAACTCAGTCACTTTATGGAGCAGATGGGAGCGGTGGACCCCTGGAGGTTTACCCATCCAGGGGAGAAGGAATTCTCCTTCTTCTCCCCAGTACACAACGTATACACCAGAATTGACTTCTTTGTGGTGGGGAAAACTGTGCTTCCGGGGATAGACAAAGTGGACCACGCTCCACATTACATGGACGTAAGGCTGGAGGCGGACAGGGCCCAATGCTCCACACGGAGGTTGGACATTGCCCTACTAGCTGACAAGGCCTTCAACGAAGGTATCGTGGGCCACAGCAGAATAAACGGAGAACAATCAGAACAGGGAGGCCATACTAAGAGGGGAAATCATCGCTTTCAAAGCGCGAAGAAATAGGGAGGAAAGGGCGGCTTGGCATCAGCTGGTCGACTCCATACTGGAGGTAGACCGTAAATACTCCGAGGCCCTGACCGTAGAGCTCCTGGCGGAGAGGAAAGAGCTACAAAGGAACTTTAATCTGCTCTCCACCAGGAAAGCAGTGCACCAACTCCGCCAGGCACGTGGGACCCTATACGAACACAGAGACAAAGCCAGCCGCCTGTTGGCACACCAGCTGAGAAAGCAGGCAGCCACCAGAGAAATTCCACAAATCAGGGATACCAGAGGCATATTAGAAACAGAAACAGAAAAGATCAACAAAACCTTCAAGGTCTTCTACCAAGGGCTGTACACCTCAGAGTGGGGGAGTCAGGAAGAAACGGTTCCTTGATGGACTGGACATACCAGTCGTGGGGGAGGGCAGAAAACGGGGCCTGGAAGCACCACTAGCACTGGGAGAGATCATGGGCAGCATCAGCTACATGCAGGCGGGGAAGGCGCAGGGACCAGACGGGTTCCTGGCGGACTTCTACAAAACACTTGCGACAGCACTGGCCCCGCACCTGCGGGAGATGTTCACAGACTCGCTGGCCAAGGGCACACTGCCACCCACGCTAGCACAGGCCTCTATCTCGCTGATACCTAAGAAAGACAAAGACCCAATGGAATGTGGGTCATAGAGACCCATCTCACTGCTGAACGTAGATGCAAAGATATTGGCCAAATCCTAGCCAAAAGGCCAGAAGACTGCATGCCAGAGGTGGTCTCAGAGGACCAGACGGGCATTGTCAAAGGTAGACAGCTTACCTCGAACATCAGGCGCCTGCTGAACGTGATAATGACCTCATCCAGGTGAGAATACCAAAAGTGATTATCTCCCTAGACGCAGAAAAGGCCTTCGACAGAGTCGAATCGAAATACCTCAGAGGTACTGGAGCAGTTGGGGCTTGGAACAGCATTCACCTCCTGGGTAAAACTCCTATACAACGCTCCCATGGCGAGTGTACGGACCAACAACACCAACTCCCGATACTTCCAGCTGCGCAGGGGCACCAGACAAGGATGCCCACTGTCCCCACTGCTGTTCGCTCTAGCGATCGAACCATTAGCAATCACGCTCAGAGCAGCAAAAAGCTGGAGGGGGATCCAAAGGGGCGGCAGAGAGCAGAGTCTCACTCTATGCAGATGACCTGCTCCTCTACATTTCGGATCCACAGAGCAGCATGGACGGAATCAGCGTGCTCCTGAAAGAGTTTGGCGCCTTCTCGGACTACAAACTCAACATCAGCAAAAGCGAGATCTTCCCAGTACACCCACAAGTAGGGGGGGCAGCATTAACGGGACTGCCGTTTAAACAAGCCCGACAGCATCCCCATCCCCACCCAAAAAACACTCCAGCTGCCCGGTGGTGATAGCCAACCTCCAATCCTGGAAGCAACTACGGCAGCAATTTTGTCGGACAAAGCTCCCATCTGCAACAACCATAGGTTCACACCAGCACTGACTGGCGCCACCTTCAAAAGGTGGGGACAGGACGGAGGGACACTGACAGTCAGGGACCTGTACACCGACGGCAGGATCGCAACATTGGATGAACTGACAGAGAAATTCCAGCTAGCCAGTGGGAACGAGCTAAGGTATCTACAACTCAAAAACTTCCTACGAAAGGAGACAAGGGCGTACCCACAACCGCCACGACAGACATTACTGGAAGAGTTACTGGACGCAAGCATACTAGATAAAGGAAACTGTAGCGACATGTATGACCGAAAGGGCCGACACCGTATTGGACGCAACAAGAAAGAAATGGAAGGAGGACCTGGGGATTGAAATAGGGTGGGGACTCTGGGACAATGCACTCTACAGAGTCAACACCACCTCCACGTGCGCAAGGCTCAGCCTGACGCAGCAAAAAGTGGTACATAGAGCCCACTTAACAAGAACCCGTATGAGTAGGTTCTTCCCGGAGGTGGAGGATAGATGTGAATGGTGCCAAGGAGGCCCGGCCAACCACGCCCACATGTTCTGGTCTTGCCCCAGACTTGCGGGGTACTGGACAGCCTTCTTCGAGGCAATGTCCAAAGTGGTGATGATGAGGGTGGAGCCATGCTCGAAAGTCGCGGTCTTCGGAGTTTCAGACCAGCCAGATCTATTCCTGGGGAGGGCGGCGGACGCCCTTGACTTTGCCTCCCTGATCACCCGCCGTAGAATCCTGTTCGGCTGGCGGTCAGCAGCACCACCCAAAGCTGCAGACTGGCTGTCCAATCTCTCGGAATCTCTCCAAATGGAGAAAATCAAATTCGCCATCCGAGGGTCAGACGACGGCTTCCACAGAACGTGGGAGCCATTCACCCAATTGTTCCGTGACCTGTTTGTGGCCAACGAACAAGCAGAAGAATAGCCAGGTAGCCAAGAATCAGGGGAAAGTAGCCAAAGCATGAGAGGGATAGATAGACCGGGAGACAGCTAAACCTAAGAGGAAAGAAAGGCGAACCACAGGAAGGGGTGGGGGGTGAAGAGGGAAGAGACAGGGAACAAGAGAGAAGAACCAGGGAGGTTGTGGTGGTTTGTGGGGGGGGGGGGGAGAATGACAGCCGGAAGGAGGGCACGGGATACGATAACCAACTTGGCATCTCCAGGAACAGAGAACAAGGAGAATACAGGCGAAAGACGGGAGGAACGGCTGAAGCGGAGGTGAGCACAAGACGACAACGGCAGCGAGATCCGTCCGGGAGAACCAAGTGACAACACCAACACCAGACCCATTCGAGTATTGCCCACTGTAATTGCTTCTCCGGCACCCAAATGTATATTTACCTCACCAGTCTCCACCCCCCTCCCTCCCCCCCAACAAAGTTACCTACTTGTGTTGTAAATAATTTTGCCAGTTGTACAGAGTTGCTGCTGTTGCGCTGATGCACAATACCCTACCAGTTATCCTATTTTATTTTTTATTATTACTTTAATAAATTATATATATTTATTCTGTGCACATAACGGTAAATATACTTTGTTCAAAAACTCAATAAAAAACATTTATGAAAAAATATATATAATTTGAAACAACAGCTTCAAGACTAGGCAAGTTTTTTTTAATAGAAATATTCTTTGTAATTTGCTACTTCTCTTAGATAAAATATTGTATCTAATATACGATCATAACCTTGTTTGCTCCATGCAGGATTTACTTCCATAAATAGATCAAAATGCATTCACTGGAAATAATTTTAATCGAGTAAATTTAGTCCAAATTATAAAGAAGGTCCAAGCCACACACATGCACATAGCTCCACTCGGAAATAATCGTTAACCGGAGATGCATCTTGCCTAAAGGTCACCGTTGGGTTTCTAGGAGTGGTGTAAACAGAGCAGAACTGGAAACTGTAGCGCTAACCAAAGATTTATTTTCTTTTTCAATGGGGGAACGGCCAAGCAAAGCCCCAAAACAGAAGCTGACTTTAGACATGGGTGCATCCCCTGCACTAACTTATCTTGGTTGGGCACCTGAGAAGGTAGCAAGAGGAAGGTAGGGAGATGTGGAAAAGAAGCACTTCTGCAGCAGGATCAACCACTGGCTATCCTCTCATACCTCCAGCAGTTAACTGTACAATTGAAAACTGGCGGTGGGGGTGGTTTTGATGATGCAACTTACTTGTCTTCCTCCAATGATAGTTGAAGGTGAAAATTTCATATTTTTTTTAATCCCCAAAGAACTTACATATTTTTCTAAAACCCCGATTTTTGTATTGTTAATTCACATTTTTAAATTTTAGACTACCTCCAGACCAGAGTTATCTATTTTTCTCAGTGACAACTGTGTGACTACATGACATATTGCACCATTTGTACCAACGCTTTACATCAATCACTTTCACCACAATGCCCTCAGCTGTTTGAAGTATTAATGTGAATGCAACTTATTACACAAAGCATATTTAACAAGGTTTTTGTGTGCTGTCTGGCATCTGGGTAGGGATGGGGAAGGTGTCGAACGTATATCAGGAGCTGCAGGAGGTGGAGGAAGCCTCAGTGGAGGAGTTGAGGGGCAAGTGGGAAGAGGAGCTGGGTGAGGAACTGGATGAGGGCCTGTGGGCCGATGCCCTGGGCAGGGTGAACTCCTCCTCATCATGTGCCAGGCTCAGCTTAATTCAGTTTAAGATGGTGCATCGGGCGCATACAACGGCGGCAAGGATGAGTACGTTTTTTGGGGTGGTGGACAGGTGCCTGAGATGTGCGGGAGTCCAGCGAACCATGCCCATATGTTTTGGGCATGCCCGGCGCTTAAAGAATTCTGGCAGGGGTTTGCGAGGGTGATGTCTAGGATTTTGGACACTTGGGTGAAGGCAAGTCCAACAGTAGCGATATTTGGGGTGTCGGAGGATCCGGGAGTGCAGGAAGCGAAAGAGGCCGAGGTACTGGCCTTTGCCTCCCTGGTAGCCCAGAGACGGATCTTGTTAATGTGGAGGGACTCGAATGGAGACCTGGGTTAGCGATATGGCGGGGTTCCTCAGCCTGGAGCGAATAAAGCTCGCCTTGAGAGGGTCCTTGATGGGGTTCTCCCGGCGGTGGCAACCTTTCCTTGACTTTCTAGGGGAGCAGTAATTGTCAGCAGCAGGGGGGGGGAAACTCTTGATATAATGTAAGTTTTATATGAAGACAACACCCACCCTTGTTCTGTTTAATAATTCTTCTTTATTTTTATTTTTATTATTATTTGTACTTCTATCTTTGTTATGTAAAAACGTTGGTTGGAAAAGCTTTAATAAAACATTTATTTTTTAAAAAACAAGGTTTTTGTGGCAAGATGTTTCACCAACTTTCTAAAGCATTTAGCTAGAGACTGTTAAACATAGACAAGATAAAGCAGCCTCAGTAATATATGATTACTCGATATTTGGAAATCCACCAGTTTCACCATTTTGTTAGGGGAAGATGGCGATGTAGTGGTAATGTCATAGATTACCATATCGTAGAATTTACAGTGAAGGAGGCCATTCGGCCCATCGAGTTTGCACCGGCTCCTGGAAAGAGCACCTTACCCAAGGTCAACACCTCCACCCTATCCCCATAACCCATGTCACTGGACTAGTAATCTTGTGGCCCAGGCTAATTCTCTGGGGATATGGTCTCAAATCCCAGCATGGCAGCTGGTGATATTGAAGTTCAATTAATAAATCTACAATATAATCTATAATATAATAGTGACCATGGCAATTATCATCCATTGTTGTAAAAACCCAACTAGTTCACACATGCCCTTTGGGAAAGGAAATCTGCCGCCCTTACCTGGTCTGGCCTACATGTGACTCCAGATCCATAGCAATGCAGTTGACTCCTAACTATCCTCTGAAATGGCCTAGCAAGTCACTCGATTCAAGGGCAATTGGGAATAGGTCACATTCTCTCCGTGTCTGCATGGGCCTCGCCCCACAACCCAAAGATGTGCAGGGTAGGTGGATTGGCTACATTAAATTGCCCCTTAATTGGGGAAGGAATTTTTTTTTAAAGAAATAGGTAACAATTGCTCGCCTTGCCAGTGACACCCACATCCCATGAAATAACTTGAGTTTCAGATCAATTGACTTGGGAATGAGTCCTTTCATTTTCATAACGATGTTACATTTTAGGATTTGTTTAATACGGTCCTTAAACTAGAGTTTTTGTTTCCAGAATTTCATATTATTCTCAAGAGTAGCTCTAGTATCTTTACCAGGTAACATAGACATAGAACATACAGTGCAGAAGGAGGCCATTCGGCCCATCGAGTCTGCACCGACCCACTAAAGCCCTCACTTCCACCCTATCCCCGTAACCCAATAACCCCTCCGAACCTTTTTGGACACTAAGGGCAATTTAGTATGGCCAATCCACCTAACCTGCACGTCTTTGGACCGGGGGAGGAAACTGGAGCACCCGGAGGAAACCCACACAAACACCGGGGGAGGTGTGCAGACTCCACACAGACAGTGCCCCAAGCTGGGAATCAAAAGTGGGACCCTGGCGCTGTGAAGCCACAGTGCTACCCACTTGTGCTACCGTACTGCCCGAACAGAACAAATTATCTGTTTTAGTTATTGAATTATCCTATGCTATAAGATTTATCTCCATCTTTCATAAGTAATAAAGATTTATAACTTCAATCCAGTGGATGCTGGAAATCTGAAATAAGAACAGAAAGTGCTGGAAATACTCAGGTCAGGCAGCATTTATGCAAGGAGCAACAGATAAAACCTTTATTTCTTTTTCATTCATTCACGGGGTGTGGGCATCGCTGATTAGACCAACACTTGTTGCTCAGCTGCAAATACCCTCGAGAAGCTGATGGTGCGCTGCCTTCTTGAACTTCTGCAGTCCGTGTGGTTCAAGTACATCCACAGCACCGTTAAGGAGGCAGTTCCAAGAATTCACCCCAACAACAGTAAAGGAATGGCGATATGGTACCAAGTCCACATGGTGCTGTGTGGAGGGAAACCTGCAGGTGACGGTTTTCCCATGTATCTTCGAGGAGGTAGAGGTCACAGATTTGGAAGGTGCCATTGGAGGAGCCTTGGTGAATTGCTGCAGTGCATCTTCTGCTGCCAATATGCGTTGGAGGAAGACAATGTTTTAGATGCTGTATCGATAAGTGGGCTCCTTTGCCTTGATGGCGTCAAGCTTTTGAGTGTTGTTCTGCACTCATCCAGTCAAGCGGAGAATCTTCTATCATACTCCTGACTTGTGCCTTGTAGGTGTCAGCAAGCTTTGGGGAATCAGGAGCTGAGTTACTCGCTGCAGAATTCCCAACCTCTGACTTGCGCTTGTAGCCACAATATTTATATAGCTGGTGTAGTTCAACTTCTGGTCAATGGTACCCCCCAAGATGTCGATTACAGTGATTGTAATGTCATCGAGCATTATGGGGAGATGGTTTGATTTTTTCTTGTTGGAGATGGTCTTTGCCTGGCATTTAAGTGGTGTGAAAGTTATCTGTTACTTCCTCTCTCCACAAATGCTGCCTAACCTGCTGAGAACTTCCAGCATTTTCTGTTTTTATTGCAACTTCATACTTTGCTTTCAAGCTATTACGCATATTTACTGTACTAAGGATGAACAGGCAAGTATCAGTGATAAACAAAGAGTAGAAATCATTGTGTCTACCTTCCTGTCTGAAAACCAATAAAACCTCAAGATCTAATGCCAAACTGTTCTGTTGTTGTGGTGTTTCCTGTATTTTGTTTTACTGCTGTGGGAATCGTTAGCAGCTTAACTACTCTCCTTAGAGCCAACGATCAGAACAGCTACATGCTCGCAAACATCCCTGAAAATAGATACAGGACTTTGAATAGCTGCTAGCCAACATTTCAAACATTAATGGCCATTTAGATAATCCCAAGTAAATCACATGGTCCATTTACTCACATAAGAGTTATCTTTCCCCTCAACGTCTATAAACTTTCAACAAAACTTTGAAAACAAATTCAGCTTGGTGCAAGACTCTCCTCAAAGCTGGCTCTTAAATAATGAGACTGGATTCAAAGGGACAGCCAACAATATTTATTCAACAAAGAACAAAGCGAACAATGCACAAAATTCAATATTCTTCATTTTGTGGTTTGTGATCACTAGCTCTCCCCTGCTTCAGTGTCGACATTTCAAAATTATATAGAATTAAAGCTCAAGGTGTCAGCATTAGTGCATGTTTAAATTCATGGTAAATCTATTTAAAAAATAATAGTGTTGAAAGAATTTAAGTGGCAATTACCATTGCTCCAGGGACAAACCTCAATCCACCCCTTATTTAATAGGATGTCATTAGCACCACAGGATACAATTATGTTAAAAGAACTTAGCAGGCTGCCAGGCAAGTGAATATTTCTTTTCTGCTGCTTTGCATTTTACTCTATACAACAAGGGTGCTGAAAATGTTTTGAATGCCATCGCTGCCACCAAGGTGCCTTTCATGATTAAATTCTACATTGAAATATATGTAGGTAACGTGGAAACAATCTATTTCACTCCCACTTTTACACTCCTGTCCAGGTCATGGGTTTTCTACTGACTATTTGGGATGACCCTTCTGTTTAAAAACTAGAAAGTTGGTTAGATCCGATCTGCCTGTTCTCAAACCTTTGCTGCTACTTTTAAAAATACATACATTTACATAGTACCTTTCATACCATAAGGCATCCCCAAGTGATTTCCAGCCAATGAAGCACTTATAACATTGGAAATGGGGCAGCTAATTAATGTACAGCAAGTTCCCACAAACTGCAAGACAATAATGACCAGTTAATTTGTTTTTGAGGGATAAATGTTGGTCAGAGATACCTCCCTTGCTCTTCTTCAAAATAGTGGCATGAGATCTTTTACACCCATTTTAGGGGCAGATAAGGACTTGATTTAACCCACCTTCCAAAACTCAGCAACTCCAATAATACAGCACGCCCTCGGCACTGCGCTGAGATACTTTATCATCCGAAACACGGCACCATACAGCAACCCCTCAGTATTGCACTGAACTTTCAGCTCGAGTACTACGGTACTCCTCAAGTTTGTTTCCAGTGATTAATTCCATTTTATTTTCATGATTTTGCCAGAGTTATTGCAGCAAGACTACTGGATTTGGAATTTATTTATTTTACATTGTTCCTGAAAATAGGCGCCATTTTGGCTCAATCTCAAGATAATGGGACCACCACGGTGTTCATTGATTCTGATACCAATGGAGTATAACTAGTAAGGAGAGGGGCTGAGATCTGAGCATTGTTTAACCTGGCTATTTGCAGTCATTGCAGAGCAGCAATTAACAAAGCAAACGGACTTATATTGTCAATTCAGTAGAATTTCAATCCAAGACAATCAGGGTGAAACGGCGTAGTGGTCTGGGCAGGTTGCATCTTTGTGATATGGTACGAATAAAGTAATGGCATGATGGGAAAACTGGTCAATGGGAAGACTGGTCAAAATATTTGATACAATGTAAGAAATGCTGCCCTAACCATTTCAGACCCCTGTAAGACTAATAAGGCCGACTCTGCATAACTTGAAGTATGAATAAGATCAGAGAAGGTCAAGCCATTCCAAAATACCGGACCTCGGCAACTCCTGATAAGACTAACTCGTCATAACCCAGAGCCGTAGGAATAAGACAAGATAAGGTCAGGAAGAAATAAGTCTCCTCCGACCTCTCAATGTTCCCTCCAAGGACAAGATAATGGTATAAGTGATGTGACAAAAAGCCCAATAAGGTCAGCAGGCATTGCTTCCGTTTCTACTTCCAATCGAAGTCCTGACTAAGCTGTAGTCACGCAATCTTGATAATGATAATGTATAAATACTGAACTGATTTTCTGTAAAAGCGCGGACTTGAGAAGGAATCAGCAAGTTTCACTAACTGCTCTCTGACCTCAAGTTTCAGCCATTACTGCCTGCAGTCGTTTTCAAAATAAAGCCTTGTTATTTTATCTCAACGAGCGATGTTGAATCTTTCTACTACAGAAGTAGGAAAATATTGACTACAACATCTTCACGAGTGTTCAATACTGATCAGTGTCAACCGGATTGCACCCAAGTTCGGTCCCAGTGCCACGGGAGTTGTAAACTATGAGAAAAGATTAGGTTTTTCTGCCTTAAAAGGAGCATACAAGAGGGGATTACGTAGACAAAATACGAGGTGGAACAAAAAACAATAAACATTTGCACCAATTCAAGCTAAATCTTGACCACGTGAGACCCAGGGACATGGTTAAAACAGAAGAATGGCAAAGTTATAACGGTACAAGGCGCAAATAGAGGCTTTTGTATACCGTAATGAAGGAGGGGGAGGAAGAAATTAAATCACAGATTTTCGTTTTCAAACTAAATTGCTGAAAGGTATCATCTGTACATCTGTGATCTTATTGGTTCTGTATTTCTTAATCTATTCTTTTTTCTGTCTTCCCAGCCATTACTTATCCACCACTCAATGGGGTAAGAAACGGGTGAAGACAAAGTAAGAGAGCTTCCAGGAACATTGTTCTTAACTGGCCATTTAAATACAACATGTATGGCATAAAAAAAAAATCAAATTCCCTATTTGCCTCCCCTCGAGAAAAAGAACATTGCAAACAGCTTTTGAATATCAGGTAGCATAACAGAACGCAGTTGTGAAATAATTAAAACTGACGTCTCACCACATCAACCAGGTGTGAAGAGAGGCTGCTGATCGCCCAGCAGGATGCTCACACCACAACTTGCTGAGAAAATAATTAGAATTCTCGTAACAAACATAGTGGCTGATTGTAGGCACGTGATCAACATCTAATACAAATCAACGGTGCTGCGGTTCAACACAGAAAAGGAACAATAGCTTATTTAATATCTTTAGAAATGAAAAAATACTCAAACAACTTCACATGTCCTACCACAATTAAAACATGGGAGTTCAGTTTTTTTTTTTTTTTTATAACAGTGCAATAAATTCTCATTTATATTCAGGACAGAGCAAAAGGCCATCAGCCTGCCAACAAACGTGCCACTCCGCTGGCCTCAGTTGTTTTCACAACTATACCCAGCCCTATAGTTTGCCACACTCTTAATTGGCCGAACGCTGGAGATGCTGAATTCTTTATAAACTGTGCTTATGACAAAGATCAAATGTATTTGATAAAGTGGTTTACATTTCCTTTCCTGATAACATGGACCAATATGAAAGGAGATTTCAGGGGCGGCACGGTGATTAGCACTGCTGCCTCACAGCGCCAAGGACCCAGGTTCGATCCCGGCCCCGGGTCACTGTCCGTGTGGAGTTTGCACATTTGCCCCATGTCTGCATGGGTCTCACCCCCACAACCCAAAGATATGCAGGTTAGGTGGATTGCCAAATTGCCCCTTAATTGGGAGGGGAAAAAATGGGTACTTTACTTTTATTTTTAAAAATAAAAGGAGACTTCTCTAACCCACACGGAAAGTCAGGAGGTCTTTGCATCTCCCATTGGATAAAAGAAAATTACTGCGGATGCTGGAATCTGAAACCAAAGAGAAAACGCTGGAAAATCTCAGCAGGTCTGGCAGCATCTGTAGGGAGAGAAAAGAGCTAATGTTTCGAGTCCAGATGACCCTTTGTCAACTTCGGAGCAATGGAGAAACGTTTGGCCCTGGCAGAGTTTTTAAGGTGGGTTATCCTTTCCGCTGGTGGGGATGGAAAGGCAGGAGGAGTTGGAATCATCGTTGGGATCTGAGGAAATTATGAAATGCATTGGGATAATACAGACGGGTAAAGCTCCCAGCCCTGATGGATTCCCCATTGAGCTGTACAGGAAGCTTGCGGGTCAGTTGATCCTGTTGATATTGGATATGACTCCTTGTCCCAGGGTTCGTTGCCTGTTACACTTATGCCGGCCTCCATTTCTGTGATCCTGAGGAAGGACAAGGGACCCTGTGGAATGTCGGTCATTTCGACCCATTTGTTTTTGAATGCCAACTGGTATACTCGCAACGGTACTGGCGCTGCGGTTGGAGCCCCGACTCCCAGAGGTGATCGTAGAGGATAAGACAGGATTTGTCATGGGTCAACAATTGTCGCCCAATATACGTCAGCTGTTAAATATTGCCCGTTCCTCCTCTCCTGTGCTTGAACCGGTGGTGATTGTATCTATGGACACCGAAACAGCGTTTGATAGGGTGGAATGGGGATCTCACGAGATTCTTGGGAGGCTTGGTTTTGGGCCAAATGTAATATCCTGGATTCAGTTATTGCACAGGGCCCCCACTGCTAGTGTTTGTACTAATGCCTTAAGCTCGGGTTATTTTCCACTAAATAGAGGCACGAGGCAGGGATGTTCATTGTCTCCGCTTCTATTTGCTTTAGCAATTGAACTACTGTCCACAGTGTTGATATCTTCCAGAAAGTGGAAGGGGATAAACTGGGGAAGAAGGGAGCATAGTGTGCCCTTGTACACAAATCTGCCTCTTTCCATTGCCAACCCAGTTTCCACTATGGATGAAGCCACTTAGGAGTTTTGGCTCCTTCTCTGGGAAGAAATTGCATCTGGATGACCAGTTAACCCCCCCGGGAGGGGAGCCTATCTGGAGATTTGCCTTAAGATCTAGTTTTCATTATCTGGGAATCCGGGTGGCCTACAATTGGGTCTCGCTCCATAAAATGATACTAGTCTGGTGAATGGAGTCATGGAGTCAAGTCTGACTTGCAGAAATGGGACAGCCTCCCCCTGTCCTTGGCGGGCAGGGTTCAGACTATTAAAATAAATGTCCTCCCGAGATATTGAATTTCTTTTTCAGTGTCTCCCTATTTTTCTCCCTGAATTCTTTTTTGTCAGAGATCTTTTAAATTTAGAGTATCCAATTCTTTTTCATTTCCAATGAAGGGGCAATTTAGCATGGTCAATCCAAGCCTGTACACCTTTGCGTTGTGGGGTTGAGACCCAGGCAGAAACAGGGGGATTGTGCAAACTCCACACGAACAGTGACCCGGGGTCGGGATCGAACCTGGGTCCTCAGCGTCGCGAATCAGCAGTGCTAACCACTGCGCCACCCTACCGCCCCTTTGTCAGAGTTAACAAATTAGCATCATCTTTTATTTGGGTGGGTAAAACCCCCAAGGATCCCTAGGACGTTCCTCCAGAGGGATAGATTGTCAGCTGATTTAGCTTTGCCCAATTTGCTATTTTATTATTGGGCAGCCAATATTGAGAAAGTGCCGGAGTGGCTTAGTGATCAGAGTTCTGTATGGAGACAAATGGAGGCGAGTTCTTGTAAGGGCTCAAGTTCAGGTGCTTTAGTAACTCCCTCGCTTCTGTTACCCCTGCAAGATTTTCTTTGAATCCGGTAGCGGTGTCCACCTTGAGAATCTGGAAGCACTTCAGACAGCATTTTAAATTTAGCTCCATTGTTGTTGGCCCCTATCTGAAGTAATCATCTCTTTGTGCCATGGACTTAGACTCAATGTTTAGGTCATGGGAGGAGAAGGGTCTGGAGAGGTTTGGGGAATTGTTTGTGGAGGTTCGTCATCTTTGAAGAGCTGTCGGAAAGGTTTCAGCTCCCTGGAACCAACTTCAGATATTTCCAGATTTGCGATTTTCTGCAGAAGGCTTTTCCTTAATTTCCCGTGGCACCACCGCCTTCCTCCCTGGTGAAAAAGATTTTATCTTTGGCCGGGTCTGGAGTGAAGTATTTGGGGTATTTATGGCCAGATCTTGCCTGCTCTGCTGAATGAGGTTAAGGGGAAATGGGAGGGTGAATTGGGTCCTATTCTGGATGAGGTGTGGAGCAAAGCTCCTCACAGGGTCAACTCTACGTCCACTTTTGCACAACTTAGTTTGATCCAGTTCAAGATGGTACACAGGGCTCATCTGACCAAGGCAAGAATGAGTAAGGTTTTTCGGGGTGGACCATGGGTGTAAGTGGTGTTCTCGGGGAAGGCCAACCATACTTATATGTTCTGGTCTTGTCCCAAGTTGTTACACTTTTGCGTCCCCTTCTTCAACACTATGTCAGAGGTATTTGATGTCGAACTGGAGCCTTGTCCGTTGGTGGCCATTTCCAGGGTGTCAGACTAACCGGTACAGCAGATGGGGGTGAATGTCTTTGCCTCGTTAGTAGCCCAGAGGCGGGTTCTGCTTGGGTCGAGGTCTCCTACACAGCCCAGTGCCTCAGCCTGGTTGGGTGACCTCATGGAGTTCCTACATTTGGAGACGATCAAGTGCAGCATTAGGGGGTTGGTAGAGGGGTTCTACCTAAGATGGCAACCATTCATTTCCTTTTTTTAAAGAGTTGGTTACTGTCAGCTGTTAAGGTTTTTTTTAGTTTATTGCTTGGATGGGGAAGGGGGATAGGATTGGATGTGCTCTTGATTGTGCCCTTTTTATATTGTAACTTGAAGCACCTGTTTTATATTAATGCCATTGTTTATAATGAAAAGGTTTTCAATAAAAATATATATTTTTAAAGTCTTCATGAGTATTACTCCCATTTTAGTCAGTCTCTCACTTCTCTTTCTGTGGAAGGATCACGAGGGCAGCATGGCAGCACAGTTGCTTCACAGCTCCAGGGTCACAGGTTCGATTCCCGGCTTGGATCACTGTCTGTGCAGAGTCTGCACATTCTCCCCAGTCTGCGTGGGTTTCCTCCGGGTGCTCCGGTTTCCTCCCACAGTCCAAAGATGTGCAGGTTAGGTGGATTGGCCGTGATAAATTGCCCTTAGTGTTCAAAAGGTTAGGTGTGGTTACTGGGTTACGGGGATAGGGTGGAGGCATGGGCTTAAGTGAGGTGCTCTTTCCAAGGGCCGGTGCAGACTCGATGGGCTGAATGGCCTCCTTCTGCATTGTAAATTCTATAATTCTACGAAATTGGACCTTGATGCACCAGCCCAGATTGAAGGCCAGCTAACTAGGTCCCAGACTTTATTCCTACACCTGAAACTGTTGAAGGGAAAGCACCCGCCTCCACTCAGCTCATCTCTGCTCTGTGCCAACACTACAGAGATCAGAAATTAGAACATGGATACCCATGGCTGTGTACTTCTTTCTGTCACCGCATGCTACAGGGAGCTGCTGTGGGACAACTGTGGGATAACATGCCAGACCAAAACTCACTCCTTTAAAAGGTTAGAGATGTTTCGCATCATAAACATATCCTCACATTGAAAATATATCAGATTTCATCCCTTACTAGAGATTGAACAAAGTGTCAATGAAAAAATGATTGGTCACCATTGCTGGAGTACAACCACATCTACTTTCTATTTCCCAATTTCAACCTCCATACCTCAGCTAATCCACGCCTTCATTACCTGTCCACCGGACTATTCCAATGCACTCCTGGCCAGCCTCCCACATTCTACCTTCTGTGAACTTGGTCGCCCAGATCCCTGCCACCTTCATTTTAACTCATGCCTGCTCACCCATCATCCCTGTGCTCACTGACGTACACGTTGGTTAAACCATATCTCAATTTCAGAACTCTCATTCTTGTTTTCAAATCCTTCCATGGCCCTTACCCTTTCTCAGCAATCTCCTCCAGCCGCACTAACCACCAAGATATCTGCACTCTTCTAACTCTGGCCTCTTTGCACCCCAATTTGAATTGTCTCACCATTGGTGGCCATTCCTTCAACTACCAAGGTCTTTCGGTCTTGAAATCTCTCCCTAAACCTCCCCCCTTTCCTTCTTTCAGATATTCCTCAAAACCTATCTTTTTGACAAAGCTTTTAGAATCATAGTACAGAAGCTCACCATTCGGCCCAGCAAATCTGCATCGACCCTCTGAAAGAGCACCCTACCAAGGCCCACGGCCCATCCCTGCAACCCCACCTAACCTTTTGAACACCACGGGGCAATTTACCATGGCCAATCCACCTAACCTGCACATCTTTGGACTGTGGGAGGATACCGGAGCACCCAGAGGAAACCCATGCAAACACAGGGAGAAAGTGTAGACTCCACACAGAGGCCGGAATTGAACCCAGGTTCCTGGTGCTGTGAGGCAGCAATGCTAACCACCTCGTCGTCTCTTTTGATCATCAATCCCAATATTCATTTATGCGGCTGCGTCAAATTCTGTTTTATAATGCTTCAATTAATACTTTAGCACATTTTATGTTTGGACTATGTCTGTGTTGTTGCACATATGATGATTCCAGGTCAATCTACTACACAGCACAATTTCTCCAGCTGTTTACTGCCAAAGGTTGCGACTTGGTGAAGCCACATCTGGAAGTTCAGCTCACTGACATGAAATAGTCACCCAAGCTCACCAGGCGGTGCAAATTAAAACAATAAACTAATCCTTGATATTAGAGGAGAGAACTGAAAAGAAAGAAAATCAATCTCAAAATAAACCAGAAGATTCTGAAAGGGCCTTAAAAGTACAGTTAATGTGAAAGATGAAATGAAAACAATAGGTTCAGGTTTACATTTCCATACTGCCTTTCACTATCTCAGAAAGTCCCAAAAAGTGTTTGACAGCCAACGATAGCCAGGTAACAAGACAAGAGGATAAACCTGTTTGCATCCATGTTTGGATTGGATTGGATTTGTTTATTGTCACGTGTACCGAGGTACAGTGAAAAGTATTTTTCTGCGAGCAGCTCAACAGATCATTAAGTACATGGGAAGAAAAGGGAAGAAAAGAAAATACATAATAGGGCAACACAAGATATACAATGTAACTACATAAGCACTGGCACGGATGAAGCGTACAGGGTGTAGTGTTAATGAGGTCAGTCCATAAGAGGGTCATTTAGGAGTCTGGTAGCAGTGGGGAAGAAGCTGTTTTTGAGTCTGTTCGTGCGTGTTCTCAGACTTCTGTATCTCCTGTGCAATCTGCACTGTGAAGGGCAAATTAAGGAAGCTCAGAAATTTCCTCCAAAGTTTTTCTTTTGAAAGTTCACAACAACTGGAATATGTTACTGTGAAAATAGTGGAGTCAGAACTTTGGACTCATTTAAGGAAACAGGTAACGACCGTGTGGGAGGTGGAACAATGAGATCTCACAAATGCTCGGATATTCAAAGCAATTGAATAAATCTGAGCCACTGAACTCTGCAATCAAATTGAACCTAAAACCCCTTTTTAAACTCTTCCAGTCTGAAAATGTTTCTTATATGAACTGCAGCTCAACCATTTGGAACATTTCAGATGAACATAATAAATGCCTTTCAGGATCAATGTGGATTAAAACTTTTTTTTTTTTTGCAGATAGCGCAGCAACAGGTGGACTCTTTCATTTGCTGCCCTTGCTCTATGGCTTATAGTGGAATTTTTCCATAGAATGCAAACTTAAAACCTTCTCAGGAACAACTCAGGCTGCCTCAGGAAAATAATTCTCTTGAAGGAAAGAATATTTCTGTAAATATATCAATAACCTTCACTGTGTTTTCCTAAAGGGAAAGTGCATGGCAAGGTTAGCCTCAGAGGACCTAAATGCCTAAGCTAAATCAATGTTGTTCAGAGAAGGCACAGCTCTATTTATTGATATTGGCACATTAGCTTCAAGTGGACGTGAGCCAAAGCCAATCGTACCAACACTTCCCCTCCCAGCTACCAAAACCATGGTCAGGGGAATAACAGGTAAGCCAATACACCAAGCAAGATTCTTTATACTGCTGACAGATTCAAATACATAGAAACATACATGGAAAGTAGAAGCAGGAGGAGGCCATTCAGCCCTTCGAGCCTGCTCCGCCATTCATTACCATGGCTGATCTTCAAATTCAATACCCTGATCCCACCTTCATCCCATATCCTTTGATCCCTTTAGCCCCAAGAGCTATATCTAATTCTTCTAGAGATCACACAGCATTTTAGCCTCAACTACTTTCTGTGGTCGTGAATTCCACAGGTTCACCACTTTCTGGGTGACAATATCTCCTCGCCTCAGTCTTAAAAGGTTTATCGTCAAACTATGACCCTTAGTTCTGGACTTCCCAACCATTGGGAACATTCTTTCTGAATCCACCCTATCTAATCCTGTTAGAAAGTTATATGTTTCTGAGATACCCTCTTACTCTGCTAAACTCTAATGAATATAATCCTAACCGACTTAGTCTCTCCTCTACTTGACAGTCCCGCCATCCCAGGAATCAGCCTGGTAAATCTTCACTGCACTCCCTCCGTAGAAAGAATACCTTTCTTCAGATAAGGACATCAAAACTGCACACAATACTCCAGGTGTGGCCACACCAACACCCTATACAACTGCAGTAAAACAATATCCTTATTCCTAGACTCAAATCCTCTCGCTTTGAAGCCAAAATACCATTTGCCTTCTTTACTGCCTGCTGTAATTGTGCGCTTACTTTCATACTCCATTATGCACTAGTGCTTTTTAACTGAGGTGGTAAGGTCAATGAGGATCTTATTATCCTCAGAGTCAAAACAGGCATTAACTAAGCCTCCAGTATTCTTCCTCTACCTGGACTTCAACCACAGGCCTCTTAACAGCTCTTTATCTTTTCATTGAAAACTGGTAATGTGACACCGCCATCTCAATTTCTCTGCCCCTGCTCACCCAATTTGACCCGTATCCCTCTGAACTTGCTGCACTCCGTTCTCTTAGATTCAACGCTGACCTTATGATCAAACCAATGGACAAGGGTGTGGCTCTATCATCTAGCGTACTGACCTCTACCTCACTGCCAACTCTTTTTTAAATATACATTTAGAGTACCCAATTCATTTTTTTTTTTTCAATTAAGGGACAATTCAGCGTGGCCAATCCATCTACCCTGCATATCTTTGGACTGTGGGGGCGAGATCCACGCAGACATGGGGAGAATGTGCAAACTCCGCACGACGGTGACCCAGGGCCGGGACCGAACCTGGGTCCTCGGCGCTGTGAGGCAGCAGTGCTAACCACTGCGCCACCGTGCCGCTTCATCGTCAACTCTGAAGACACTTCCTCCTACCTCTCCCTTGGACCATGCTCCCACCACCAAACATCAAGCCATTGCTTCCAGGACTGTCACTGACTTTGTCACCTCTCAAAACCTTCCCTCCACAGCTTCCAACCTCAAGTCTCCCATCCCCACACAGCCCACTTCTACCTCATCCCCAAAATCCACCAACAGGACTGTCCTGGGAGATCCATCGTATCAGCCTGTTCCTGCCTCGCGGAGCTCAGTTCCTCCTGTCTTGACTCCATCCTCTCTCCCCTTGTCCTGTCTCTTCTCACCTGCATTCATGATTCCTCTGATGCCCTACATATTATCAATAATTTCTAGTTCCTTGGCCCTCACCACCTCCTCCTCAAGATCGATGCCTAATCAATCCCTCTACACCTCCATCCCCCACCAGGAGGGTCTGAGGTCTCTCTGCTTCCTCCTGGAGCAGAGGCCCGAATAATCCCTGTCCACCATCACTCTCCTCCGCCTGGCTGAACTTGTTCTGTGACTAAATAATTTATTCTTTGACTTGTCTCACTTCCTGAAAATAAAAGGTGTGGCCACAGGTACCGATATAGGCCCCATTATGACTGTCTTTTTATGCATTTTGTGGAACACTCATTGTTCCTGCCTTACTCAGGCCGGCTCCTTTAACTCTTTTTCCATTACTTTGACGACTGTATTAGTGCTGCATCATGCTCTCGGCTGGATCCAAAATACATCGGTTTTGCTTCCAATTTCCACCCCTCCCTCACCTTCACATGGTCCATCTCTGACACTTCCCTTCCTTTCCTTGACCTCTCCGTCTCATTTCCCAGTGATCGACTGACCACTAATATTCATCTCCTCACAGCATGCTTTCCGTGTGTAGACTCCACTCTATTTTGCCAGTTTTCGCCTCTTTTGCATTTGTTATGATGATGCCACCTTCAAAAATGAAACCTCTGACATGTCTGCCTTTTTGCTTAACCGAGGTTTTCCCCCCAGTGAGGTTGATAGGGCACTCAACTGGGCTCGATCTATTTCTCACACCTCTGCCCTCACCTCTACCCCTCCCTTCCAGAACCATGATCGTGTCCCCCTGGTCTTCACTTCCCACAGCACCAAAATTCAACGGTCCCCACCAACATTCCGCAGGGACCGCTCCCTCCATGACAACCTGATCCATTCGTCCATCACGTCCAACTCCTCATCCCCTTCTCATGCACTCTTAGAGGGTGCAACACTTGCCCCTTTACCTCCTCACTGGTCAAAAACATTTCACTTGCACCTCCTTCAATCTGGTCTTCTGAATTCACTGCCCCCAATGCAGACTCTTGTACATTGGGGAGACTAAATGCAGGCTGGGTAATCACTTTGCGGAACATCTTTGTTCCGTCCGTTAGAATGGCCCCAACCTTCCGGTCACTTGCTATTGCAAATCAGCATCTTGCTGTCACACTCATGTCCATCCTTGGCCTGCTGCAATGCTCCAGTGAAGCCCAACGCAAGCTGGAGGAGCAGCACCTCATCTTCTGATTAGGCACATTACAGCCCTCAGGAATCAATATTGAATTCAACCACTTTGTGACCTTCCTCTTCCATCTTAAATGTTTTTTCAGATCACAAGCATGTTTTGTTCCAATATAAAAACTCTCCCTTTCCCACCAGGCCATCTGTCACTTGTTCTTCAGTTTAGCTACATCTTTGTTGCAATCTCTCCCAGCTCCCACTAATCACCATGACAGCTGTTTCATCCCTTCTTTCACAGTACATAATCAAATGTATTGCCTTTTTTCAGTATTCTCTGTTTTTGTTTCAGATTCCAACATCCGCAGTATTTGGCTTTTATCAACTCGGTGTGGTTCGATTCTGGATTCCCTTTTGAGAAGATGCATCCCGTCTTTGGTTTTGGCCAATTTTTACTGTTAAGGCGTCAGTCAAACATGTTTTTCAAAATGTGTATGTTTGTACCAGATGCAATGAGACAACTATTTTAACATACATCTACTGTTGGAAACACCCAACAGGTCACCAAGAACCTAGATCCAAAATCCCGGCACACAAATTGAGTTTTGTAGCAATCAACAACACTGCTTCATCGCTTCTCGGCCTTTTGGCTAAGATCAAGTGTCTGCAGATTGAGCCTTTGGGTTCAGATCTGGTATGTCCCTCTTGTGGGGACCATAAATTCGATTCAATTTGAATTAGTTTTTTGGAGCAGGCGAGGAGCTGGATTAGGGGTTCGCCCCTGACCCACACTCTGAGCCCTGGCTTGGTAACTCAGAAAAGGAAAAATTTAATAATTAAAAAAAAACAACACTGCTTCAACCCCCCCGGGAAATGCCTTTAGATATATGCAGGTGAGGGCTTTTGTGAGGCGACAGGTGAGGGAATTCCCGTTGCTCCCGGCACAAGAAGTTCAAGATAGGGTGATCTCGGGTGTATGGGTCGGGGAGGGCAAGGTGTCGGAAATACACCAGGAGTTGAAAGAAGAGGGGGAAGCACTGGTAGAAGAGTTGAAGGGTAAATGGGAGGAGGAGCTGGGGGAGGAGATCGAGGAAGGTCTGTGGGCTGATGCCCTAGGTACGGTTAATTCCTCCTCCTCGTGTGCCAGGCTCAGCCTGATACAATTTAAGGTGGTCCACAGAGCGCATTTGACGAGGGTGAGGCTGAGTAGGTTCTTTGGGGTAGACGACAGAT
This sequence comes from Scyliorhinus torazame, assembly GCF_047496885.1. NCBI lineage: Eukaryota > Metazoa > Chordata > Chondrichthyes > Carcharhiniformes > Scyliorhinidae > Scyliorhinus > Scyliorhinus torazame. The sequence goes on along the minus strand of NC_092724.1, from coordinate 151,859,057 downwards.
GTGGAAGGTGCTCAGGGAGCCCGGCGAACCATGTCCATATGTTTCGGTCATGCCCGGCACTGGAGGGGTTATGGAGAGGAGTGGCGGGAGCAATATCTCAGGTGGTGAAAGTCCGGGTCAAGCCAAGCTGGGGGCTAGCAATATTTGGAGTAGTGGACGAACCGGGAGTGCAGGAGGCGAAAGAGGCCGGCATTCTGGCCTTTGCGTCCCTAGTAGCCCGGCGAAGGATCTTGCTAATTTGGAAGGAGGCGAAGCCCTCCAGCCTGGAGGCCTGGATAAATGATATGGCTGGGTTCATAAAGTTGGAGAGGATTAAGTTCGCCTTGAGAGGGTCTGCGCAGGGGTTCTATAGGCGGTGGCAATCGTCCCTAGACTATCTCGCGGAGCGTTAGAGGAAGGTCGGTTAGCAGCAGCAGCAGCAACCTTTGGGGGGGGGGGGGGGGTGGAGGGGGGTCCTGGGATTGGGGGGGGGGGGGGGGGGAGAGAGAGACTGCCTGGGAGGGTGGATGAGCAAGAGATAACATGAAGGGTTGGGGAAGCTGGCACGTACGGGTGAGGGCCAGTGTACAAAGCTGTGTAAATATATCATTTTGCCATGTATATATCTTGCTCTGCGCGATTTCTCGGGTTTTTTGTGTTACGGGGGGGGGGGGGGGGGTTATTGTTTGTAAGGGAGAAAAATTGTGTTAAAAAACTTTAATAAATATATATATTTTTTTAAAAACACTGCTTCAACCAACGCAAACCCTTCAATGTTACAATAACCTACATTCTACACAGAAAAAAACACTATCTTTTTCCTCTGAATTTCCATTTTTTCCCCCACACTTATGCCAATGATCCAAACTGCTGCAAAAACGATGGAAGAATTAAGCAGACAATTAAGAAAGCAGTTCTCAGTAAAATAAAGCAGGAATAACCACCCGATGACCATACTGAGACAATGTTGCAGTGTGGAGTTGCGTTGTAACAAACAGCACTATGCCAGCTTGGATTCCTGTTTTTTGCTGAGATAATTCATTTTAGCTGGGCTGATTGCTCGAATAATTAATCACAGTGCCTTGCATTAAGAGGGAAAATAACTACTACGCATCTAAAATGGCCAAGACTCCGCTCCTGACCAAGTGTCCGGGGACTACTGCTGGAGGCGAGATTGTGGACATCAAGCAAGGGGAAGATCAAACATACCTGCGATGCCCGCAGTAGTTAAACCAACCTGCCAGAACTTACTATCCCAGCTCACATACTAGGCAGATTCACTTCAGTGAGTTACCATGCTCCAGGAAAGAATCAATACCTTCAAAACTGTGAGAAAACTGGCAGAAAGAAACATGCTTTTTTAAAAGAAAGCCTCCAGGTGTCTCTAACATGTCCCCACTATCAGAACATATATTGTGCTTGTACTGAAGAGGTTGAACAAAGTCAGATATAGTGGTTGGAGGCATATTCATGCATATTTAACCGGGTTAAGTGAAAAATTATTTCTCTTTTTGTTGTGGGGGTGAGATCCACACAGACACGGGGAGAAAGAGCAAACTCCACACGGACAGTGACCCGGGGTCAAACCCGGATCCTCAGTGCCGAGGGGCAGCAGTGCTAACCACTGCACCACCATGCCGCCCCTGCTTCGATCGCTTCTAATGAGTTTTATGCATTAACAGGTAAAAACTAAAACTGTGCTGAAACAAGTGTTACCACAGCCAGTTTATGACTCAAAATAATTCAAATATTTACTCATTCGATCAAATAGCAAGTCCTTTTCCAACTAATTTTACATATTGTCCCCTTCTCTGCCCTCTTTCCACCCTCCAAGCAAAATCTTGTGTTTTCACAAGCAAAACTTACAAAAGAAACTTTTTGGTTTGGCATGGTGGTGTGCTGGTTAGCACTGCTGCCTCACGGTGCCGAGGACCCGGGTTCGATCCCGGTTCCAGATCACTGTCCGAGTGGAGTTTGCACATTCTCCCCGTGCCTGCGTGAGTCGCACCCCCACAACCCCAAAAAATGGGCAGTCTAGGTGAATTGGCCGCACCCAAATTGGAGGAAAGAAATAACTGGGTGCTCTGCGGAAGGCCACTACTCACGGCCATAACTGAAATAGGAACACTTGGCCTGTAGGTTGAGAAACTGGGACCTCTTGCACTACATTGCGCTGGTTATTTGGTTAAATAATTTCTGAAGTTAATTGCTGAATAATGAAATTATACTCATCAAAAAGTTGCATTGTCCAGGGCACTTTACATAGAACATAGTGCAGGAGGCCATTCGGCCCATCGCGTCTGCACCGACCTACTTAAGCCCTCACTTCCACCCTATCCCCGTAACCCCAATAACCCCCCTTTGTTGCACTTTATCGGCGTTCTGAAATTCTGAACAAAAACACACAACATTTATCTTTACACACAGCAGGTTATGAAACCAAAAATGTCTGCGGCCCATCTGATTATTTCAGAAACCTGCTACTTCTCAAAAACCTATAGCTTTGTGTTTCAGTGCTTTGTTGCACAATGTATTGCACTGCAAGCACTTGGATACTCACGACTTGACTTCTCCCAAGTGATGAGTTTCCAAGCTCAAAACAGTCATCTGGGGGAGGTTTTCCCACTGGGGTAATGCACGTCATGCAGTACCATATTGCAGAAGCAGAAGATTGCTTTCCTACCCCCTGGATGGAAAAGCTTACGGTAAAATGAAAAATTTACTCTACAAGATTTATCATGTCCAATAATACATTGCAAGACATAATTAGTAGTCAGTGTGACTGTATAAAAAAAAATGAGCCAAGTCACTAAAAAATACACAAATATAAAAAGGTTACCCACCGATCCAACACTCCAAACGAGCACAGGGAGTAGTTTTCACCACATCTGGGGGATCCACGCCAACGTTCAGGCATAGGACTAAGGCAACACTGACGGTTTTCATCTAAAAAGACAACAAAATAAAAGTTAGCCCAAACTTTCCCCTTTACAATAAAAAGGACCGAAGACAAATAAGCAATTCCTCTTTCTGAATAAAGGTGTACAAAGTGGCATTGAGTCGTGTCATGTCCGTTTATTAACTTTTATTCATTTTCAGCATAGGGTTTTAGTTTGTAACCAGTTAGACTTCCTATTTTATTCTTGCGACTTCGGTGCGGGCGATGCCAGAAATAGAACTGAGAAAGTGCGAACTAATCACATGGTATTTTAATCAGTACATACAATGCACCAGTGAGAGAGATAATTGAACAGATTTAAAGGAAGCCTTCCCAATCTACCAAGTGTCCCTTTTAAACAGAGATACAAAATACGATTTTGTTCAAAACACATACTTTTAACAACTGGATACAACTCAACAACAACAGATGGCATTTAACAGCTCCAAATGTAGAAAACATCTCGGGGTTTCACAGGAGCATGATCAAACACAATCTGACACGTATGGGGGTATTAGGACAGAAGACCAAAAAGTTGGATTAAAAGACAGAGGTATTAAGGAGCATTTTAAAGAAGGAAAGAGGCCGGGGCAGGGGGGACGGGGTTCCCAGAGAGGGAATTTTGGAGCCTTGGGCCTTGGCAGCTGACGGCACAGCTGTCAATACTGGAGTGGATGAGCAATTCTCAAAAAAAAAGAGCAATAGTTTGTTAAATTCTAGCACTGCAGTTGCACTTTACATTTAGTAAATGTACCGCAAATACCCGTGTAAAATTAGAGCCAAGACTAAATTTTTCTTCAAAAAGGTGGGGGGCTTCCGGTGACGGTGGGCGGGAGGCAGCCACACACTGGAGGGCTCCCGCTCAGGAATAGAAATTATTAAGTTTTTACGGCCGGTCCTGGGGGCAACGGAGGCTGACAAGGCTGTAAGAAGGAACAGGGAGGAGAAATGTCCAAGTTTGGGAGAAAAATGGCCGTGAAAAAGGGGGTTAATGAAAGTCCGCCGGTGAGTGAAAAAGTCAACGCAGGAACTGTAAGGAAAGCGGAGGCTGGGGCACCAGGGGAGGCCGCGTCACTCACAGCAGAAGAAATGACCAAGGTGATGGCTGTGGAACTTGAAAAACAGTTCACAAAACACATGGAAGCGATGAAGAAGGAGATGGGGGCGGTATTGAAAGTGCTGGTGGAGGTGGCGATTGCCCCGGTGAGGGCGGCCGTATCAAGCGCAGCGGTGGAGGTGCGGGAGCAAGGTGAGACGCTGAAGGAAGTGGAAGAGGCATTATCGCAGCACGGTGATCAACCCACCTCGATGGGGAAGGAGTTGCGAAGGGTGATAGAGACCAACAAGGGTCTGCGAGCCAAAATGGAAGACCTCGAAAGCAGATCCAGGCGACAGAATCTGAGGATTGTGGGTCTGCCCGAAGAGGTGGAAGGCCCGAGGCCGACGGAGTATTTTGCCACGATGATGGCGAAGCTATTGGGGAAGGGGGACGATCCCTCTCAATACAAACGATCGGGCTCATCGGTCATGGAGGCCTATACCAAAGACGAGTGAGCCGCCAAGAATAGTAACTGTGTGTTTCCATAGGTATAGCGTGAAGGAGAAAGTCCTGTGCTGGGCAAAGCAGAAGCGGGTGGTGCAGTGGGCTGGAGCTGGTATACACTTATACCAGGACTTTACGGTGGAACTGGCAAGAGGCAGGCTGCCTTCAGCCGGGTGAAGAAGGCACTGCACATCAGCAAGATGCAGTGCGGCATAGTATACCCAGCTAAGTTGAGGGTGACCTATAAATCAAAGGACTTTTATTTTGGGACGGCAGAAGCAGCGGAGGAGTTTGCGAAGGCAGAAGGACTGTGGCAGAATTGAGAAATGGTCGTGTACCGATATAGCTTCATGTAACTTTATTTTTTCACTGCGTGTTGGTGTATGTACTAAATGAGTCGACGCTGTATATATTTGGACAAGGGAAGAGATGGGACTTTCATTTGCAATTATGGTTCTTTGGGGCTTGGGTGTGTATGCAGGGTTTGTGTGTTAAAGGGGATTTCTTGGTTTTCCTGGGACCGGGCAAAGGGGAAGGAGACCCGGGCGGGGGCCTCCACGCTGGCCGGTTTAAGCCGGCCAGTGATCGGGAGTGAGGTGTGTGAAGGGGCTGCGGCCATCGGAGCCTGGTAGAACAGGTTTCGGTGAGTCTCGCCGGGGTGAAACGTTGGGGGTAGGAACCCAGGTTCAGGGGAGGAGTTTACAAGAGGAAGTGGAGGGGAGGAGTCTGGGAGGGCTGTGTGGGGGGAGGGTGTCTACAATTCATGGGCGTCATTCACGGTACTCTTTCGGGGATTGAATATTTGGGGGCGGGGGGGGGGGGTTTGAGGGGGTGGACTATATAGGTCAATGGTGACCATAGGCGATTCCTGATTCCTTTTTCTTTTTTCCTTTTTTTCCACCTTGGGAGGGTTTGTTTTATTTGATGCTTATATTGTCAGGTGGGCCGTTGTTTGGGTTGGTGGGAGGATGGGATCGTTGTTGTTAATAAGGGGATTCACATTGTATTCATTACCGTTTACTGTTTGTTGGTGGGGTATAAATTCTGAAGAAAGTGTGAAAATGGTGAATAAAAATATTTATTTAAAAAAGTGGGGGGTGATTTCTGTGCGAGTAACAACTTGAGGTTGGAATCCACCCTCTCCCATCATCTCGCTAAATTGTCAGGTTGGAGACTGTCCCTCTAACACTGTGCCCAAATGTAGCGCAAAAGGAGCCAACGTTATTTTTTAAATTTCCCTTACAAGCAAATGACCTCCATGGAGACAGACAATTTCTTTTAAAATTATTTTTCTCCATTTATGGGACAATTGAGCATGGCCAATCCCCCTACCCTGTACATCTTTGGGTTGTGGGGGTGAGACCCACGCAGACACGGGGATAACATGCAAACTCCGCACAGACAGTGACCTGGGACCGCGTCCTAGGCGCCGTGATGCAGCAGTGCTAACCACTGCGTCACCGTGCTGCCCTTGAGACAATTCCTGTACACTAAATTCATCCAATTTATCAAAATCAAAAACAATATACACAAATTTACACAATTCCACTTTTTCCACAGTATAGAAAAGAATACTCATTTGCAGCAGTACATGGTTGAATGTGCATTAAAATCCATCAAAATCACCCTCCTCTTAACCAAATACCACATCCCATTCTGCTTCTTGAATGGCATCATCAGCAGCAGCAATCACATCATCATCAGCCACATCATTCCACACAATTCCCTTCTGTGCAATCAAATACATTGGATAATCCACATTTCTTGAATGATATGACCACAATTTCCATTCTGATTTTGTCCCTGCCTCTACAACCCTAATGTCAGGGCCCGTTTAGATAGACATCCAATGGTTGAACAAGACTGGTTAGACATTAATGTACATTTTATTATTATTAAGTTGTAAAAATGGAAAATTTTTGTTTGAAAGACTGGTTAGACTACTGGGAATCACTGCTATATGCGATCTATCTTAGACCACATCATCGCTGTAAAGGTGTAATCTGAACTTGTCCCAGATGAGAAGACCTTTTTCTGAATGTAATCCTCCTGGTCAGAAACTCCAAACTTTCCTCAGCCATATTTGCAAGCCACCTCCATCCATCCTTTATCACAGACGATTTATTTTGGGAATTGCTGTTTCGTGAGGGTTTTCTCTTGATACCATTGGCTTAAGCTGTGACTCCTCGGAGATAAACAACAAAAGAACTGCAAATCTACAGTTCTCATGGCCAGTTGTCTTCACTGAAAACATTTCATTTCTAACTTTTCTTACTTGTCAAAATCCATGGACATTTCATCCATATTTCCAGTACAGGCAAATCCATAACCTATTGTTTTGCCAAAACTTGATTATAAACCGCTGAAATACACTAAGCCTGTCATCAAATTCTGCTGGGAGTCGGTGTGAAAACTTTGGTCTTCTGTTACAGTACAAAATTGTTCGATCCCGGCCCTGGGTCACCGTCAGTGTGGAGTTTACACAATCTCCCCGTGTTTGCGTGGGCTTCGCCCCCCCCCCCCACCCAAAGATATGCAGGTTAGGTGGACTGGTCACTCTAAATTGCCCCGAATTGGAAAAAATGAATTGGGTACTCTAAAAAAAATTTACAAGAGAAATAAAAATTGTTCCTTTTCATAAACCTGGTACACCATCCAGCTTTGCAATCTGTACGACCTCTTTTCCCTGCTTGTTTCAGGGCGAAGGTTTGATAGATCCTCGAGAAACAAAGTCTATTATGGTGATTTCCAGGCACATTTTGCAATTGTGTCTTTCAGTTGCGGCCACATGCTAGACTTTCCTGACATTTATTCGTGGGTAACTACCTAAGCCTTGTTGAGATTTTCTCCAATTCCTTGAATTCTCTAGACCTTGCACAATTATTTGCCTGCCGTGCAAGCTCAATGATGAAGTTTGAACTGGACTGTGTATTGGCCGTGTTGGAGAGTTGGACACAGCAGTGAGGTGGTAGCCTTGACATCACATATTGACGCACAGAGACGAGAGGAGCTGAACAGCTGCCAGCAATGGTATACGATTCTATGAAGTAGATTGGCATCAGTGCGAGTTTGACTTCAGCAGCGAGTGGGTGGAAAGCACAAAAAAATTGGATTTTTTGGCTAAAGTTCAGGGTTCAACCTTTGCACAAGATCAAACTTTACAAAAGTATATGCAGCAACTGACATTGAAAATTACTTAAATTAGCTAATACATACAGGTATATGGTCCATGCTGTCCCTGGCATTCAGCAGTTACAGGATGGTTATAATGACATCTTCCTCCAGCTGATTCTAACTGATTTGCCCCCACACCCTGCTCCTCAGTGAACCCATGTCTCGGCCAATAAGGAATTGTTGTTCTAGCCGTCTACTTCCGTATTACCAATCTATTCCTTTCAGACATGCACAGAAACACTTGCTAGTCAGGGCGGCAAGCTGGTTAGCACTGCTGCCTACGGCGCTGAGGACCCGGGTTCAATCCTGGCCCTGGGTCACTGGCAGTGTGCAGTTTGCACATACTCCCCATGTCTGCGAGGGTTTCGCCCCCACAACCTAAAGATGTGCAGGTTAGGTGGATCGGCCATGCTAAATTACCCCTTAATTAGAAAAAATTGGTACTCTAAAGTTATAAAGGAAAAGAAAGACTTGCTAAATATAGAATGATAGCTGCAGTGTGATCCAGGTTGTTAGGATAACAGACCAGACCCCAACATTTGTTAGGACACTGGACAAGAATTTGTAAAACTGAGAAATGGATACTTCATCACAGAAGTGATAACGGCCCAATAGGTATTTTTATGTTAAAACAAACTTTAATTTAAACACAGAATTAACTACATTATCAAATCAATAACTTTACAATTATCAGTTAAACTGTTGTTAAACACAAGGAAAAACTTTAACTTACTATCTATGCCCGCTAACTCCAATTAAGCAACCTAATACAGTTCAAATGCCACTAATAAATAAAAGTTAGCAAATTACTTGCTTAGTTGTGCAGACCTTTGGAAAGTGATTTATCAGAACTGAAATTGCCACTTGTTGACACACAACGTTTTTAGTTATGCAATTCTTGGGACATGGGACAGCACATTCACTACACATTCTTTGTTGCTACGATGGAGTAATTTGCTAGGCCAATTCTATTGGTTGACTCTTAACTGACCTCCTTACCTGAGCCAAATTCTGTTATTATCTTCCAAACTGTTTACTATATCTCTGAGTTTTGTATATCATCCGCAAACGCTGGTTATTAATAGATATCAAAATAAGCAGTGGCCCGAACATAAACGCTGAAAAATAGAACTGTATACCTGCCTCCAGACTGAAAAATTACCATTCAACCCTATGGCTTTCTGCCCCTTAACCAAATTCATATTCATGCTGCCCGTGTCTCTTCAATCCTGTGGTCTTTAGCTTTGCGAACGAGACTATTCTGTGGTACTTTGCCAAATGCACCAACTGCACTATCCACATCTTACGCTATTACAATCGCACAAATCCCCAGGAAAATCTGCGGAAGTTTTTTTTTTAAAATAAAATATTTTTATTCTCCATTTTCTTCAAAATTTACACCCCACCAACAAACAGTAAACGGTAACGAATACAATGTCAATCCCCTTATTAACAACAACGACATCCTCCCACCAACCCCCAAACAACAGCCCACATGACAATATAGGAATCAAATAAAAAACCTCCCAAGAAACGAAAAAGAAAAAAAAGGAATCGGAGATCGCCTATGGTCACCATTGACATATATAGTCCGCCCCCTCCCACCCCCCCCAAATATTCAAGGCCATCCAATCCCCGAAAGTGTACTTGTGAATGAAACCCATGAATTGTAGACCGTACCCCCCCACACACAGATTCCTCCCCTCCACTTCCTCTTGTAAACTCCCCCCCACCCCACCCCCCGGCTAGACTCGCCGAAACCTGTTCCACCAGGCTCCGATGGTCCCAGCACCCACCCCCCACCCCCCTCCCCCCCACCACCCCACCACCCCCCCCCCCCCCCCCACCTCACTCCCGTTCACTGGCTGGCTTAAACCAGCCAGTGTGGAGGCCCCCGCCCGGGTCTCCTTCCCCCTTGCCCGGTCCCATGGAAACTGAGGCACAGTTTTTAAACTAGCCTAATACTCTCAAACCAAAAGGCAATGGCCTGTAACTCGAAGTGGCAACCAGCTGGGTCTGGGTTTGCAAATACTTTCTCTGAAGTTAGAAATGCTTTTGTTTCCTTCCATCTCGGAGTTTACAACTGGCAGAACCATTCGAAGTCAGGATTTAAATCGATTTGTCAGATGGTTCCTATCGCAATTGTCCAGCGGACAATAACCCTTCTGGACAATTGTCAAACCTTTATGTTGGAACTTCCAAGAGGGGTTCCCCGGAATATCTTTGCGGTACCCTCCAAATCTACTGCTGGCGAACCAGGAGGTTATGGCCCAGTGTAATTTCTCCCAATCAGGATGATAGGGAAGTGGGGAGCAATGAGAAGAAACTTTCTCGTTACTTCTGAAGATGACCACTATTGCTGCAATATGATTTTACAGACACCTGTAGCTGAATGGCACCAGCGTTAAGAGTGATCACGCTTCACTGGGTCGTCTTGATAACAAGGGTTTTTGTTTGGGGGGGGGGGGGGGGGGGGGGCAGGAAATAGGGTTAAACACAGTCTAGTTCAATCCTGCCTGTTTCAGCAAAGGGAGCAACGGAAGTCATAGTGTCAAGAGCAGGACTTATGTTTTTTCTCTCTCCACACTAAGGGAATCTGAAGCCAATTGCACAGCCCTTACTGCTAACTCTTGCCGAAACTGGCTAACGCAGCAGTAAATTCGATCAGAGGAACACTTCTGGCTGGGTGCCCAAGAATCACAGCAAGCAGTGCAATAACCCACTAAATAATAGTCCCATTACCAAATATTCTCAATATGCCAGGGGAGTACAATCTAAGCACAGTAACTCTGCTCCACAGTAAAAAAAAAAATGTTAATGCTTCAAATCTTAAATAAAAACACAAAATGCTGGAAACATACAGAAGGGCGTCAGCCTCACTATAAAGAGGACATTCATCAAAAGCTGCTTATTTCCTATTTTTGTGTTCTTCAACAGAACTGTAGCGCCTGCCTGCTTAAGTCTGCAAAATGACCTATACCAAAAAGACCAAGGAGGTCAACACATTTGTTCTCAAAACCCAGAGAAGTGCAGAATTTCAAACACTCTTCAGAACAAAACAATGTTTTCAGCTTGTGTAAACATAAATCAACCGGTCATTTAGAAACCACTCATCGCAGAATGTGAACAGCATAGTCTTTCTCTTCACAGTGCACTGAAGTAAATAAACTGCAGTTAATGTTCCAAGCAATTTAGCGCACTCTATTTAACAATGGTTCTGTAAGAATTTTGTCTCCCTTTGTTCCAGCCATCATAGGATTGTTACTAAGCAAGCTCATGCTTGGTGAAATATTAGATGCCATGCTGCAATCAAATAACACCATAATGCAATGTGTCACTTGGCCTGAAATATAGAAATCTGAAGACATTTTAAGTATCAATGCACAAAGTTGCAAAGCTGTTGAACTTGTAGTTTTGCACACTCCTACAGTCCCAGTTTACAGTATTCAATGCCGTAGGTGTTTCTACAATAGCTGCAAAAGCCTATGGGGGATGGGTGGCATGGCAACACAGTGGTTAGCACTGTTGCTTCACAGCACCAGGGTCCCAGGTTCAATTCCCAGCTTGGGTCACTGTCTGTGCAGAGTCTACAATTTCTCCGTGTGTCTGCGTGGGTTTCCTTGGTGCTCCGGTTTCCTCCCACAAGACCCGAAAGATGTGCTTGTTAGGTGAATTGGACATTCTGAATTCTCCCTCTGTGCCCGAACAGGCGCAGGTGTGGGGCGACTAGGGGATTTTAACAGTGGCTTTGTTGCAGTGTTACTGTAAGCCTTCTTGTGACAGTAATAAAGATTATTAGAAGCACTGAAGGAAGAAGCATGATCCATCCTGGAGCAACTCAGAATCCAAATATATTTAAGTGGAAAAACACAAATCGCAGCAAAAGGCAATTCACAAAAGATGCGGCCCGTGTAAGGCTGCAGATGAGAACATCAGTTTGGAAATTTTATCGTAGAATTCTTTACATGCACCTTTTTATATTGCCCCCGTGCTTCCTAAAATTTAGCCTGGGAATGCCCTGCCATTCTCTCGAACATCTTAACTCAACCTAGACAAACTTGATAAAAGTGGCATCACTTCGGAAAGAAGACATAAACGATAGTGGAGTTGGATACTTTAGGAACTTTGAAGTGGTTATTGGATAGGCACATGGAGCACACCAGAATGACAGGGAGTGGGATAGCTTGATCTTGGTTTCGGACAATGCTCGGCACAACATTGAGGGCCGAAGGGCCTGTTCTGTGCTGTACTGTTCTATGTTCTATGTAAGCCTTTGACATAAAGCCAGCCATGTTGATGAATGGCAACATTTTCAGATCCTGACACTTAATGGATCCCTTATTAAAAGTTTAGAATTCTGTAAACAACAAAGCAACGCAGTAACTTCTCCACCACGGGACATCAGTGCTGCGATTTTCCCATTCAGGTTTGATCTTTTACAGCTTCTTTTTTCTTGTCGGGGGGGCGGGGGGGGGGAAGGGGTCAAATCCTTTTTCTTTACTGTTTTCATGCTGCTTCAAATTGCACATTTGTTAAGATGTCAGAATCTCTTTTATGCTCAAATATCTGTTCACCTCACGAAACAGTCAATACCAAAACATGAAGAAAGGTGATCCCATTAGTTATCAGAACGGATGAATTAATTCCGCAGCCCAGTTTATTCACTTTCGCAATTTGAGTTGGGACAGTTGAGAAAAAAGGAATGCAAAAGAAAAAGAGCTTTCACTTTCTTTCATGACCTCTGCAAGCGTCAGTTTCATCTTCTGCCAACTTTGGCACCATCTATATTCCTTCACACGCTGCGGAATCAATACCTTAGCACTGGTTTCACAAATATTTCAATTGACTCAGCATTTGTTGTGCCAGGGAGCAGTTCAATTGTTTGAAGACTCTTTCAGTTACATTTAGCTCATTTGTTCACTTAAAGCCACATGCACTAGCCCTTCACAGCGTCCAACTTTCAACTGTTCGAAAAGCAGTCAAATCGCGTCACTGTTCTTCCTTTGGGAAAAATAATTTGGTACCCTATTTTCGTCCCTTTCAGATTATTGTTGGCCGCAAAATACTATCCTATTCGCTCTCATGGTCCCAGGCTTCCTTCTGTTACTCAAGCTTCTTCCCAACTCATGCCTGCCCACCATTTAACAGTATCTCCTCTTTTCACTCACTCACGGGCCTCCAACTATTGCCAATTTCCCTCTGCCCATTTGTGCGCTTCACACTGGTGATTACCCTTCACTTTCTTCAGGCACAGGCTTCACAGCTCCGGGACAGTGGGCAACGCCACAAATATCGGTAATTCACACTAAATGTGTCAGTTTCGCCTCTACACCTAGGCGTTGAATACTGTAAACTGGGACTGTAGGAGTGTGCAAAACTACAAGTTCAACAGCTTTGCAACTTTGTGCATCGAAATGGTGAGCAACTCAATGGCAGGGCTGCACATCATAGCTACGTTTCTCCGTCTGAAAGAGGAGTTTGTTGTGATCATGAAGAGTCATATTATGCACATGGATTTGCTATGATCTTGCATAAATCTGCTAGTACTTACATATATTGCACTCGTTAATACTCCTGATCAGCTGTACTCAGATAGAGCTTTATTAAAGAAATCAATACTACGGGATTAATTTGTCTTTCCACACCCCCCTCCGCAAACAATTTGATTACCTCTCATTGTCACTGGATTGAATCTTGATTTTTATTAAGCTTAAACAGCCAGTTAACCACCACTAAATTATGCTGTTTTCCTTTCAAAGCTATTGAAAAGAATTAATGGCATTAACATAAAGAAAAGGCTGATGCTTCATGCATGCACTTGCCCCTGAACTACGTCAATCAGGAAATTGGGGGCTCCCACACGAGCCCCCACCAGCCGAACTTCAAAATCAAGTCAATCTTTCACAGCAGGCTATGAAGCAGGCACGTCGATTATGCTGGCTGACCTTCCAGCTTGGTTAACAAACGGAACCTGAAAGGGCAGTTACGGGGAACTGGGATTCTTGCGCATGTCCTTACAGTTGGACATGCAGCTGCATAGATTTCAGCAGTAACCCTCAGCGACACAGTTGTCACCCACCTGTAGGTGCTTCTACAAGATTATCTGCCTTGGCAACACTCCACAGGGGAAAAAAGATCTGATACTTAGAATCAATGATATCATTGAGAGCCAAGCCTACTTGACATCGACATAAGGCTGCAATTTTCAATGAACACAGTCCAGTTTTGGTTGTACTCCAAGTCTGGAATAATGCAACCAATGCCTACAAAAAGATTGGCTCTTGATTATGAAGGTAAAATGGGACAGAATGTAATGGATGTCCTCATAAACATTTTTATTTGTGCACAGCTCGTTCATTTGAATGCATTGCACCTTAATTTATTTTTTGCACCACCGCAGCCACACACGTATGGTATCTTAAAGGGCCCAACTTATGAGTGGCCTGCACGATACCTTCAAGGTGGCTGCAAATGTGTGCAACATGCAAAGAACATGAGGGCAGCACGGTAGCATGGTGGTTAGCACAATTGCTTCACAGCTGCAGGGTCCCAGGTTCAATTCCCGGCTTGGGTCACTGTCTGCGCGGAGTCTGCACGTTCTCCCCGTGTGTGCGTGGGTTTCCTCCGGGTGCTCCGGTTTCCTCCCACAGTCCAAAGATGTGCAGGTTAGGTGGATTGGCCATGCTAAATTGCCCTTAGTGTCTAAAATTGCCCTTAGTGTTGGGTGGGGTTACTGGGTTATGGGGATAGGGTGGAGGTGTGGGCTTGAGTAGGGTGCTCTTTCAAAGAGCCAGTGCAGACTCGATGGGCCGAATGGCCTCCTTCTGCATTGTAAATTCTATGATTCTAACAGTGGTCCTGTGGTCATCTGTCCTGAAACTTATATTAAAATCCAGAAAATGAATTAAGTTTATGGCAGAGAATGCATCATCAGGACACTGTTAATTCCTGTAGTGAATGACAAATGATATAGTGCCATTTACAGTGGTCTAATGTGGATCTCCTTCAGAAGAGGGGGTAGGTGGAGGATCAAAATTAACATTAAACCATTAGCATATGGAATCACAGCATTTTATAGTGCAGCTAGTGGTGTTTCGCAGGCTCTCCCAAAGTGCTAATCATTTTGCCACATCGCTATTTAAACTATTCATTTTCTGCAAAATCGTCCAAAAACACAGCATCAGTTTACACATTCCGTCGACATTATCCAGCTCTACCTCGTTTGTTTTTTTTTTAAAATTCATTTACGGGATGTAGGTATCGCTGGTCAGACCAGTATTTAATGACCATCCCTAGTTGCCCATCAGATGAAGGTGGTGAACTGGCTTCTTGAACTACTCCAGTCGCTGAGGTATAGGTACACCTATAGAGGCTGTTTAGCACAGGGCTATATCGCTGGCTTTGAAAGCAGACCAAGGCAGGCCAGCAGCACGGTTCAATTCCCGTAACAGCCTCCCCGAACAGGCGCCGAAATGTGGCGACTAGGGGCTTTTCACAGTAACTTCATTTGAAGCCTACTTGTGACAATAAGCAATTTTCATTTCATTTTTTTTTTTCACCCATAGTGCTGTTAGGGAGGCAGATCCAGGATGTTGCCCCAGCGACAGTGAAGGAGCGGCGATATATTTCCAAGTCAGGATGGTGAATGATTTGGAGGGGAACCTCCAGGTGGTGGGGTTCCCAGGTATCTGCTGCTCTTGTCCTTCTAGATCGAAGTGGTCCTGGGTTTGGAAGGTGTTGTCAAAGAAACCTTGGTGAGTTACTGCAGTGGATCTTGTAGATGGTACACATGGCTGCCACTGTTCGTCGGGCGTAGAAGGTCCGAATGTTTATGGAAGGGGGAGCAATCAAGCTGGCTTTGTCCTGGATGGTTGAATGTTGTTGGAGCTGCACTCATCCAGGCAAATGGAAGAGCATCACATTAAACTCCTGACGTGTTCCTTGTAGATGGTGGGCAGGCGATTAAGTACTTGCTGTAGGATTCCTAGCCTTTGACCTGCTCTGGTTGCCACAGTACTAATACGGCTAGTCCAGTTCAGTTTCTGATCAATGGTAACACCCAGGATGTTGATTGTGGGGATTCAGCAATGGTAATGCCATTGAATGGGTGATGGTCAGATCCACTCTTGTAGGAGATGGTCATTGCTAGCCACTTGAGTGGCGCGAATGTAACTTGCCACTTGTCAGCGCAAGCCTGGATATTATCCAGGTCTTGCTGCATTTGGACATGGACTGCTTCATTATCTGAGAAGTCGCGAATGGTGCTGGACATTTGTGCAGTCATCCGCGGACATCCCACTTCTTTTTTTTTTAAATAAACATTTTATTGAGGTATTTTTGAATTTACAACAACGACAAAATAAACAATGTACACGAGTCTATAAACATCGTGCAAAAAGCCTGCTTCCTCCCTTCCATGACCCCCTATTCTAAGCTAAACTAAACCCCCCCCCCCCCCCTCCCTCTGCTGACAATTAATTTTTTGCAAAGAAGTCGACGAACGGTTGCTACCTCCGGGCGAACCCAAACAGTGACCCTCTCAAGGCGAACTTGATTTTCTCCAAACAGAGAAAGCTAGCCATGTCCGATAGCCAGGTCTCCGACTTTGGGAGCTTTGAGTCCCTCCAAGCTAATAATATCCGTCTCCGGGCTACCAGGGAAGCAAAGGCTAGAACGTCTGCCTCTTTCTCCTCCTGGATACGCGGATCTCACGACACCCCGAAAATCGCCACTTCCAGACTCGGTGCCACCCTTGTTTTTAACACCGTGGACATGACATCTGCAAACCCCTGCCAGAATCCCCTGAGCTTTGGCATGTCCAGACATCCCACTTCTGACCTTATGATAGAAGGGATGTCATTGATGAAGCAGCTGAAGATGGTTGGCCCTAGGAAATCCTGAGAAATTCCTGCAGTGATACACTGGAACGGAGATGATTGACCTCCAACCACCACAACCGTCTTCCTTTGTACCAGGTATATGACTCCAACCAGCAGAGTTTTCCCCGATTGCCACTGACTCCAGTTTTGCTAGGGCTCCTTGATGCCATACTCGGTCAAATGCTGCCTTGATGTCAAAGGCAGTCACTCTCACCTCACCTCTGGTATTCAGCTCTTTGGTCCATGTTTGAACCAAGGCTGCAATGAGATCAGGAGCTGAGTGACCCAGGCGGAACCCAAACTGAGCGTGCATGAGCAGGTTATTGCTAAGTAAGTGCTGCTTGATAGCACTGTTGATGACTCCTTCCACCACTTTGCTGATGATGGAGAGTAGACTGATGTGGCAATATTTGGCTGTGTTAGATTTGTTCTGTTTCTAGTGTACAGGACATACCTGTGCAATTTTCCACATTGACGGATAGATGCCAGTATTGTAGCTGTACTGAACAGCTTGACTAGGGTTGCAGCATGTTCTGGAGCAGAAGTCTTCAGTACTATTGCCTAAAATCAATGTCTGTGCGGAGTCTGCACATCCTCCCCGTGTGTGCGTGGGTTTTCTCCGGGTGCTCCGGTTTCCTCCCACAGTCCAAAGATGTGCGGGTTAGGTGGATTGGCCATGATAAATTGCCCTTAGTGTCCAAAATTGCCCTTGGTGTTGGGTGGGGTTACTGGGTTATGGGGATAGGGTGGCGGTGTTGACCTTGGGTAGGGTGCTCTTTCCAAGAGCCGGTGCAGACTCGATGGGCTGAATGGCCTCCTTCTGCACTGTAAATTCTATGATAATCAAATTCTATGATGATAAATAGTCCGACTGCTTGGCAACATCCTGTGCTGGATGACAAATTTCCTCCCAACAAAATATTTAGTAAGACCAAAGCCACTGTCTGCATCGTCCATCACAAATGTCATTCTCCAGCCATTAACACTAGCCCCCTCCCTGTCAACTGTCGGAGGCTGAACTAGACTGCTTGCAATCTTGATATCTTAGCTGACTCAAGGCAAACATCCAGCCGCATAGACGCGCCATCACTAAGATCGCCCATTCCCATCTCTCGCATTCGTCAGAATCCATAACCCTCATCCATGCCTTTGCTATTCCAACTGTTATGGGTGAGGCTTTTCGGAACCCCAAAATGTATCATGGAGTTCAACCAACCTCACCCTTTAATCTATTTGCTGCTTTTCCGAGCACGCAGCTTTTTCCGTAGGTGTGGGATGACAATTATGGACACGTGGGTTTTTAAACACAAAACACTGTTTATTCCATGAACTCAAGTTAACATCTTAAATAAACATTGGATCTCTTAACACCCCTTACTTCAAAGATAACTCAGAAAATATTGCAACAGTAAATAATTCCTTAAAATGTTCCTTCAAACTTCCAAGAGACTTAACACCTTTAAACAGTATCACATCAGGTTAAAGGATATATATATTTTCTGTAGAATGGCAGAGACTGTCGCAAACTGGCTTTCTACTTTTAAACTGCTCTCAGCAAAACCAGCCAGGCACTTTTTAGCTGCTCTCAGCAAAACCAAACTGCAAAACTTGCAGCTCTCTGGAAACACACAGACACTGTTTTTAAAACTGAAACTAAAAACCGGCAAAATGGCTGAACTGAGCGGAGCTCCACCCACTCTATGACATCACTGTTTTCTTAAAGGTACATTGCTTAAACATCCAGTTCTTAAAGGCACTCTCGCATGACACAACACGCTCCTGGCCAGCCTTGTGTTCCACCATCCAGAAAGTTACGGTCATGCTACTCTGCCATCCCTGTTTTCACCCTTCACCCCCTAATCTACATTGGCACCACGTTAAACAATTCCTCGATTTTAAAAGCTTGAAACATCCCCAGCCTCCTTTCAGATTGTCTTTTAAAATGTTTTACAGCATTTAAAGTCACTCAGTTTTCTCTGGGTCCTCTTCTTGGCCAGCTCATTTCAGCTCACCACTTCCAATTCCCCATCCAATCAAGCAGTCTCCAGAGATCACGGCCGTTTACAATTGTCTCCCAGTTGTCAGTATCGATGTCCACTATCTTCATATCTTGCTTGTAGGAATCCTTGTAGCAGAGGTGTGAATGCCCATCAGGTGGTGACCCAATGACCAGTTCACCAGACTGAACACGTAGTGTACATGAAAACTCTACTGCTCCACCGTTGTTGCTGGGAATGCAATGAACATCCTAGAAATTATTTACATAAAAAGTTTCTCCTAACGTCTCCCACATTCTTTTGATAATGATTTTAAATGTATGCACCTTTCTTTTGCCCACTTAATCATTGGAAATAGTTTCTTTCCTCTCAATTTACGAATGCCTCAATCAGATCTCTAGTGACATTACTCAATGAAAAGGGTCTAAATTTTTCTAGTCTCTACTTAAAACTAAAGCTTTCCATCCCAGCTATCCCCTTCGTTTTGTTTTCACCCTCGCCTTAGCCTTAACAGCCTCCATAAAGTAGGAGGCCCGAGACAACATTCTAACAAATGATCTGTATTTAGCATTTCGCCTCTGCTTCTGTAACATAATAATAATATAAGTTTGTAATTATAAAACTGATGAAGATTTGTGTATCTGTTGCATATAACCATGCAGACCGACAACAAACAAGACTTCAGCTTTCATATACAGAGCTTGGGCATTTTGGACAAGCGAAAATTCAAGCAATGAGAAAAGGTTAAACCATCCAAAATGTATTCATTCAGCATACCATATGCATCTTTACATTGTTGTTCTGTTGGCACCAATAGAAACTCCATCGAAAAAAATTGTCAGACTAACTTCCCCAAAATTCAAAAGAAACCCCGTTTTCACAGGACAGCACAGTGGCGCAGTGGTTAGTATTGCTGCCTCATGGTGCCCAGGTTCGATCCCGGCTCTGGGTCACTGTCCAAGTGGAGTTTGTACATTCTCCCCGTGTGAGCCGAAATGAGCTAACCAAGAAGAGAACCCTAAGCAAACAGAGATTAGCAAATTCTGCACCTTCTTAGCCCACTATCTTCCTCCCACAACAAATGTGGCAGATACCACCATGGCAGAGTGGGGTTCCTGAGCCACACCAGGTGATGTTTAACCATCATACCATAAACCATCATCTCACAAAGTGGTAGGCTGCCAAGGCATGCCAAGAAATAAAGCATCGATCACTCCAATGTGAGGCAACGTCTTGCACAAGACACTGTTCATCATTCAGCCAAACACCAATATTTTCCTGTGTGACTTGGATCAAACGTCCAAGGAATAGTAAAATTAAGTGCACATTAATTATTGTATGGGTCTTGATTTGGATATTGAATATATTCCTTGCACCATAAACACAAGGCCAGCGCGTGTTAATCTTCCAATTTACATTATTCATCAATGTGACATAATGGAATTTGCGCTGCACAGAAAATACTACTAAAGATACAATCAGTTTCTGTATACTTTGCTTGGAAATTTCTTATTGTTTCGATTCTGGAAATGATTACACAAACTCAGCGATAACCATTTTCTCTAAATGGACATGGTCAGACTTTTCTTTGTAAATAGCATTAAGGACTCAAAGCATAATTTTTTTTGGGACTGAATTGACTGTAACTACAGGCCAAGTGATCCAGTCTTCTTTGGTCTCAATTATTGAAGTCAGTCTAACACAGCTACAAAATACTTTTTTTTAAACCTTTTAAACCAATGCACTTAAATTCAACCCTTACACAGAGCAATTAGAATATTCGGGAATACTGTACACAAATGTACAGGAGATAAAAATGTCTAAATTACAAGAGTGAATTCAGAGGAAAGCTCCTTGAAACAGGCACAAATTAATCAGCAGCCAAATGCATCTGATCGCATATTTACAAGAGCAAGAAAGGACAAGTTTAAATCACCCCCTCCCAACCAATTTGTCCAAGCTCCTAGCTATCGCTAGTGCTCTTCAAATGATTCCTATGGCACTGGAGTCTCATGTCATGAACACATGCAATTTGGCACTTTCCTTCCAAGCCATTGCTTCCCCATGCTTCCACCTGATTGTTGTCAGGTCCACTAAAGCTCATCCAGACACCCACATGCAATTAAATTTGCATGCAATCGTCATGCAGCATTGCATTTGATATCTTCACTTAATCTGTCAGTTTGAACTTTATGCACAAACCTAGATTATAATAAAGATTATTATTATCAGATTTCACCACATTGATAACTGCATGGTAACTGGGTGTTTAATCGCATTCGAGCACTGGGTACACGTGCTCCTGTATTCAGCAGCAAATTTAAACTGGAGGTGGTGAGTTTGGAGGTGCTATTTGTAATGTTGTTGTAAATACACAACTTAAGCTTTTGAAGACAAGTTTTCGGTTCTATACTTCACTTCCCCCCCCCCCCCCCCCCCCGGCAAACATGCAACGTCCAAAAAAAATTCCGCCGCATTTTCTTTATAAAGTCCGCAAAATGAAGAATCAAAATTATATTCCAGATAAATGAGCTGATCAGTGCTCTCTTGCATTTAGAAGTCACCTCCACATCAACGACACTTCCCTCCAGTCACTCACAAACATATTCTCTACTTAGCCCTCAAAAGATATTTTATGCCTATTATTGAACTCCTGTCCATCAGCTCAGCGATGTCACCAGGGTATCATTGCTGTTACTACACAGGACCATGGAAGGCATACTGGCTGTTTTCATTCTTGAAACATACACAGTCATCTTTTATCGAAGTGTTCTTTCTTGTCTGTGCTGCCTCATTGTACCATTCTGGATTTTCTGATGTTCCAATGCTGAGATCCACGTAATCCTTTCCTCATAAACCGTAACTTCAGTTTAAACAAATATATTGTTCGCCTTCCAAATAGAAACATAGGTTGCAGAGCACAGCTTATTCAGCTCAACTGCTCCATATCAGTGTTTGTTCTCCACATGAGCCTCCTCCCACCCTGCCAGCTATTCTGCCTGTCCTATTCTTTTTTTCCTCAAGTTCTTATCCAGCTTCCTCCTCAATGTATCAACATCATTTTCCCTCAGCTATTCCACGTGGTAACGAGTTCAGCATTCTTAGCAGAAGTTTCTCCTAAATTCCTCCGTGAATTTATTAGCGACTATCATATTTGTCGCCTAGCTTGGCACTGCCTAAAATTGGAAACCTTACCTCTTAGGGCAGCACAGCGGTCAGCACTGCTGTCTCCCAGCGCCATGTACCCAGGTTCAATTTCAGCCTTGGGTGACTGTGTGGAATTTGCACGTCCTCCCCGTGTCTGCGTGGGGTTGCTTCCGGGTGCTCCAGTTTCCTACCACAGTCTAAATATGTGCAAGTTAGGTGGAGTAATGGGGATAGGGTGGGGGGGGGGCAAGTAGGGCGTTATTTCAGACGGTTAGTGTCAACTCAAGGGGCCGAATGGCCTCCTTCTGCACTCTAGGGATTCTATGATATGCTTACCCCATTGACCCCTTTCAGAATTTTAAAAGTCTCCATTAATTTACCTTTCAGTCTTCTCTTTTCTCGAGAAATGAGCCCCAGCCTAATAAATCTATCCTGAGAGATATAACCTTTTGGGTCTGTTAACATCCTTGAAAATCTTATTTTGCATTTCCTCCAGTGCCTCGGGTTTGATTCCGACCTCGAGTGACTGTGTGGAGTTTGCACATTCTCCCCGTGTTTGCGTGGATTTCCTCCAGGTGCTCTGGTTTCGTCCCACGGTCCAATGATGTGGTTAGGTGGATTGGCCATACATAAATTGCCCCTCAGTGTCCAGTGATGTCCAAGTTAGGTGGGGTTACGTGGTTATGGGGATGGGGAGTAGCCTAGATCGGGTGCCTTTTCAGAGGATCAATGCAGACTCAATGGGTCAAATGGCCTCCTTCTGCACTGTGGGGATTTTATTCTATTTTCTCTTTGAAACAATTTCTGGGGAGTGCCCATCTCAGGTCCCCACACCGAGAATTATTTCAAGGATTTCCTAAGAACTACCATCGTAACCTCAGTGCAAATTATCAGAGAGGAGCCAGTCATCCCCCACTGTCTGAATTTGACCCCAGGCTTCAGGGGGTAAAAAGTCAGTGGCTCTTACTTTGGCCCGACCAGAAAGATGAAAATCTGGCACTGGATTTGACCTAATTCCCCAGAGAGTGAAATATCAGTCTCAGCCTCATCAGTCCCAAGACAGAAAGAAGCGCTTCATCCGCCTGCATAATCTTCCAAAAGCAGGCCCAATCCTCAATCCTCCTCTTGATGACTTCCTACACAACTCACACCCTCCCGACACTGACCCACCAAGAAACCTTTTCTCTTGTTCAATTGGATTGGATTGGATTTGTTTATTGTCACGTGTACCGAGGTACAGTGAAAAGTATTTTTCTGCGAGCAGCTCCACAGATCATTAAGTACATGAGAAGAAAAGGGAATAAAAGAAAATACATAATAGGGCAACATCGTTTCAACGTTACTTCTGGAGATTTTCTCAGGAAAGTCCAAGAGCACTATTTAACTAATTCCTATAGTTTAGTGGGTGGAGTTGGAGTTGAAAAAGCTGGCCAGAGAAAGAAAGCGAGTACCTCTATGAACATGCTCTTCCTTCTACCCAACTTTTTCACCTTTTCCTTCTGTCTGCTATAACTGCCACCCCACCAAATTAAGTGTTGCAAGATATCCTTGTACGATGTTGCTTTAGTTCTTGTGTGAGAATATTACAGGTGATCTGAAACCCATGGAAGGTTTTTGGCAATGTAGACAAGGATCTTGAAAGTGTGACGATTGGGAATAGTGGAGCTTGGAAAGGACAGCAATGATGGGTGCAAGGGTCTGAGAGAAGTAATCCTAGGATTAGATTAGAAGTTTCACTCAGCCAGAATAGCAAGTAGAAAGCTGCAACAGCTATTTCACTATTAAAAGTACACAAAACAAGAAAAATCTAAACTTTATTTACTGGTTCGTTCCCAAGGCAATGCCTCGACCAGAGTCAACCAGCTCAATATGAATTTGAACAAAGCTGGGCAGTTAACTGTTCCATGCTGCATTCTCCATGGAAACACCTCCACCAATCAGGATTCCATTTGCCAACCAATCAGCACTCTCTTCTCATGCAGTATAAATTGCTGTTTCCCCCTTGAAGACTGGATTTTGTTTTAAATGTGCTAACCTGATGAGTGCAAGACAAAAAAACTTTGAAAGCTTGTCCCTTTTTTCGGCAATACACAACTTGTTACACAAATTATATACAATCTTCTCCATTATCAGCTTTGCCCAACTTATTTGAAGAGCGAACACTGCATTTCTCTGGGAATTTTTTTTTTTTTTTTTTTTTTTAAATAAAATATTTTTTATTCTCCTTTTTCACATTTTCTCCCAAATTTACACCCACCAACAATAAACAATAATCAGTAACAAATATGTTAATCCCCATATCAATAACAACGATCCCATCCTCCCACCAAACCCCAAACATTAGCCCGCATGTTCACACAACAAATGACAAAAAGGAATTAGGGATCACCCATAGTCGCCATTAACACACACAGCCCCCCTCCCCCCAACCCTCCCACCCACACGCCCCAACTAATGTTCGATGTTATCCAGTTCTTGAAAGTGCACAATGACTAATGCTCATGAATTGTAGAACCCCTCCATCCCTCCTCTCCAGTTCAAACTTAACCTTCTCAAGAGTCAAGAATTCTAACAGGTCCCCTCACCACGCCAGGGCACAGGGTGGAGGTTGCTCTCCAACCCATCAGGATCCGCCTTCGGGCGATCAACGAGGCTAAGGCGACAACATCTGCCTCCCCACCCGTTTCCAACCCTGGCTGGTCCGACACCCCGAATATGGCCTCCCGGGGGCCTGGGTCCAGTTTCATGTGCACCACTTTAGAAATTACCCTAAAAACCTCCTTCCAGTAATCCTCTAGCTTTGGACAGGACCAAAACATATGAACGTGATTAGCGGGGCCCTCCCCGCATGGCTCACACACATCTTCTACTCCTTCAAAGAATCGGCTCACCCTCGCCCTCGTGAGGTGTGCTCTGTATACCACCTTCAGCTGTATCAGCCCCAACCTCGCACACGAGGTGGAGGCATTCACTCCCCGGAGCACCTTTCCCTGGGAATGTAAGAAAAATTCTAAATTCTTATCGGCTTTACACTCCACATCCTTGGCCATTTGCCTTCCATGGCATGACATTCTCATGGTCCCACAAGCTCAGGAACATTTTTTTTTTTTTTTTTTTTTTTTTGCAGCACCTAGCATATAACCATCTCTGTCGGCTAATCCTTATCATCTTAAATCCAATTCTTAACTAGACTTTTGTTTAAAGCTGCTAATGCTGTTAATCCACAAAGCAATAGCTTATGTGTACATTCAGCCTATTCACTCATCTCTGTAGACATATCACTTGCATCTCATCAAATTTATGTCTGTAATACTTTCGATATACATTTGCCACGGACAGGCATTTCCCCTTCGATGGGCATACCGCAATTAAGTCACATAAGTTCACAGGATATAAAATACCTCATCTGAATTAATTTCAAGGTCAGAAAGTAAAACAGAAACTACCATAATGGTTTACATTTGCAATTAGCAGCAAGTAATAAATTAGATGCCAAGTAATGCTGCAAACAAGATGTAATATCACAAAGTATTTTTAACTGGCGAGTCCAACTCGTTCTCTCCCTGTGGCAGTGCACTTCACAAGAGATCTAATTAGGAAATTCACACATCTGCAATGCAGACCAGTGCTGAATAATTCTGTGCACGTTTTCACGCAACTACAGTATCCATACCACTGTACTTAACTGGCTTGGATCGGAAATTGAACTTTGCACCTTACTGCTTCATCTTAAATAAAACCAGCGGCATAAAAAAACAGCTGATTAAAACATAAATGATTTTAAGCAAATACATTACATGCTATATCACATCAACCATAAAACCTTAGTTTCCAGCTCCAATGTGAGAGAAGTTAGCTGGTGTCAGCTGGCAGCAGTAAAGTAGCTACAGTTGGCCTGGGTGTTCCTACCTAGCTCAGTCGTGACACAGTGGCTAGCAGCCTCACCTCTGGGTTGGATAGCTGTGGGTTTAAATCCCATGCCCGAGACTTCAGCATAAAAATCCAGGATAATACTCCTATGCAGTATAATAATAATCTTTATTGTCACAAGTAGGCTTACATTAACACGGCAATGAAGTTACTGCGAAAAGCCCCTAGTCGGTGCTGATAGAATGCACTATTGGAGGTGCCATCTGTTAGATGAGACATTAAACCAAGGCCTCTCTAACCTCCCGGGTAGACATAAAAGATCCCATGGTTCTATTTAGAAGAATAGGTGAGTTCTCCCCTCTGACCAATACTCAACCCCTCAACAATCAGGAAAAAAAGAGAGATTCTTTGGTCAGTCATTTTGCAGTTAGCAGGAGCTTGCTGCATGCAAACTGCCTGCAGCAATTCCCACACTGAGACAGTCCCTACATTTCAAAAGTGCCTGAAGATATCCAGAGATCATGAAAGATGCTATACAAATGCAAATTTTTCTTTCTTGCTTACCTTAAAAGGGGGAACATCAATCAGGCTTTCTGCATTTGACTACTATCCAAAATAACCCCTGTTAAAAAGCCAGCACATGGGTGCAGCTGAAGCAACAAGCGTGAGACCCATTTGGTTAAGATGGAGGCAGGCTCATGTAGGGGGTCGGGGTTGCGTGCACTGGCAACGGCGCCACATCTGATGGCTCCAGGAAAGTATTCGGTGAGTCCAGTGACGGTGGCCACATTGAAGATTTGGAGGCAGTTCAGGCTGGGAGCTGGGTCATGGGTGATGCTGATTAGGGGGAATCATGGTTTCGAGCCGTGGAGGATGGATGAAAGATTTCCGAGGTGGGATGAGCGGGAGGGCTGGAGAAGGGGCTGTTTTGGTGATCTATGGGGGGGTCCTGGAGGAGGACAGGGTATCTATGGAGGGGATTAAGGCAAAGTGGGATGTGGAGCTGGTGTGTGTGTGTGGGGGGGGGGGGGGGGTTGATGGAAGAGGGATTGTGGTACGAGGTGCTGCAGAGGGTGAATGCCTCGACCTCATGTGCAAGGTTGGGGCTCATACAGCTGAATGTTGTACATAGGACACACCTCACAAAATCAAGGATGAGCCGACTGTTTGAGGGGGTGGAATATGTTTGAGTGATGTGGGAAGGGCCCCATGAACCATGTCCATATGTTTTGTTCCTGCCTGAAGTTGGAAGGGTTTTGGAGGACGGTATTTGGTCATTTAGGGGGTTTTGCATATGGATGTGGAGCTCGGTCTCCTAGAAGTCATATTCAGGGTGTCGGACCGGCCTGAGTTGCAGGCGGGAGTGGGGGCGGATGTTTCTGCCTGTGTGTCGCTGATCGCTTGTGGGTGGTTTCTGCTGGGGTGGAGGTCAGTCTCTCCGCCCCGTGCCTCGGCGTGGCAGGGGAACCTGCTGGAGTTTCTGACCCTGGAAGTGGTGAAGTTTAAGCTGAGGGGGGGGGCGAAGGAGGAGTTCCACTTTTGGGAGTTGGATACTATTGACTGTTGAGGCAAGTTTGGGGTAGATTCTTTCTTTTTATATATTGTTGGTGTTGTTCTTGGTTTTCTTTTGTATGGTAAAATTTTTTTTTTTTTAAAGCCAGTACATGGGTGTGCGCGTGCCCAGTGAAAGCTCGATTCCTTTCACAGTTAAATATCCTGACAACAATGCAGCAGCCTCACACTTGAGCTATGGGCAGTTAGGTGCCAGGGAGCCGCAACACTTGTAGACCACAGCCTTTAATGGAGAAAACAAGTATATTACCAGAGAAAATGGAAATTCCTTCTAGAAATACAGAATTTTGGAAGTACCCAAATAAGCAAGAGTGCAATCAATCATTTTTACACGGAAACTGTTCAAATCTACTTAACCAGCCTCTTTATCAATTTACCTCACATTGGAGTTTTTTTGTGCAGGAAATTATTTTCCTCACAAAATAAATTCCTTGCAGTGTACCTTCAAACCGGAACTGCTTCAGAATGCAAATATCTTTTTAATTATATCCAGGCGTTGGACGCATGAGCATCCAATAAACCAACACAATTGCCATTTCAAAGTGAAGCTTCATCTAAACTGTGTCAGCACTTTTTTTTTTTAATGGGAAAAACACACAAGTGGCATAAATAACAAATTAAAGTCTTGGCATTCGCTATGCTGTACATGGGTTTCTTATTCATTTAAGAGGAAAAGAATAACATACAATTTCAGTTGATTTAAAGTACTGCATTACAAATTCCATAAATCGTTTTCCTAGCTACTCAATATGGTTCAGCCAACTTTGCCTCCATATCTCATATCATTCCCATTTTCAATCCCAATATCAAGGCCCAAAATGGATCAATGCCAAAACGGCAAAGTACAAACCTGCTGCAACTTTCAGCAAAACACCAATATTCTCTCCAGTATTTGGTTTTACAGACATATGATAATGAGATATTAGAAATGTGTGTTCAGAAATGGGGTCCATAATGGACCAGACAATTTAACGGTTTATACAGATTGACGGAAAATGTTGTTAGCCCAAACTCAAAGGGATAAGCCCATACCTGGCCGAGTCACATGCTTCAGGAAACCTGGCAGTGGAAGGCTGCGGAGAGTAGTCAATCAGGTCACAAAGTCTGCTAGCTAATGATATAAGCCGCCATGGATCAGGTCATGGAAACTGTCACAGAGATGGAAAGCTTTGAAAAAGGATTCTGATAGAGATGTCCTAAATGAAAGCGCTGACTTTGCCTGGATGTGTAAGTGGAACGAGAGTTATAATTTAATGCCAAGGGTTGATTAATGGGACCATGAAGAGTTAAAGTTAAGAAACGGCATATAATCTGTTAGTGTTAGAACTGTGACATTTGAAAGTTTAAATATTGTTTTCTTTTATTTTAATAAAGTTTTGTTTATAAAATAACACGGCCCAATTTTTTTTAAAGTTTAGAGTACCCAATTTGTTTTTTCCAATTAAGGGGCAATTTAGCGTGGTCAATCCATCTAGCTTGCACATTTTTGGGTTGTGGGGGTGAAACCCACGCAAACACGGGGAGAACGTGCAAACTCCACACAGACAGTGATCCAGAGCCGGGATTGAACCTGGGACCTCGGCGCCGTGAGGCCGCAGTGCTGCCCCCAATTTTTTATATTACCACTCCTGGAACAAATCTATCTTTTCTGCACAATCTTAAAACTTACAAACATTACACATCTGGTACAGTATCTTAACCTTTGTTGAGGGCTGGCCAGGCGTCTATGACAGACACAACAGGTGTGAAAAGTCTCACTGGCTATGTCGACATTTCTAAAACTACTCACCCTTTAGACACTTTGGGACATTTTTATACAAAAGCTTGCTGGATTCCAAATAGGGAACCAGAGCCCGATTTCCATTTCAACCAGCACTCTGGTTTTCCAAAGACAAGTTTGTCGAATCCCGTAGCGCAGGGTTTTTCAAACTCAAGATCGCGAGCCGTGGCTAGATCGCGGCAGAGTCGCGGAGCGACAATCCCGATCGCGTGTAGAGCGTCCAACGGCCGTGACCAGCCTTTAAATACAATCAATGGAGTCTTCCCACAACAAGCGGCAGCAGATGGTAGGTCATGCGTCCGACATGTACATTGATGTCACGCACCCTGTATGGCCATCCTTTAGCACGAAATCACGGAGAAGAACTTCCTCTATTTTATAGTTGCCAGCCAGCAAGCAACAGGACTGTGTGAACAACTGAAGATGGGTCATTTCGTAATAAGGAAGAGGGCCAGAGACACAGACAGACCAGGATCTCACAACTGAATCTGCTGGAGAGAGCTTCGCAGGAGAGTCCATGGCAGGACAGAGGAGGGAGCTCCAGTACCTCTGGTGAACAGCCAAAGGAAAAACTGAAATCAGGAACAAAGCAGTATCAAAATTATTTATTGAGGTGTGGCTTTGTTAATTGTGCCAATGCAACGTCCAAGTGTGTTACACGCAGGGAAGTATTGGTAAATGAAATTTTAAAACCTTCAAAATTTCAAAAGCTTTTGAAGACTAATAAGCATGGCGAGTTCGAGGACAACCCCCTCTCGATTCTTTTCAAAGGATGCAGCGAGAATTTAAATAGTACACTGAAGTACTTAGCAGAAATATAACATTGAATATGAAAGCAAGTGAGATTGTGAGGAGCAAGCAGACGCACCTGTCGCATTAAAGGCAAGAAATAATGGTGGGTCACAAAGTTCAGCCGGCGTGGGTCGCGAAGGCCGGCCAGCATGGGTCACGAAGGTCGACCAGTTGGTAAAAGTAGGTCCCAGGAAAGAAGTTTGAAAAACACTGCAATAGAGTCATGAAGAAGGTAAAACCCCTCTTCAAATTCACCCCTGGTAACCCAAGAATCAAACAGTATCATAGCACAAGAGGCAGTGATAGAACTGGACCATTTCATGTTTACAAAAGGAGAAAATCAGCTCCAAGTCACATTTGAGAACAAATTAGTAATGTGACAAGGAAGTATTCAGTGAACGGCATGACAATAGCAAGGTCCGAGGAACAAATGCGCATTTGTCCATAGATCTCTGAAGGCAGGTCATAATGGTGGTGAAAAAGGCATATGGGACACTTGATCAATCGAGGAATAGATTACAAACACAGGGAGGTCATGTTGGAGTTGTACAGAACTTTGGTGAGGCCACAGCTGGAATAGTGTGTGCAATTCTGGTTGCCACATTGAAGGTCATGCTTGCACTGGAGGGGGTGCAGAGGATTTTCACCAGGATGTTGCCTGGGATGGAACATTTAAGTTATGAAGAGAGGTTGGTTAGGCTTGATTTTTTCTCGCTGGAGCAGAGAAGACTGAGGGGGCGGCCTGATTGATTGAGGTGTGCAAGATTATGAGAGACATGGACAGGGTGGATATGGAGCAGCTGTTCTCCTTAGTTGAAGGGTCAGTTACAAGGGGACACAGGTTCACGGTCAAGGGCAGGAAGTTTAGGGGGGGATGGGAGGGAGAACCTTTTTTTACCCAGTGGGTGGTGACGGTCTGGAATGCAGTCTGGGAGGGTGGTAGAGGCGGGATACCTCACATACTTTAAAAAATACCCGGATGTGCATTTGGCACATCATAACATTCAAGGCCATGGGCCAGTGTTGGTAAATGGGATAAGGTAGGTAGGTCAGGTGTGTTTCATGCGTCTAGCAGACTCGATGGGCCTCTTCTGCGCTGTATCATTGTGTGATTCTGTGATACGCATACATTAATCAAAACCTATGACAGAATTTGTTTTTAAGCTCAACCCGATGAGTCTCCAATTTAGGGAGACAGATAAGCGCCATGAAAATTAACAAAAGGTAACTCGGCTGAAAAAAAGCCCACAGAGCACAATAATTAATGCATAAAATTCTACACTGCTTTGCAACTTAAAATAATTTGCATTTTGTAGCAACTGTAGCACAGAAAACTTTGTTCAGCTCTTGACAGAGACATCATTAGTTGAAAATGGGCACAGGAGATATTACAGTGGCTGAAAGCTTGGTCAGAGGCGGGTTTTAAGGACTGCCTGAAAGAAAGAGAGAATGGTGGAGAGGTTCAGGGGAGGAAGGCTGAAGGCAGAGCTTTGTAATGCTAGAGTGATGGGAGGGGAGCGGTTTCATAAAAAGCCAGTCAGAAGAACAGAGTTCAGGCAGGGTTTATGGCAGGAGAAAGTTAGCGAGACAGAACAAGGACAAGGCTGTGAAGGAACTTAAAACACAGGGGTGAGAATTTTAAACTTGAGACGTTGAGAATGTGGGAGCTGTCAGAAAACGATGAGTGAGCTGGACTCGATATGGAATGTACAGGCAGGACTTTGGATGAGCCAAGACCTACAGAGAGTGGAAGATAGATGGCCAGCCAAGAGAGTATTATAATCGTCAAATCTGGAGGTGACAAAATACACTAGGCAAGGGTTTCAGCGAGGAGGGGGTGAGGTTAATGGAGGCAAACGGTGTTATAGAGATGGGACCAGAGGCTGAAAGAGATGGGACCTCTTGGCTGAAACAGGTCACTGAGATGCAAAAAAAAAATTCAGTTCCGCCCAAGTGACCAGAATGCATGATGGAAGCTGTGACAAGGAGATTGAGTTTGTTGGCAGAGATCTTCCAAACGGTTAACTGGAGGAAAGTGCAGTTCACCCAAGGCTAGATGTCAGCACAGGGAAGGATAGCGGCGTTAGTGAAGGGGTAAATCTGGATGTTTCCAGCAAGCCTGTCCTATGTCGACAGATGATGTTGCCATGTGGCAGCTGCAGATGTGGGAAGAGGAAGGATCCCAGCACCAAGCTTTGTGGGGATTCCAGAGATATTGGTGCAGGAGCAGAAATAGAAGACGTTGCCACTAATGTTCTGGTTACAATCAAATAAGCAAGAATTGGAACCAAGCAAAACCAGGCCACTGTGCTGACAGCAGAGGCTGTTAGGGGCTGGCTTAGCACAGGGCTAAATCGCTGGCTTTGAAAGCAGAACAAGGCAGGCCAGCAGTACGGTTCAATTCCCGTACCAGCCTCCCTGAACAGGCGCCGGAATGTGGTGACTAGGGGCTTTTCACAGTAACTTAATTTGAAGCCACTTGTGACAATAAGCGATTTTCATTTCATTTCAGAGGCGGGATGTTGGGGCAGGAGGCTAAC
The DNA here is from genome assembly GCF_047496885.1 of Scyliorhinus torazame. Classification (NCBI taxonomy): domain Eukaryota; kingdom Metazoa; phylum Chordata; class Chondrichthyes; order Carcharhiniformes; family Scyliorhinidae; genus Scyliorhinus; species Scyliorhinus torazame. Next base: position 151,826,846 of record NC_092724.1, on the reverse strand, counting down.
AAATTTTGAAAACAGCAAACAAATATTCTCATCCCTTGGGGAAGAGAACTCTATTTACTTGTTCAATATAGTACGTGCAATGGAGGGTTTAATCTACAACTAATCATTTCTTGGCAATGTTGTGATAATAACATTACGAGAGGTTAACCTCCTCCAGAAACAGCTGCGATCCTGGAATTACAAGAAATCAAAGTTTGATTTTTAATTTAAAGGTATCATGTGTGATGAAGACAAAGGAGTTCAAAGACGGAATCCAAGTTTTACAGCAAGGCTCAGATATTTATAATCAAAAAACGTACTCGAAGGCAGCACGGTAGCATTGTGGTTAGCACAATTGATTCACAGCTCCAGGGTCCCAGGTTCGATTCCCAGCTTGGGTCATTGTCTGTGCAGAGTCTGCACATTCTCCCCGTGTGTGCGTGGGTTTCCTCCGGGTGCTCCGGTTTCCTCCCACAGTCCAAGGATGTGCAGGAGGTTAGGTGAATCGGCCATGCTAAATTGCCCTTAGTGTCCAAAATTGCCCTTAGTGTTGGGTGGGGTTGCTGGGCTATGGGGATAGGGTGGAGGTGTGGATCTTGGGTAGGGTGCTCTTTCCAAGAGCCGGTACAGACTCGATGGGCCGAATGGCCTCCTTCTGCACTGTAAATTCTATGACTATGAAATATGTATTTGGACGCAGGTGAAATTGAAGCTAGTGACAATTGAAAGATACAAGCTGTATCTTTTGTCAGTCATGGAGCAGACAGCAGGCATTGAGAAAACATTCCTTCCTGCTATTGTTCCAGAGCTGAGGTATACTTTGCTTTAGTTCATCCATTCAGACAAGCCGCACCTTGAAATCCCCGAGAGTGGTGACAACTAGCACTGTTGCCTCGTGACACCGATATCCCAGGTTCGATCCCGGCTCTGGGGCATTGTCCATGTGGAGTTTGCACATTCTCCCCATGTTTGCGTGGGTTACACCCCCACAACACAAAGATGTGCAGGCTAGGTGAATTGGCCACGCTAAATTGCCCCTTAATTGAAAAGAATATATTGAGTACTCTAAATCTATAGGGGAAAAAAATGTGGTGACAACATCAGTGCCCACGTTCCATTTATTGAGTCATAAACTATAATGAAAACTTGTCTAGTATCACATAATAGGCGCAGTAGGCCACATGGCCTTTCGAACCTGCTCCACCATTTAATAAGATCATAGCTGATCTTTGATCTTCACACCACTTTCCCACCCATTCCCCATATCCTTTGATTCCGAGTATCCAAAAATCTTTGTCAGCCTTGAATGTACTCGATGAATGGCATCCACAGCTTTCTGGGACAGCAAGTGACAAAGTATCAAAACCTGCTGAGAGTCGGTTTAGCTCAGCTGGCTGGACAGCTGGTTTGTGATACAGAGAGAGGCCAACAGCGTGGGTTCAATTCCCGTACCGGCTGAGGTTATTCACCTTCTCAACCTTGCCCCTCTCCTGGGGTGTGGTGATCCTCAGGTTAAACCACCACCGGTCAGCCCTTCTCCGCAATGGGAAAAGCAGCCTATTATAGTCATCTGGGACTACGGAGACTTCACATTACTTTTACAGAACCCAGTCACTCAACTCCCAGTCTCCGTCTGTGGAACACCTCAGCAATGTCTTAGCTTCCGAATACTTGCACAGATAACAGATATCTTGCATCAGTTCAAATGTTGTACCCGATTCTTGCAACTGCTCCATTTCGTTATCCCTAAATTTTATCCCTGCTTATTACCAAGCTCCCATTCACCTCTTTCATTCCCCAGCCAACTAATTCAATGGCCTCTACCCAAGACTACCCAGAAGCTCTGCTCTGGATACATATTGTGTTTTAAAAATTTCTTCAGGTAGTTCAAAAGCACTCAATGCTGTAATATGCTATGCCTCGGCATGGCAGGTTTTCATGCCAAAATGCAATGGCAAAGTGCTTTCCCAGGAGAGTGTTATTTATTTTGTTCTATTAAAATCTACAGGTTACACTCTCATTCATCTTTAAGTAGCCTATTTAAGGTTAACAAAAGCCTAGAAACAGGTCATTAACTTGAGCTCAAAGAGAAAATATTACAGATGCTAGAATTCTAAATTAAAAACAGAAAATGTCAGAAATATGCAGGTCACACAGCACCTGTGAAGAGAGCAACAAAGTTAATGTTTCAAATTGATGGCCTTTCATCAGAACTGGTAAAAGTTAGAGATGCAACATGTTTAAATCAAGCGTGGAGGCAGGGAAGTGGAGAGGAATTCATTGGGCAGAATAGAAGCTTTGTGATAACATGGAAGGCTGCTAAACCTCAAGGAACATCATCTCATCTTTCAGTTAGGCATTTTACAGCCTTGCAGACTCAACACCGAGTTCAACAATTTCAGATCATAATCAACCACCCTCGGCTCTCCTTTTTCGAGACGGCAGCTGCAGTAATGATTCTATTGCCACTTTTACCTTTAAACACGTCATCTATTTCCTTACCTGTCCCATTACCATTCCCTTTTGTCTAGCAAGATCATTCCTTTTAACATTTAATTTTTCCTGCCTTCCATTCCATTACAGACCTTATGGTAGCACTGTTGCTTCACAGCGCCGGGGTCCCAGGTTCGATTCCCGGCTTACATCACTGACTCTGCAGAGTCTGCACGTTCTCCCTGTGTCTGCGTGGGTTTCCTCCGGGTGCTCCGGTTTCCTGCCACAAGTCCCGAAAGACATGCTGTTAGGTAATTTGGACATTCCGAATTTTCCCTCTGTGTATCCAAGCAGGCGCCGGAATGTGGAGACATGGGCTTTTTGCAGTAACTTAATTGTAGTGTTAATGTAAGCCTACTTGTGACAATAAAGATTATTATATTCATCCTTCCCCATCTCCTTAACTGCTAAAGACCAGTTATATCTCTAAGTTTTTCCAGTTTTGATGATAGGTCATTGACCGGAAATATTAACTCTGCTCATACTGCTGGACCTGCTGAGTACTGCCAACATTTTGTTTTAATCAGTGCAAGCTGTTGGGTCAGGTTGTGATGTCAGATGCCCAACTGAGTTCATGTTCCAAACATACCTAGTACCATTACAAAGATAAAGTCTTGAGATATAGAGAAATAGGTCTGACAGTTGATCGTATAAAAGTAAAACACTGCGGGTATCCCTCTTAGCCTCTCCAATCTGTCTCCTTCTGAATTGCTGCTCTCCATTCGCTCAAGTCCAACCCTGACTTTGTCAGACCTGCGGACAAGGGTGGTGCTGTTGTCCGGCGTACTGACCTATACCTCAGAGGCTGAGCGCCAACTCTCAGACACTTCCTCCCATCTCCCCCTGGACCAACAAAACATCAAGCCATTGCTTCCAGACTGTCACTGACCTCATCACCTCTGGAAATCTTCTCTCCACAGATTCCAATCTCAGTCCCCCAACCCCACACAGCCCACTTCTACCTCCTCCCCAAAATCCACAAACAGGACTGCCCTGGGTAGACCCATCGTATCTGTCTGTTCCTGCCCCACTGAACTCACTTCTTCCCATCTTCACTCCATTCTCACTCCCCTTGTCCAGCCCCTTCCCACCTACATCTGTGATTTCTCTGACGCTCTACGCTACATCAACAACTCCAGTTCCCCGGCCACAACCACCTCCTCTTCGCAGTGGACATCCACTCTCTCGACACCTCCATCTCCAAGCTCTTCGTTCTTCCTCAAACAGAGGCCCGAACAATTCCCATTCACCACTACACTCCTCTGCCTGACTCAACAGTTCCTCCTTTAACTTATCTCACTTCCTGCAAATAAGAAATTTGGCTATGGATACCACATAGGCCCAGTTACACCTACCTTTTAGTGGGGTATGGAGAAAATTCCGTGTTCCAGTTCTGCACAGGCCGTCTCCCACAGCACTTTCTCCGTTATATCAATGACTATATTGTTGCTCTTCTTGCCCATCTCCGGCACTTCCTTTCCATGAACCCTCTGCCCCTGTTTCTGGCAATAGACTTGACCACCAGTATTCATTATAAGCCCATCAACTCCCACAGCATCTGACTATAGCTCCACACACCCCGCTCCCTGGAGGGCTCCATCCCATTCCCCCAGTTTCTCCACCTCCACTGCATCTGTTCTGATGATGCCACCTTCGTAAACAGCTCTTCAGATAGTTTTGCCCTTGCTCCTCAACTGTAGTTTCACCCACATTCTGGTTAACAGGGCACTCGACAGCATCCAACCCAACTCACACACCTCTGCCCTCACCCCTTCCCCACCCTCTCAGAAACATGACAGGATCCCTCTTTTCACCCGACTCTAGCATCTTGCCATCACTAAGCACATCTTCCTCTCACCCACCCTCCCGTCAGAATTCCATAGGGACCACTCCCTCCATGGCATCCTGGTCCACACCTCTGTCGTCCTCGATCCTTAATCCCTTTCCCACGGCATCTTGCTTTGCAGTTGTAGATGTGCAACACCTACCCCTTTACCTCCTCCCTCCTCACTGTCCTAGGGCCCAGAAGCAACATTTCAATAGCACCTACCTCAATTTGGTCTACTGAATTCTCCCTCAGTGTACCCGAACAGGCATCTTAGTGTGGCGACTAGCGGATTTTCACAATAACGTCATTGCAGTGTAAATGTAAGCCTACTTGTGACACTAATAAATATTAAATTATGTATTTGCTGCTCCCAAAGCATTCTCCTCCACATTGGGGAGAATAAATGCAGACTGGGTGGCCACTTTGCGGAACACTTTTATTCCGTACACAAGCTTGGCCCCAACCTTCCAATCGCTTGGTAGTCTGACTTAACTTCTTGCTCTCATGCCCACATGCCCACCCTTGACTGCAATGAAAGTGAAGCCTAACAAAAACTGGAAGAGCATCTTCCAATTAGACATGTTGCAGCCTCTGAACTCAACAACTTTAGACTGAAGGGCGTCACGTGGCACTGCTGCCTACGGTGCTGAGGACCCAGGATTGAATCTCGGCCCTGGGTCACTGTCCATGTGGAGTTTGCACATTCTCGTGTCTGCATGGGTCTCCCCCCCACAGCCCAACGATGTGCAGGTTAGGTGGATTGGTCACACTAAATTGCCTCTTAATTGGGAAAAAAAAAAATTGGATACTCTTTTTTTTTAATTTTAAAATTTAAACTTTAAACCCCTCCATCTTGACCCCCTTTTTTAGGGGGCTTCCTTGGCTGTCCCATGAGCCATCTGGCTCTTGTTTATCAGTTTTGCTTTCACTGAGCACGAACCTTTCTTCTCCTATTCACACATTCCGCTATGTTAATTTTATGCCACTATTAGCACTTCTTCAGTCCTCCATGGCACCATTAACATTCCCTTTGTCTTGTCTCCATGACATCTTTGCCAATCTCTACTTAGCTCCAGCCTACCCAACCTTCTCTTCTGCCCGACCTCCGCTGCCCCCTTTCCAGCTACACAATTCACTACATCCCTATCCGTCTTCAGTTCTGGAAAAGTGTCATATGTTTGTCTCCACAGATGCTGCCAGAGCTGCTGAGTTTATCCAGCATTTTCTGTTTTTAGATCAAGAAGTATAACTTGACTTATAAAAGAGCATCAAATACTAGGATTGCTTGCATTGCGTTGCGCTACAAATTATTTCTATTATTTTACGCTCCGAGCTAAATACATATACACATTAGAAGCTGAATGTCTCTATGACGTGCGCTGTTCCAGATATATATCAGTCTAACTGTAGCCCACAGATTCAGGTTAGTGCAGCATAATGTAAATAAGTTCATTTTAATAGTAAAGTTACTTGCATACGACCTTACCAATTCTGCAGCTACGTAAAACTGTACCAAGCTTTCAACAGCTGTAATACTGCAACACACAAATGCCATTAGAATCACAGTAAATTACCTTAGAAATAATGGTCCTGCTGTGGGAAACAGCTTGGTTAAGCACTTTTCACAGTGGCAACCTACTGCAGACTATTTACAATCACGTTGTTATAAGATGAAAAGAATTTGACTATAACGCGCTGAAAATCTAATTTGCTGGAACTACCAACTCCATACCAAAGCTGCACTGAAGAAATAAGTCATTATTTTTCAACACGTTCTTGGGCAGTTTCGATATTGCCAAACACAGCTAGAAACAAAAACCCCTAAATAAAGCTGCTTTTTAAGCAATTCTGGTCAGTAATAATGCTTTGCATTGTTTATTTACAATTTAATCATCACATATGATCAGCCATGTAAGTGTATGATTGGCCAAACGAGTCAGCCATTTTTAATATTTAGCAGATTCAGAAGTTGGTTCGTTTCACCCATCATGTTCTATTTCAATCATTTCACAGCTATATGCCATTAATCGTACATTCAGCCAGCTCCAGAACAAAGTAAAGTGACTAGATGTCCACAATTCCCAACATCATTTCAGATTTTAGATGTAAACAGATCAATTTAAAGTGATATCAAAAAAAACTCTTTATGTTCAGGTAATTAGGCAGAAGGTTAAACATTAATATGGAGTGCCATGAATAGTTTGTGCTTTCAATTCACGCTACGAGTAATAAACTCTCAACTCAACAGGAGTTGTCGCAGATCAGGAAGATAAGGGAGAGTGGGGAAAGAAATACGAGTTAGATACATCCAATCTACTTACAAAGATGAGTTATCTCAAGGAGAATTGACACAGATTTAGAGACAAGGCCCAGGAAACACAGGGAGCAGAATAAAACTGCAAAACATTTCTCCACATCTTATGAAACAGGTGCTAATACATATTCAAACCAATGCTTTAAGCATAAAAATTAAATGCTCTTTTCCAGCATTTATTGCAAACCTATCAGCAGGAAATGCTTTCCTGAGAAATACAAGTTAACGGTGATGGATAGCTCTTCATTTTAAACAGCCACACCCACTGGGTCAGTCAGAAATACAACTAGCATGAAAGCTTAAAATGTAGTCCAAAACAAATCTAACTTTTTTTTTGTCATCACAGCAAACATTTTCCCCCTCCAGCTAAGTTTAAACATGGTTGTTCCAAATCACATTAAAAGCCTTGGTTCATTCATTTGAATTTTGGGTAGCAAAGGTCTTTTCCAAATGGGATTATTGTATCCAATGCTCTGACTTAAAACAGTGAAATGGAGCAGCAATACGATGTAGAGAACTGTAGCATAAATCCCAGGGAGGAACATGACAGCTAACTCACACATTAAGCTAATTCTGTCTTGGGGAAACACCACCTGCATCTTTTTTTAAGCCAGGGATAGCCGACCTTGCAAAACCAAAACTAAAAGGCTTCTAACAGAGTCACTAGTAGCCATAGCCTCTTACAGAACATCTCAAGTCCTGTGAAGACTACAAAAGATCAGGGTTCTGCTCTCTTCAGTTCCACAGAAGTCAAATGACCTGTGTACAGCAGCCCAAGAATCACATAGCTGTACTTTGGCTCAATGCTACCAATTACAACACCATCATAAGGTCTCCACCTCATCTACCATATTCCTCGCTTATCTCTATTTCAAAGAGAACCTGGTTTTACTCTCCTACTAGCTCGAGGACAGTAGTTGAAATCTTGGAAAATGTTATTTATTTTAAATCTACAGACATCACTTCACCCCAACGAAAAAAAACAATTAAACATTTTCCACCTCAAAAGTTCCAGGATTTTGGTTAAGCTTAGAGGATGTATGTAATAGGGTCACAAGTAGGCTTACATTAATTAACATTGTAATGAAGTCACCGAGAAAATCCCCTAGTCGCCACACTCTGGCACCTGTTTGGTACACAAGAGGGAGAATTCAGAATGTCCAAATCACCTAACAGCACGTCTTTCGGGACTTGTGGGAGGAAACCGGAGCACCCAGAGGAAACCTACGCAGACACGGAGAACGTGCAGACTTCGCACAGTGACCCTAGCCGGGAATCAAACCTGGATCCCTGGTGCTGTGAAGCCACAGTGTTAACCACTGTGCTTCCGGGCTACCCAACATACACACCCTCACACTATTCCCTCTTCAGTAAAGCAGTGAAATATTTCCATTCAAACTTAATGTTTTCTGTACAAAGGCTAGATTAACAAATGCAGTTAGTTATCGCTTTTTACTCAAAGCCAAATACATGAAGTTAAAGGTACGACCTATTTTGCAGTTCCTTACTCAAGTGCTTTAGAGAACCGCATAGTACCAGTGCTTGCATCTTTGAAAAGCTTAAGGACATTCAGTACTGAAGAAGATTTTAAAACGATAAAGATGCATCCTGTACGCTTTACCCACTGTTCTTCCAAAGTACCTTAAACTTTCAGGATTGATCACTGGCATTGCTGTTTTTAAATGAGATTCGGAAACTCAAGTCTCAAAAGAATGTAATCTCCATTTAAAATTTTTTTTTAAATCGCCCAACCCCAATGATGCATCAACTTTACGATCAAAAGAAAATGAAACGGGAAGATGAAAATCGGATATTATAAGAAAATCTTTTTCTACACTGGGTCACTGATCAGAAAGCACTGCAGTATAATTCCAGCAACGTGCACAGATTTCTCTGTAGTTTGGAATTAAAGGTTTAGTCTAGGGATTGTAGCAGACACAATGGGCAATGGATTTAAAATATTTAGAGACATGATTTTTTTTTTTAAAGTCCAAGTACACCAGAACTATAGTGCACAATGTGAGATGGTTCATTACAAAATGTGACTGTGTAGAAGCTAATATTTGTAGATTCAGCATTATTGCAGTGTATTTTAGATGGTAGCTCCCACATTGTCACCCTCTATTCCTTATCTCAAAACCAGTGCTTCCCAAGCGTTTTCCCCACTGTGGTCGCATTTTAATGCTTGAACATCGGTGCCACTCCTGAATAAGAGTGGGGGAAGGGAGCCATTGTTGAGCAGGTGGGGATCACAATCCACGGCGCAGTGAACCAGTGCTCTAAATTCCATCAGCCCTACAAGGTCTCTGCTCTCCTCCATTTGTGGTTTCTTTCACATTTCCAATTTTCATTGCTCTATCATCAGCATCCAGGACTACAGCGCTGACATTTCCTCCCTAAATCTCTCTGCCTCTCTACTTTCTCTCTCTCAATACACTCCTTAAAGCCTACATCTCAGACCAGGCTTTTGTTCACCTTATGTGGCCTGGCATCACAATGTTTTTGATAACACTTCTGTCGAATGCCTTCAGACATTTTGCTATGTTAAATGCACAAATTAAATCCAAGTTGTTGTGGTTGGTACAAGTAAGCAAGCACATGTTAGCTTGTTTAACAACTTAAGGCAAAGAATGGATAACAGTATGATCCCATTGTGAAAAGGGGAGACTTTTTTCTTGTAATTTTATTCAAGGCAATTGGCTTGATCACAAAATAAACAATTAAAAACTGAAATTTGCTAATACAAATTCAGAAAATATATAGCACACTGTACAATTCTACAATACACAAAATTACTTTTTAAATTCTGAAAAACAATCGGGATGCCAAAACAATTATATTTTCTGCATTTAACTATAGGGATCAATTTTAAACAAATTCGGTCTTTCATAAAAGCAAATTACTGCGGATGCTTGGATCTGAAACAAAAACAGAAAATACTGGACAATCCCAGCAGGTCTGTGGAGAGAGAAGGGAGCTAACATTTCGAGTCTGGATGACTCTTTGTCAAAGCTCGTCTTTCATACTGCAGATAATGTGAGATTCCCTTTTGTTACCTGCATCTGGTTAATGTACCAGCTACAAACAGGATTCATCTGCTTCCAGCCCCCATCTACATCGTGCCACGCAGAACGGAAATGACTGGGCCCCACCCCAATCCCCCACATTAAAGCAGCTGGTCTCAATGTATCAACAGTATTTTAAATTTGTTCGCCCAGATTTCCTGTGAAAACAATAAGGCCAACAAAGCTCACCAATGATTTACATGCTAAAAGACAACTTGAGGCCATTGCAGATAAATACAACGGTTTGGAGGTTGAGGGCTGAGATGCACCATTCCTCCTGGAGCTGTACGAAAGCAGGATCTCACCATTTGGCTCCCTCATTCAAATGTACCAAAAGAAATTAGATTGGTGCCGTTGTGGCTAGTGCTGGTCCATTTCTAGCTAAGTACACTTTCAATATTGTCTTAAGTCTTAATAATTCCCCAGTTACCAATTCACGTCTCTGGCGTTGGGGACCGGTTTAGCTCAGTTGGATAGACAGCTGGTTTTGTGATACAGAGCCAGGCCAGCAGCACAGGTTCAATTCCCGTAGCAGCTGAAGTTATTCATGATGGCCCCGTCTTCTCAACCTTGCCCCTCGCCTGAGCAGTGGTGATCCTCAGGTTAAATCACCACCAGTCAGCTCTCCCCCTCAGAGAGAGCAGCCTATGGCGACTTTACCTTACCCGACATTGAAAATTATTCGAAATGTGGGGTGTTGTTCCTTCAGACTTTAATCTTTACTCTTTTCTTTGCTGCTTTCATCTCACCCTCTGTTCAATCTTCCTTCCCTTCTTTATTTTGCTTCCTGTACTTGCATAGACATCAAATTTGCTCTTCTAACTTACACTCCTTGTTTCAGGCTTCTGCTCGTTGACAATACTTCGATCCGAGAGCTGAAGGAAAGGCCATCATCGATGAGAACTGAAGGCAGCACAGTGCATGGGAGCAACCCTGGACATTTGAGAATACTAAATAAAGGGAGGATTATTTATTTTATTTTTATAAATTTAGAGTAGCCAATTCGTTTTTTCCAATTAAGGGGCAATTTAGCGTGGCCAATCCACCTACTCTGCACATCTTTGGGTTGTTGTGTGTGTGTGTGGGGGGGGGGGGGGGGGAAGAGACCCACGCAAACACGGGGAGAATGTGAAAACTCCACAGACAGTGACCCAGAGCCGGAGGGAAGATTATTAACCAGAAAAACAACTGCTTGCCCTGTTCACAGAGGTCCAAGGTGGCCTGTAGGGGGCCGTATGTTGTTTGGATCTCGCAATTCCAGCAACTTCAAGCACAAAAGGTCATGGAAATGAAGCCGGCAAGGCAAAGTCTAACAAATGACGAGCTCCAATCATTGGTCAAATACAATAAATTCCACCCATTATATCTAGCTCATGGTTTAATGAGTAGACAAGGCCTTTTTTCCCTCACATTAAGGAAAAAAAAGAGATGATCTAATTGAACCTTAAAACTCTTACTGGGTGCTGCAGCAGGCTCAAAGGACCAAATGGTCCACTTGTGCTCAGACTAATCTGCTATAATTTTCCACGGGCTAGGATATGGGGAAGGGAAGCAATCCATAATACTGTTATATCGCAGCTGCACCCAAGACAATGAGCATTTTTCACTCCATTAGTTTCAAATAAATGCAAAGCGTTTAAAAGGGGATAGGAAGGAAGTTTGAAAATGTGAAATAAAACAGGAAATGGTTGATATACATATGTAGGTCAATCACTGTGACACATTAATTCATCTTTTCTCATTCAGGTGCAATACATCTGCAATGTTTCCCTACCATTTTCTGTTTTTATTACACCAGATGCATGAAAAAAAACATTTTCTTAAAACAACTTGTATTTATATAGCATCTTTCATAGAATTCATTTAGCAGAATTAAATGCAGAACGAGGCCATTCGGCCCATCAAGTCTACACCAACCCTCAGAAGGAGCACCCGACCTAGGCCAACTCCCCCACTCTATCCCCGTGACCACACTTAACCTGCCCATCTTTGGACACTAAAGGGGCAATTTAGAACATAGAACATTACAGCGCAGTACAGGCCCTTCGGCCCTCGATGTTGCGCCGACCTTTGAAACCACTAAAGCCCATCTACACTATTCCCTTATCATCCATATGTTTATCCAATGACCGTTTAAATGCCCTTAATGTTGGCGAATCCACTACTGTTATAGGCAGGGCATTCCATGCCCTTACTACTCTCTCCACTTAGCCTGCACATCTTTAGACCATGGAGGAAACCAGAGCACCCAGAACAAGCCCACACAGACACGGGGAGAACGTGCAAACTCCACAAAGACAGTCAACCCCAGGCCGAAATCGAACCCGGGTCCTTGGCACTGTGAAGCAGCAGTGCTACCCCGTGCCGCCTTTAACATAATAAAATATTTCAAGGTACTTTGCAACAGTGTGATCAATCATATAGAATTTGAAAGAGACACACAAGGAGATATTAAAACACAACAAAATGTTTGGTCAGAGGTAGGTTTTAAGGAGCACCCTAAAGGAGGAAAGACAGGTGGAGTGTTTTAGGGAAGGCACTACAAGCTTGGGGTCTAGCCACCTCAAGGCTCATCTGCTAACAGTGGGTGAAAGGAAGTGGGGGATGAACAGGCCAGAGTTGGATGTCTCATGGAGACACGGAGCTCAGAGTATGAAGGAAGATAGGTGAGAAACTAGAGAAAGGTGAGAGTTCAGGACTAGAGTAGGGAGTATACCTTGGGGAACATTTGACTTGTCAGGCTGGGGGTTAGGGAGGTGGTTAAGGGTATAAGAATGGTACTGGGAGTGGAGTCATCATTGCATTCCAGAATGATCCTGGAGTAGTGAGCTGCTTTGGAAGAGGAGAGCAGGGCTCAATTCCGTTTGCTGAGATCGAGACTGATTTGACAATGAATGGTTAGATCAACATTCAGGCCTGTATCCCTCAGGCTAAGAGCGAGAACGGAGACTGTACCAGAAGGAGCAGAGTATGCGAGAGAATAAGGGATTTATGGAGTACAAGGCTATCTCGCTCTTACCACTTTTCCATTTTGGATACTAGCGAGCGAGATGATTCCTCAGAGGGCTGTCAAAGAGCCATGCTCGTGGCATCATGATGTCTCAGCTGCACAGGAGGGGAGGAGGAAGAGTGGAAGTGCTATAGTAGTAGGGGATACCATAGTTGGGGGAGCAGACAGGCACTTCTGCGGCCACAGACGTGACTCTAAGACGGTATTTTGCCTCCCTGGTGCCAGGGTCATGTATAACACAGAGCAGCTGCATGACATTCTTTTGAAGGAGGGTGAACAGGCCATGGTCATGGTCCACAGTGGGACCAATGACATCAGTAGAAAAAAGGACGAGGTGCTGAAAACAGATTTTAGGGAGTTTGGAAGAGGATTAAAAAGCAGCACCTCAAGATCAGGATTATATCCCAGTGCCACGTGCTAATGAACTAAGAATAGGAAGATTGCGCAGTTCAACGTGTGACTGGAGAAATTAAGTAGGAGGAAGGGCTTTAGATTTCTGAGGCATTGAGACTGGTTCTGGGCAGGTACGAACTGTACAAAAAGGACAGGTTACACTTTAACAGTACTGGGGCTAATGACTCATAGAAAGGTTTGCTATTGCTGAGGAAGGTGGTTTAAACTAGATTGGCAGAGGGATGGGAACCCGAGGAGAAATTCAGAAAGGAGAAAAACCGGCAGCAGGAAGTATTAACTGATAAGGGGGATATAACAGATAGTATCAAGGGAAATGGAATTCTGTCAAATTAGAGAGTAAATCATTAGGTGAGGCCAGATTAAGGGGGAAAATGTAATAAAGCCTATACCAGGATTGATGTGCATGTATGCGAATGCACAAAGTGTGTTTAATAATAATGTTGAACTACAGGCAAATGTAAACAAGCTGAATAATGACATTATTCCATAACAGAGTCTAGCTCAAAGAAAGGTAGGACTGGGCATTAAATATTCCTGGGTACAAGGTGTTCAGGTGAGATAGGAAAGGAAGAAAAGGGTGGGGGAAGTGGCAACTTTGATTAAAGATGGCACTATAGCACAGGGGAGAGGGAATGTTTCAGAGTAGTCAAAGTCAGAATCTCTGCGGCTCCAGGAAAGGAATGGAAGAAGTGCAGTAACATTGATCAGTGTAGTGTAGAGACCAACTCGTGGAAGAGATGTGGAGAAATAAAGCTTCAAATAAATTAGAGAGAGCTGCAAGTATTATAGAGTAATTATAACGGGAGACTTCAATTATCCAAATATAGACTGGGATCGGAATAGTACAAAAGGACAAGAGGGATGAGAGTTCCTGGAACGTGTTCAAACTTTACTTTCTGCAGCTGTATGCTTCCAGTCCAAAGAGAGGACAGGCACTTTTGAACTTGGGTCTGGGGAATGAGTGGATCAAATATCAGTTTGAGAGCATTTAGGGGACAGCGACTATAGTACAAGGTTTAAGGTTGGCCATGGAAAGGGGCAAGGAACAATCCAGAACAAGGATCATTTATTGGGGAAAGAAACTTTGATGAAATGAAATGAAAATCGCTTATTATCACAAGTAGGCTTCAAATGAAGTTACTGTGAAAAGCCCCTAGTCGCCACATTCCGGCGTCTGTTCAGAATGAGAACGCATTAGAGTCGAGCGAGTTGGAATCAAATGTTTTGCAGAAACGATGGTGGCTGAAATGGGCCACCTTCAAAGAAAAAGTATTGCCACTATCAAGATATATTCCCTTCAAGGAGGAAAGGTAGGACAAATAAATCCAGAGCACCTGGGGACAAGAGAGACAGAAGTGAAGATCATAGAATTTACAGTGCAGAAGGAGGCCTTTCGGCCCATCGAGTCTGCACCGGCTCTTGGAAAGAGCACCCTACCCAAGCCCACACCACCCTATCCCCATAACCCAGTAACCCCACTCAACCAACACTAAGGGCAATTTTGGACACAGAGGGCAATTCAGCATGGCCAATCCACCTAACCTGCACATCTTTGGACTGTGGGAGGAAACCGGAGCACCGGGAGGAAACCCACGCACACACAGGGAGAACTTGCAGACTCCGCACAGACACTGACCCAGCCGGGAATTGAACCTGGGACCCTGGAGCTGTGAAGCAATTGCGCTAACCACTGTGCTACCGTGCTGCCCAAGTGAAGATTAAAGGAAGTGCATGTACGACAGAGGTGAGGAAAAAAATACAATGGGGTAATCAGGATGAATATAGAACGACCAGAGGGAAAGCAAAGAGATAAAGTATCAAGACTGAATGAGATCCATCCAAGGATAGTAAGGGAAACGTGAGTGAAAATTGCACAGGCACTGGTGATAATCTTCCAGTCTTCCTTCGACACTGGGGTGGTGACACAGGACTGGAGAATTGTGAATGTTGCACACTTATTCATAAAGCTGCGGAAGGATAAAGCTGCCAACTACAGAACAGTCAGTTTGACTTCAGTGTACAACTTCTGGAAACTATAGGGCAGCACGGTAGCATTGTGGATAGCACAATTGCTTCACAGCTCCAAGGTCCCAGGTTCAATTCCGGCTTGGGTCACTGTCTGTGCGGAGTCTGCACATCCTCCCCGTGTGTGCGTGGGTTTCCTCCGGGTGCTCCGGTTTCCTCCCACAGTCCAAAGATGTGCAGGTTAGGTGGATTGGCCATTCTAAATTGCCCTTAGTGTCCAAAATTGCCCTGAGCGTTGGGTGGGGTTACTGGGTTATGGGGGTAGGGTGGAGGTGTGGATCTTGGGTAGGGTGCTCTTTCCAAGAGCTGGTGCAGACTTGATGGGCTGAATGGCCTCCTTCTGCACTGTAAATTCTATGAAATATAAAACATCTATGAAATATAGTACGAGGCAAAATCAAGTCACTGAGACAAGTACAGGATAATTAAGAAAAGCCAGCATGGATTCATTGAGGGAAAATCATGGTTAACTACCTTGCTGCTGTTTTTTTGAAGAGGTAACAGAGTTGATAAGGGCAACACTATTGATGAGGTGTATATGGATATTCAAAAAGCATTTGTTGTAGTGCCACACAACAGAATGTGAAAATAATTCTACCAAGGGAAAGTAGGCATTTGGCCAGAATATGGTTGTTTTTCAGATTGGAGGAAGGTTGATAGTGAAGTCGTCCAGGAATCCGTGTTGGGGCCATTGCTCTTCTTTTTTTAAATAAATTTAGAGTACCCAATTCTTTTTTTCCAATTAAGGGGCAATTTACCATGGCCCAAGGACAAAGTGAGAAAACGTTTCCACTTGAGAGCGCATCAAGAACTAGAGAGCACAGATATCACTGTGGATCAACCATCATCTGCCACTTGGCTGTTCAATCTACTTACTAACATGTCGATATCCTTTTATTAATAATAATAATCGCTTATTGTCACAAGTAGGCTTCAATGAAGTTACTGTGAAAAGCCCCTAGTTACCATATTCCGGCACCTGTTCGGGGAGGCCGGTATGGGAACTGAACCCGCGCTGCTACCTTGTTTGGCATTACAAGCCAGCTATTTAGCCCAGTGCACTAAACCAGCCCCAGTTCAAGAAGTTCAAGACTATTTTTGCAGTTCAAGACTAATCTCATCATAGTTGACAATGTTTCCAATCTTTGTATCCTCTGAAAATGTTGAAGTTATGCTCTGAATACCACCATTAATATATATCAGGGGGCAGCATGGAAATTGGTTAGCACTGCTGCCTCACAGCGCCGAGGAGACCCGGGTTCAATCCTGGCCCCCGGTCACTGTCCGTGTGGAATTTGCACATTCGCGCCGTGTCTTTGTGGGTCTCACTCCCACAACCCAAAAGATGTGCAGGCTAGGTGGATTGGCCACACTAAATTGCCCCTCAATTGGAAAAAATTATTTGGATACTCTAAAAAAAAAAAAAATTTAAATAGTGGATTGTAAGGCTTACCAAGGGGTCACTTTAATCGTGGCAAAATTGAACCCCAGAAAACTGCACTAGCGCTTTTGCAAATGTCCTTTGTGATTAAGTTACAGTTCCTCTTTTTTATAGAGCAGGCATAACTCCTATTAAACACAGAAAGACGTAATGCTGCAACCCACCTTGGAAGTACAAAAAGGTTTGCTACCAGTTTTTTAAAAACACCCCTGACGATATTTTTAAGACCGAATTGAATTAATTATGGTCTGTGGAGCAAATAAATAATTGAGAAAAGAAACGTGCACTCGTGTTTTCCTTTCGCTCACTACAAGCAGACCCATGCGGAGGGGAAATAGAAGTTCTGACACTCGGTTGGAGAAAAACTTTTGGGGATGGTGGCACGCGGCTGGGAAGTTGGGGGGGGGGGAGAGAGAAAGAGTTCAGTGTGGTGTTTGAATGTAACCTGGTGGGAGAGGTGAGGGGGGATCACAGGGGTCCATTAAGTCAATGTGGGAGTTTACCCGGTCCTTCATGCGCCAGCTCTGAGTGACCGCCTTGGAGCCCTCGATTTTCTCCGAGTGCCGCTTCTTCACGAAAGCCACCGGGAGATTCCAGTCGGTCATGTCGCCCTGCTCCTCCTCCAGCAGGTCCTCCAGGAGGCTGGCGCCAGCCATGCTGCCCGGCACGGCCCCGGCTCAGATCGGTACAACCACAGCCGAGTGCAACCTTCCCCTCCCCCTCCTCTCCCCCCCACTCAAGGGGGGGAGGGGGATGGGTGAATTCGGGGGGGAATGGGGAGGAGGGGGAAAGTCCTTCTCTCGAAGCGGCGGGGGAATCGGAGGTCAGATGAGAGCGGGGACGCCGCCTCGGGCTCCCGGTGCGCGGCCGCTCATCCCGCCCTGACGGAGGACGCCATCTTGCACGAGGCCAGAATGCACCGCGCGGGCCGGGCGGGTCAGTCCGCGCAAGCGCAGCCACGGCGGGCCGGGCGGGCCGGGCGGCTCGGTCTGCGCAAGCGCGGACACGGCGGGTCAATCTGCGCAAGCGCGGCACCTTCACACCTGGCATCTCCCTCACTGCACCTGCCGCCTTAATTTAACCGGGAATAGCAAAATACCGCGGATGCTGGGAATCTGAAATAAAAACAGAAAGGGGGGGGGAGATTTGGGGGTGCCTGCGTAGAGAGGAAACAGGGTTAACGGCCTGTGGGATTGGATTGGATTGCATTTGTTTATTGTCACGTGTACCGAGGTACAGTGAAAAGTATTTTTCTGCGAGCAGCTCAACAGATCATTAAGTACATGAGAAGAAAAGGGAATAAAAGAAAATTCATAATAGGGCAACACAACATATACAATGTAACTACATAAGCACTGGCATCGGATGAAGCAAACAGGGTGTAGTGTTAATGAAATCAGTCCATAAGAGAATTTTCTATTCCAGCGGCATGGGGTGGCTTCAATGGGAATTCCCGCTGATGAGCAGCGGGAGGAGAGAATCCCGGCGCCAGCGGACAGCGTGCCGCCGAGAAACACGCCGCGTCGACGCGGGCCGGAGAATCCAACCCAACCTTTCCCGGGCGTCGGTGATCCGCTTCTCTGGTACTGCCCGTAAGCGTGGAGGAGCAGCACCTCATCTTCCGACTGGGCACTTTATAGCCTTCTTCTATGAGACTATGAAATCTTTCCACCGTCTTGACCGCTTTAAAAAGTATTTTGCTGTCCCCCATCGCCCTTGAGCAATACCACGTGTAGTTCCGGCGGCAGCCACCATTCCCAGTGGCACTGCCACTAATGAAGAGCTGCCCACTGATTGGCCAGCAGCCAGACGGGGAGGTGGTGACGTAGTGGTATTGTCACTGGACTAGTAAACCAGAAACCCAGGCTAATGCTCTGGGGACCCAGGATCAAATCCTGCTACTGCAGTTGGTGAAATTTGAATTTCAGTGAAAATCTGGAATTAAAAGTCTAATGATGACCATGAAACCATTGTCATGAAAACCCATCTGGGTCACCAATGTCCTTTAGGGAAGGAAAACTGCAGCAAGGAATTGGCGGCATGGTAGCACAGTGGTTAGCACAGTTGCTTCACAGCTCCAGGGTCCCAAATTCAATTCCCAGCTTGTTTGATTCCCGGCTTGGGTCACTGTCTGTCCGGAGTCTGCACGTTCTCCCCATGTCTGCGTGTATTTCCACCGGGAGCTCCGGTTTCCTCCCACAGTCCAAAGATGTGCAGGTCAGGTGGATTGGCCATGCTAAATTGCCCTTAGTGTCCAAACTGTTTGGGTGGGGTTACTGGGTTGCGGGGATAGGGTGGAGGTATGGGCTTGGGTGGGCTGCTCTTTCCAGAGGCCAGTACGGACTTAATGGGCTTGGTGGCTTCCTTCTGCACTGTAAATTCTGTGATTCTATGAAGTATAAACCTCAGTCCTTACCTGGTCTGGGCAACATGCGACTCCAGATCCACAACAACGTGGGTGATTCTTAACTGCTCCCTCAAGGACTTCTGGTTGCGGCTATGCGGAGCTAAGCCGCACGTTCGGCAGCTCCCGCTAAAAAACGACATTTGGGCTCTTTTTAGGGCCCGCAATGGCGCTTGTTCGACTTTTCCCGGTGTGGGAAGGGGACAGCAACATTCTCCCAATAGTGTATGGAGTGGACCAGGAGTGGGGCGGTTAAAAAAGTGGCATTGAAGCAAAGAAAGGTGCGAGGGAGGAGGACCAAGATGGTGGCGGGCAGAGACCAGGCAGCGTGGAGGCAGTGGGCGTAAGAGCTGCAGGAGCTTCTCCAGCGCTGTTTTAAGGAACTGAAAGCAGAGCTGCTGGAGCCGATGAAGGCTTCAATCGATAAGCTGCTGGAGACCCGGACGGCCCAAGGGGCGGCGATCTGGGAGGTCCAGCGGAAGGTCTCGGAGAATGAGGATGAGATCCTGGGCCTGGCGGTGAAGGTGGAGGCACACGAGGCGCGCCACAAGAATTGGCATCCGAGGTTCGAGGAGATGGAGAACCGGTCGCGGCGGAAAAACCTGCGGATCCTGGGTCTCCCGGAGGGGCTGGATGGATCGGACGTTGGGGCCTATGTGGTCACCATGCTGAATTCGCTGATGGGAGCGGGGGCCTTTCAGGGGCCCTTGGAGCTGGAGGGGGCCCACCGAGTGCTGGCGAGGAGGCCCAAGCCCAGCGAGCTGCCGTGGGCGGTGCTGATGCGGTTCCACCGGTTTGCTGATCGAGAGTGTGTGTTAAGGTTGGCCATGAAAGAGCGGAGCAGCAGGTGGGAGAACATGGAGGTTCGGATCTACCAGGATTGGAGCGCGGACGTGGCAAAGAAGAGGGTCGGTTACAACCGGGCGAAGGCAGTCCTGCACAGGAAGGGGGTGAAGTTCAGTATGCTGCAGCCGGCGCGTCTGTGGGTCACCTATAAGGATCGACACCACTGTTTCGAGTCCCCGGAGGAGGCGTGGGCCTTTGTTCAGGCCGAAAAACTGGACTCAGACTAAGGGTCAGGGATGAGGGGTCGCGGTGGAGGGATGGTTGGGGATTGTTGGGTTGTGTTTTGAGGGGGGGTTCTTTGTTTCTTTGTTTTTTGGGGGTTGGTTGGGCATTGTTTTAATTAGGCCGCCGGGCAGGCTCGTGGGGGAGGCGGGGGAGACTGCTTGTGGGTCGATGATCGGTGGAAGAGATGGGGCCCTGCGGGGGGTGGGGAGGGGGAGGGAGAGGCCTGGGTTGGGGTTAGTGGGACCGGGCCTGGAAAAGGTGCTACGCCAGGGGAGGCGGGGACGGGCGAGTGGAAAGCAAGGGCTTTTTTTTCCCCCGTGTTTAGGATTGAAGGGGCGGGGCCAGAACTGGGAAGCATGGGCTTTTTCTCCCACGCTGGAAATGGAATGGACGAGATCCTGCTGGTTGACGATGGGGGAGGGGAAGTTCCACACTGAGGGGGAACGGCGAGAGTGGCCGGGGTCAGCAGGAGTCAGCTGACTTACAGGAGTGCAATGGGGGGAGCAATGCAGCTAGAGGGGGACCTAGCTGGGGCGGGGGGGGGGGGGGGCGGGCCGGGTTGCTGCTGGAATGGCCAAGGGGGAGCTGGAGTTGGTAGAGGAGGTCAGGGCGGGGATCTGCCGCTGTGGGGAACGGGCCGTGCGGGGGGGCTGGCCTAGGAAGGGATATGGCTAGTCGGCAGGGGAGGGGGGCGGGGAGCCCCCTGGTCCGGCTGATGACCTGGAATGTAAGGGGACTGAATGGGCCGGTCAAACGGGCCCGCGTGTTCGCGCACCTGATGGGGCTGAAGGCGGATGTGGCCATGCTTCAGGAGAAGCACCTGAGGGTGGCGGATCAGATAAGGTTGAGAAAGGGGTGGGTAGGACAGGTGTTTCATTCGGGTTTGGATGCAAAAAATCGGGGGGTGCCGATCTTAGTGGGGAAGAGAGTGTCGTTCGAGGCATCGAGCATTGTGGCAGACAATGGCGGTAGGTATGGGATGGTAAGTGGCAAGCTGCAGGGGGAGGGGGTGGTGTTGGTCAATGTATATGCCCCGAATTGGGATGATGCAGAGTTCATGCGGCGTATGCTGGGCTGGATTCCGGACCTGGAGACAGGGGGCCTGATAATGGGGGGGGGATTTCAACACGGTGCTGGATCCGACATTGGATCGCTCTAGGTCTAGGACAGGCAGGAGGCTGGCGGCGGCCAAGGTGCTGAGGGGGTTCATGGACCAGATGGGAGGGGTGGATCCATGGAGGTTTGCGAGGCTGGGGGCCAGGGAGTTTTCATTCTTCTCCCATGTTCACAAGGCCTACTCCCGGATTAAGTTTTTTGTCATGAGCAGGGCGCTGATTCCGAGGGTGGAGGATACGGAGTACTCGGCGATAGCCATTTCTGATCATGCTCCGCACTGGGTGGACCTCGATTTGGGGGAGGAGAGGGACCAGCGCCCGCTGTGGCGCCTGGAGGTGGGGTTGCTGGCGGACGAGGTGAGCAGGCGGATCCGGAAGTGTATAGAGACGTACCTGGAGGCTAATGACAATGGGGAGGTGCAAGTAGGGATGGTCTGGGAGGTGCTGAAGGCGGTGGTCAAAGGAGAGCTGATCTCCATTAGGGCACACAAGGAGAGGGGGGAGAGGAGAGAGAGGGAGAGGGAGAGGTTGGTGGTGGAGATGGTGAGGGTGGATAGGAGGTACGCGGAGGCCCCGGAGGAGGGATTGCTTAGAGAGCAGCGTAGCCTCCAGGCTGAGTTCAATTTGTTGACCACCAGGAAGGCGGAGGCGCAGTGGAGGAAGGCGCAGGGGGCGGTATATGAATACGGAGAAAAGGCGAGCCGAATGCTGGCGCATCAGCTTCGGAAGCGAGAGGCAGCTAGAGAGATCGGGGGAGTTAGGGATGGAGGAGGGAACACTGTGAGAAGTGCGGTGAGTATCAATGGGGTCTTCGGGGACTTCTACGAGGAACTGTACCGGTCTGAGCCCCCAGTGGAAGAGGGAGGGATGAGTCGCTTCCTGGACCGGCTGGGGTTTCCGAGGGTGGAGGAGGGGCAGGTGGCGGGGTTAGGGGCGCTGGTTGGGTTGGAGGAGTTGGTCAAAGGGATAGGGAACATGCAGGTGGGGAAGGCACCGGGGCCGGATGGGTTCCCGGTTGAATTTTACAAGAAGTATGCGGACCTGCTGGGCCCGCTGTTGGTAAGGACCTTTAACGAGGCAGGGGAAGGGGGGGCTCTGCCCCCGACGATGTCTGTAGCGCTGATTTCCCTGATCCTGAAGCGGGACAAGGATCCCCTACAGTGTGGGTCATACAGGCCGATCTCACTCTTAAATGGAGACACAAATTTGCTGGCAAAGATTTTGGCCATGAGGATAGAGGACTGTGTGCCGCAGGTCATACACGAGGATCAGACAGGGTTCGTGAAAGGGAGGCAGTTGAATACTAATGTACGGAGGCTCTTGAATGTTATAATGATGCCGACGATGGAAGGGGAGGCAGAGATAGTGGCGGCGATGGATGCGGAGAAGGCCTTTGATAGGGTGGAGTGGGGTACCTGTGGGAGGTGTTGGAAAGGTTTGGGTTTGGGGAGGGGTTCTTCAGGTGGGTGAGGCTGCTGTATGAGGCCCCGGTGGCGAGTATGGCCACAAACAGCAGGAGGTCAAAGTATTTCCAGCTACACCGGGGGACGAGGCAGGGATGTCCCCTGTCCCCCCCTGCTCTTTGCATTGGCGATTGAACCCCTGGCCATGGCGTTGAGGGAGTCGAGGAACTGGAGGGGGCTGGTGCGGGGTGGGGAGGAGCATTGGGTATCGCTCTATGCGGATGATTTGTTGCTATATGTGGCGGCCCCGATGGGGGGAATGCCGGAGGTGATGAGGATCCTTAGGGAGTTTGGAGATTTCTCCGGGTACAAGCTTAATATGGGGAAGAGCGAGTTGTTCGTAGTGCACCCGGGGGACAAGGAGAGGGGAATTGGTGAGCTCCCGCATAAAAAGGCGGAGAGGAGTTTCAGGTACCTGGGGGTCCAGGTGGCTAGGAGCTGGGGGGCCCTGCATAAGCTTAACTTCCCGAGGCTGGTGGAGCAGATGGAGGAGGAGTTTAAGAGGTGGGACATGCTGCCACTCTCCCTGGCGGGTAGAGTGCAGTCAGTTAAAATGACGGTGCTCCCGAGGTTTTTGTTCCTGTTCCAATGCCTCACCATCCTGATCCCTAGGGCTTTCTTCAGGCGGGTTAACAGGAGCGATATGGGGTTTGTATGGGCGCAGAAGACCCCGAGGGTGAGAAGGGTGTTCCTGGAACGGTGCAGGGATGGGGGGGGGGGGGGTTGGCGCTGCCTAACCTCTGTGGGTATTATTGGGCCGCCAATGTGGCAATGGTGCGTAAGTGGGTGATGGAGGGGGATGAGGTGGCATGGAAGAGGCTGGAGATGGCGCTCTGTATGGGCACGGGCCTGGAGGCATGGTGACGGCGCCGCTGCCGCTTCCTCCAACGAGGTATACTACGAGCCCGGTGGTGGCGGCTACCCTCAAAATTTGGGGGCAATGGAGACGTCACAGGGGGGAGGCGGGGGAACCACCGGTTTGTCCCGCGGAGTATGGATGGAGGGTTTCTGAGCTGGCACAGGGCAGGTATTAGAAGGATGGGGGACCTGTTTGTGGACGGGAAGTTCGCGAGCCTGCGTGAGCTGGAGGAGAAGTTCGGGCTCCCCCGGGGAACACCTTCAGATATATGCAGGTAAGGACGTTTGTTCGGCGGCAGGTGGTGGAGTTCCCACTGCTGTCACCACGCGGGGTCCAGGACAGGGTGCTGTCGGGGGAGTGAGTTGGAGAGGGAAGGATTTCGGCAACATACCAGGTGATGCAGGAGGAGGAGGAGGTCTCGGTGGAGGAGCTAAAGGGTAAGTGGGAGGAGGAGTTGGGTGAGGAGATTGACGAGGGGACGTGGGCGGATGCCCTGGGGAGGGTGAACTCTTCCTCCTCTTGTGCGAGGCTCAGCCTCATACAGTTTAAGGTGCTGCATAGGGCTCACATGACCGGGGCAAGGCTAAGCCGGTTCTTTGGGGGCGAGGACAGGTGTGCTAGGTGCTCAGGGAGCCCAGCAAATCACACCCACATGTTCTGGGCCTGCCCAGCGCTGGAGGACTTTTGGAAGGGTGTAGCGAGGACGGTGTCGAGGGTGGTAGGTTCCAGGGTTAAACTGGGCTGGGGGCTCGCAATATTTGGGGTGGCAGAGGAGCCGGGAGTGCAGGAGGCGAAAGAGGCCGGTATTCTGGCCTTTGCATCCCGACGAAGGATTCTTCTTCAGTGGAAGGTTAAGTATGCGAGGCCCCCAAGCGTGGAATCCTGGATCAGCGATATGCCGGGGTCTATTTAGTTGGAGAGGGTGAAATTCGCCTTAAGGGGATCGGTACAAGGGTTCTTCAGGCGGTGGCAACCGTTCCTAGACAACCCGGCCCGGGGGGCGGGGGGGGGGAGGGGGTTTGGTTGGTTTGTTTTCCTTGAGTGGGTGTGTATTTTTGCCTTTGTGTTGATGAAGGCTGTTAATTTATTATTTATGTATATGCGGGGGGGGGGGGGGGGGGGGTTCTGTCTGTATTTTGTTGTTGATATTTTGTGAAAATTTGAATAAAAACTATTTATTTTTTTTAATTAAAAAAAACTGCCCCCTCAAGGGCTTTTAGGGATGGATAATAAATGCTGGCCCAGCCGCCAATGCCCAAGCCCCATGAACAAATAAAATAAAAAGCCCTTGGGGGTGGGGTTTTCACCCTACTTAGGGAAAGTCTTGCAATTAACTTCCTCCTTGAAATTGGAAGACTAGACGGCAGCATTTTCACTGCCAATACGGGACTCAATACCTATGGAGCTCGCGGAGACTAAGCAGTGGTGATGCAGGTTTTGGTGGTGGATGTCAGTCTCCCCACCCCCACCGCTTTCATTGAAATCTGCCCATAGTGTCAATGACCTTGCTGACATGAAGGTGCATTATTTAGATGAACAGAATAAATAGGAAAGTCAGAACCTGAACCTTTAACTCAGCTTCCAATGGCTGCCATTTATGTCCATTTGAGATTTATTAATAAAACATTACATAAAAGGCAACTAAATATAAAAGATTCCAACACCCTTGTGTATGTAAAATCAGAATACTTACTGAAGAATGTATACGAGACCAAAGCCAAATCGTTTGACACAATCTAATAAGATGGTCCACTGTATGACCAAATCTGAGCGGGTACATGCTAACACTCCACAGTGCTCAAGTCAGCTCTCACTTTGTGTACTGTGTCCAATTTTAGTCTCCGAGGCATAAATGGACAATACTTCTACAGCACCTTCCAATCCAGCGATCACTACCAGCTAGAAGAACAAGGGCAGCAGAGGCATGGGAACACCACCACCTGCAAGTTCCCCTCCAAGCCACTCACCATCCTGACTCCGAAATATATCGGCGTTCCTTCACCTGAAGTCAAAATCCTGGAACTTCCTTCCTAACAGCACTGTGGGCACTCCTACCTCCTACGCCACATGGACTTCGGGGGTCGAAAAGGCAACTCACCACCACCTTCCCAAAGATGAATTGGGGCTGGCCAGCAAATGTCGGCCTAGCCAGCAACGCCCACATCCTATGAATGAATTTTTAAAAACTGGCCCTAGGTCCTGAGGATGTGGCAAAGGAGAATCTAAAGGTTGACACCTGCTTTCGGAAGGTTTGTTTGTGGGGACAAATTTGAGTTTTCAGCCTCGAAAAGAGTCGGTTAAGACGGGACACTATGGAGATATGTATAAGACAGCGAATGCTGTAGAATCACCGCTACAAAGCAAAACCTTGATAGTAGGACAAGGAGGAGCATGCTCAGTGTGGCAATTGCAGTTCATCACACAAGGATGATTAATTGTATTTTTGGTTGGCGGGGGGAGGTGTGGGAGTAGTGTCACCAAAAACTATCGAATCTGAAGAAATAATTGGTTGCTATAATCGACAGGACTGTTTTTTTTCTGGATGTACGGGCTGTATGGTCTTCCTCATCGGTTTCTGCTTTGTGATCTGCCCTTTGTCAATAACATTAACAGTCACTTTTTCTCTTCGCAAATCAAATCTATTACTTTTTCTGATCTTAAACCACGAATAACCTACTAGTCTATCACAGCAGTCATTCATTAATAGAAGAAACAGTTATCTACATATATGTCACTGCCCGCAAGCTTCGTGAAGAAAGACTCAGTACATTTGCCAGAGATTCCTTGAGTCAAAGCTACAACCCTGGAACATTTGAATTTAAATTGTTAAGTACAGTGCATAAAATGTAAATAATTTGTCTTTTGAGCAGTGATTACTGATTCACAGACAAAGGCAATTCATTTGCACTTTAATCAAGTCTGTACACCTGGAGAATATATCAAAGACTTATCACCTAAATTGGAATCGTGAATTATGTCTTTCAATCATTGACTGTGGAAATTGTCATGTGGATTTTCTGTTATAATCTTGGTAATATTCTACTGAATTTCGGTAATATTCTATTTAGTTTCATCTTTTTTCAATCTTACTTGCTTTTACATTTTTGATTTTAAGAAGAAAGTAATTTTGAGGCAGTATTTTCAAAATAAAGTACTTCTCCCTCATTTAATCAAAATAAGGAAAGGTTGCACCATGCTCTCCATCGCAAAGCTCATCCTCTTTGGGCTCAGCAGCAATTCAAACCGCGAGATCAAGAGCAAGGAACTGCAATGGAGGTGACCTAAAGCCGAATCCATGCTGGACTTTGATACCAATCAAGAAGCACCCAAGCCAAAAAACGTGTGCACCACCTGCAGGGAAGCACATGGACTATGATTGGTATCTTTCCATGGCAGCGCCTCAGGCCTCAAACCAGGAATTACCCCTGACAGACATTGCGAGCGTGTAGCCCTCTACCTCACAGCTCAGTGCTGCACCTCTCCAGATCACAAGATGGATGCAGGTGAAGGTGGATGCGCACCTTCACTCAAGTCCATCCCCTGCCTTTGTGTGAAAACCGCCCTGATGTTCATCTTAATACAGACAGCAACACAGGAAACTGTGAGTTTATATATTCTTGGAAGCATGGCCATGAATATTTTTTAAGACAGGGTTAGTTGGATTCTTGACAAATAAGGGAGTCAAAGATTATCGGGGGGTAGCTGGAATGCGAAGTTGTGGCCACAATCAGATGAGCCATGGACCTATTGAATGGTGGAGTTGGCTCGACGGGCCGAGACTACTAAATTCTGAAGGGACTTTGATAGGGTGAGGGCTAAGAGGTTGGCCGGGACTGGTGGATCCTACTGGCTACTAAACCTTTGTAGCCCGAACACAATGTAGAGAAGAAAATTCAAAGCAACCATGCTTAAACTACCATTTATTTTTGTTTAAACTAGAGCACTTAAATCTCCTTTGCGATTATTTTTTACCAGTGTACCCTTCACTTTGTAATCCAATTTGTATTTTTAGCATCAATTTGAATTGGCTGCCATTTCTCAGTATTGAATTCCACTTGTTCTGCCTTTGCAGATCTCGCTGAAAGCTCCTGCTCTCTCCCACAACTTCTAATCACACAGGATACTTTATCATTTAGAAATATCATTAACAGCATTGATCCCAGGGCTGATGCCTGAGCAGCTTGTTGACCACTGCTGCCCAATACGAATTCCCGCCATTAATCGTGAAGCATCATTCCCTTACTTGTCCAATTAATTGCTTTCTCTTTCATCCAGAAGTATCCACTTTAGACACAAGTCCTTGTTCAGCGAAATGCTGAGATTTTTTTATCATTAAGCACATTACTGACATCCAACAACCCTATTACAACCTCAAAGAATCCCAGTAAATTTGTAAGACGTGACCTGGGCCTAGGTAGGGTGCTCTTTCAGAGGGTTGGTGCTAACTTGATGGGCTGAATGGCCTCCTTCTGCTCTGTAGGAATTCTATGGATTCCATGGATCCCCTATTTCATCACACTCCTGGCTTGCGCATGGTAGATGGTGGACTAGCTTTGAGGAGTCAGGAGGTGAGTTACTTGCTGTTGGATTCCTAGATTCTGACCTGCTCTTGTAGCCTAGTATTTATATGGTTTGTCCAGTTCAAAACAGTGGGTAAGATTCTCCGTTGCTCGACGCCGTTATCGTAATCGGCGATCGGGCAGAGAATCCCTGTTTACGACCGAATCGGGGGTGACGCCTGTTTTCGGGTGCTCCAACCCCCCTCCAAAACGGCATCATCGAGGAGAACTAATTTCAGATGGATTTGAAATTTTAAAAAATTTGTCAAATTAACTTGAATTGATTATTTTATAATATTGCAATGACCGATATTAAGGTAAAATTACTGCACTTCCCAAGATCATACCTCTCACTTATGGGTGGCACAGTGGCGCAGTAGTTAGCACTGCTGCCTACGGCGCCGAGGACCCGGGTCACTGTCCGTGTGGAGTTTGCACATTCTCCCCTTGTCTGCGAGAGTCTCACCCCAAAACCCAAAGATGTGCAGGGTAGGTGGATTGGCCGCATTAAATTGCCCCTCAAAAAAAAAAACCTCTCGCTTATTGGGACAATGTTTATTTTCTAGTCTTCAATTGCAACTTGGATTATCAAAGCAGTGAATGCTTTTACTGTTTCAATCCACTTCATCCGTCACTGTTGTTCAAAGCACTCAGTGTTGCACTATCGTCTTGTTCATTTTTTCATTAGTTCAGTTTTCTCTCCGATTGTTTTTCCTTTTAGCCTTGGAGAGATATTCGACTGTGAAGGCGAACATCAGAGCCAATCATGATCGACAAAAGAAGAAAGTCTTGCATTTATGTAGCAACCTTTTTGGACCTCAGGGTATTCTAACTGACTTCACAGTGATAAAATACTTTGTGTGGTCACTGCTGAACAATAACAGCTAAACTGGATGCAGCAAGGATCTACAAACAGCGACGTGATCATGTCTCGGTGATTTTTTTTATTTAAAGTGATTTTGGTTCCAGGATAAACGTAGCCAGGGCACCATCAGAAATTTAAGTAAAACAGAAAATTCTGGCAAAACTCAGTAGGTCTGTGGCGAGAACAAACTAGAGATAATGGGGCGGATTGTCCGATTTTGAGGCGATGTCCGGAGGAAGTGTCTGATTTTACGACAACAGAATCAGCGAGGCCCCAGCACCGATTGTCCAACCAGTGAGGGGCTCGATGCCACGCCATGTAAAATGCAGGGTCTTCCCGATATAAACGCCTGGAGAATTGCCGTGACCGTGTCCGCGCATGGCGGCGGCCTGCCGTACAACACAGGGTTGTGCCGTACAACACACGCGCAGACCCAACCTGCCAGATAGTGCCATCCCCGGGCCACCTCCCACCAGTCCCCCCAGCCCTAGCCGAAGCCCCGCTGGCTCTCTCCCCCCCCCCCCGGCGACTGTGGCAGCGTTGGACACGGCCCACAGCCGCCACGCCGGGTTCATGCAAACTGAGAGCACACATGTCTTGCATGGCTGGGAACTCGGACCTTCAGGGGCGGGGTCTCGGGGAGGGCCTTCAAGTGATGTCCTGAGGCCGTCCCAATGGCGTGCGCCGTTCTCCTCGATGATGCTGTTTTAGAGGGGGCGGAGCACCCAAAAACAGGCGCCACCCCCGATTCAGTCGTAAACAGGGATTCTCCGCCCGATCGCCGATTACGATATCGGCGGTGGGCAACGGAGAATCTTACCGACTGTTTTGAATGGGACAAACCATATAAATACGAGGCTACAAGAGCAGGTCAGAAGCTAGGAATCCAGCAGCAAGTAGCTCACCTCCTGACTCCTCAAAGCCAGTCGACCATCTACAAGCCAGGAGTGCGATGAAATGAGGGATCCATAGATTCCATAGAATTCCTACAGTGCAGAAGGAGGCCATTCAACCCATCAAGTTAGTACCAACCCTCTGAAAGAGCACCCTACCTGGGCCCACTCCCCTGTCCTATCCCCTTAAACCCACCTAACCTGCACATCTCTGGACGCCAAGGGGCAATTTTTAGCATGGCTAATCCACCTAACCTGCACATCTTTGGACTGTGGGAGGAAACCGGAGCACCCGGAGGAAACCCAAGCAGACAAGGGAAGAACGTGAAAACTCCACATAGATGGAAATCTCTCCCCTTGCCTGGATGAATGCAGCTCCAACAACATTCAAGAAGCTCAACACCATACAGGAAAAAGCAGCCCCCTTGCTTCCCTCCCACAAACATTCACTCCCTTCACCAACTGACAAACAGTGCGTGCCATCTCTAAGTTGCACTGCATCAACTCACCCAGGTTTCTCAGGCAGCACATTCCAAACTCATGGCCACTACCATTTAGAAGGACAAGGACACCAGGTACCTGAAAACACCACCACCTGGAGGTTCCCCTCCAAGCCACTCACCACACTGAATTGGAAATATATCGCCGTTCCTTCACTGTCGTTTATTCAAAATCCCAGAATTTCCTCCCTAACAGCACAATGGGTGTACCTACACCTCAGGGACTGCAGCGGTTCAAGAAGGCAGCTCACCACCACTTTCTGAAGGGCAACGAGGGATGGGCAATAAATGCTGGCCTAACCAGCAACGGCCACATCCCGTAAATGAATTAAAAAATTGCTTCAGTTAAGGTTGGAAAACAGGTACCAAATCCAAGATTTCCTCACTTGTATGCATCACTGTCACACCCTAAAGTGAACTTACTCACTCAGCATTAAAGGAGCTCTATTTTTAACAGTCAAAGTGAACTGTTACATTTTTTTCCACCACCAATTTGAAATGATTAATTCTGCTGCATGAATTCAATGATGTCTTGTTGTTATTCTCTCAAAATACCAAAACTAATTATAATAACTGACAGTCTGTCCCTGCCATTAAACGTTCCATTTCCATAAACCAGGGAGCTGATTGAAACCAAATCCAGAAATCATGTGCTGCTCTCCCAGGTGGCAGTGCTTTTATCCTTTTCCATTTCTCACTGTCCATCCATTGCCACATCATCCTGACTCATTTCTGAGCACTGTCGATCTCTGAAAGTTAATGTGGGCTTGAGCACAAGAGTTGGAAAAATATCAGTGTGTGGTCAAATGATTGGGAATCAGAAAATTATAAAGGTCCAATGCTGATAAAAATGTCAGCTGTACACCTTCTTTCTCTTCTTGGGCAGTCCCTCAGGGTTGAGGATAACTTGCTTTCACTCCGGGGAGGTGGGTTCTGCGGAGGCTGAATAGTCCGATCCTGGATCCGCAGACTCTGCCACAGGTTTTGGCAGATGGTGCGTGATGAGGTGGCTAGGTGGGCCGCTCTGGATTCTGCGCTCTCCTTCCGCTGTTTACACTTGGCCTCCGTGTGCTCCACTCTGTGACGCTAGAGGTGGTTGGCACCTTCGCGGATGCTTTTTCTCCAGCTGGTTCATTCTAAGGCAAGCGATTCCCACGTGTAGGTGGGAATGTTGCATTTGTGTAGGGAGGCTTTCAGAGTGTCCTTGAAGTGTTTCCTCTGTCTTCCACGTGCCAATGCGGAACTCGGAGTAGAGCACTTGTTTTAGGTGTCTTGTGTCGGGCATGCGGGCAATGTGGTCCACAATTCGCAGCTGGCCGATCGTGACTTGTGCCTCGATACTGGCGATATTGGCCTGGGAGAGGACACTTATGTTGGTACGCCTCTCCTGCCAGTGGATTTTCAGCATTTTGCTGAGGCCGCGTTGATGATATCTCTACAGGGATTTGAGGTGTCTGCTGTACATTTTCCATGTTTGTTTATAAATTTAGAGTACCCAATTAATGTTTTCCAATTAAGGGGCAATTTAGCGTGGCCAATCCACCTACCCTGCACATCTTTTGGGTCTTGGGAGCGAAACCCACGCAGACACGGGGAAGAATGTGCAAACTCCACACGGACAGTGACCCAGAGCTGGGTTACTGTCCGTGGGACCTCGCGGCATGAGGCAGCTGTGCTAACCACTGCACCGCCATGCTGCCCCATTGTCCATGTTTCTGATGTACACAGGAGGGTGGGGACCACGGCTGCTCTGTAGACCGCGAGCTTGGTTCTGGGTTTGAGGCCTCGGTACACCTTAGCGAACAAATAAAGGGGCACTCGAACTGGGCTCACAAAATCACGTTCTCCAAGATTATCCCTTTAATTCCAGGAGG
Source organism: Scyliorhinus torazame (assembly GCF_047496885.1). Lineage (NCBI taxonomy): Eukaryota > Metazoa > Chordata > Chondrichthyes > Carcharhiniformes > Scyliorhinidae > Scyliorhinus > Scyliorhinus torazame. Next base: position 151,794,674 of record NC_092724.1, on the reverse strand, counting down.
TGAACAAAGAAGCACATTTAAGTGAACTGATAACGACCATTTCATTCTGCGAAACTGTATATTGTTGCCACACATCTCTCAGTGGATTGAACAATTGCTAAAGTAAGGCACTGAACAGATTTATTTTTATACATTTTGAGTACCCAATTTTTTTTTTCCCCTATTAAGGGGCAATTTGGCGTGGCCAATTCACCCAGCCTGCACATCATTTTGGGCTGTGGGGGTGAAACCCACGGGGAGAATGTACAAACTTCACACGGACAGTGACCGGGACTGGGATCGAACCTGGGTCCCCAGTGCCGTGAGTGCTAACCGCTGGGCCACCGTGTCACCCAGGCACTGTACAGCTAACATCTAACCAGAGGTGTTGGTTGGCACACAATCCAGAAACCGCTTAATATAATGTGGCTAATTTAACCGATCTCATGCAAGGGCAATGCTTCGGGCAGGACAATTGGTTTCAGCTCCAATCAGGGAAGTGCTGGAGGGGGGAGTGCCAGCCGAGGCCTCCACCCCTGATCACTGGCTGGCAGCTTTTGGAAAGTGCACATGCGAGGGGAGAAAAAAACAGGCTTGCTGTGATTCCCCCCACAGTCAAATTACCCACCGGGTCCGTGCAGGCTCACACGTAAAGAATTGCGACTCACACAAAGATTTCTACGAATTCAACTCAAGCAGCGCAAACCTTGCCAGAACTAAATGAATAAATAAAATTTAGCCCCAAACAAAATGCATCATTTTCAAATGGCCACAGCTGTTTGTGTTTCATGTTTTGCTGGCTGCTGGCAGAGTCTGCAGCATCTTTGAGTGTGTTTTCAGTCAGCTCCCCCTGGCCTCTGCCCTACTTTCTGCTCACTGCTCACTGTTCCTGCTGTGAGAATTCCTCACATGTCGGCCCTATCTAGCAGTGGGTTGTGGCTGTGATGCATTTGGGTTAGATTTTGCAAGTCAGAGCAGCTCAGGCAGGGCTTCACGTGACAGGATAGTATATCGGGAATTAAAGAATGGAGGTCACAGTTTTCCGGCGAGAAATTTTCTTTTAAAAAAAAATATATTTATTAAGATTTTTTGACAACACAATTTTTCCCCCTTACAAACAATAACCCCCCCCCCCACGTAACAAAATAACACAAAATCGCACTGAGCAAGATATATACATGGCAAAATGGTATATTTACATAGCTTTATACACTGGCTCTCGCCCGCACGTGCCAGTTTCCCCCACCCTCCATGTTATCTCCTGCTCCTCCATCCCCTCAAACAGTCTCTCGTCCCCCCCCCCCCCGCCCCCAGGGTTGCTGCTGCTGCTGACCGGCCTTCCTCTAACGCTCCGCGAGGTAGTCTAGGAACGGTTGCCACCTCCTGTAGAACCCCTGCACAGACCCTCTCAAGGCAAACTTAACCCTCTCCAACTTAATGAATCCAGCTATGTCGTTTCTCCAGGCCTCCAGGCTAGGGGGCTTCGCCTCCTTCCACAATAACAAGATCCTTCACCGGGCTACTAGGGACGCAAAGGCCACAATGCCGGCCTCTTTCGCCTCCTGCACTCCCGGCTCATCCACTACTCCGAATATTGCTAGCCCCCAGCGTGGCTTGACCCGGACGTTCACCACCTGAGATATTGCTCCCGCCACTCCTCTCCAGAACCCCTCCAGTGCCGGGCATGACCAAAGCATGTGGACATGGTTCACCGGACTCCCTGAACACCTTCCACATCTGTCCTCTACCCCAAAGAACCTACTCAACCTCGCCCCCGTCAAGTGTGCTCTGAACCACCTTAAATTGTATCAGGCTGAGCCTGGCACACGAGGAGTAGGAATTAACCCTACCTAGGGCATCAGCCCACAAATCTTCCTCGATCTCCTCCCCCAGTTCCTCCTCCCATTTACCCTTCAACTCTTCTGCTAGGGCTTCCCCCTCTTCTTTCATCTCTTGGTGTATTGCCGAAACCTTGCCATCCCCGACCCATACATCCGAGATCACCCTGTCTTGAATTTCTTGTGCCGGGAGCAACGGGAATTCCCTGACCTGTCGCCTCACAAAAGCCCTCACCTGCATATATCTAAATGCATTTCCCGGGGGTAGCTCAAACATCTCCTCCAGTGCCCCTAGGCTCACAAATGTCCCGTCAATGAACAGGTCCCCCATTCTTCTAATCCCCGCCCGATGCCAGCCCTGGAACCCCCCGTCCATCTTCCCCAGGACAAACCAGTGGTTACCCCTGATCGGGGACCACAACGAGGCTCCCACTGCACCCCTGTGCCGTCTCCACTGGCCCCAGATCCTTAACGTTGCCGCCACCACCGGGCTCGTGGTATACTTTGATGGCGAGAACGGCAGCGGTGCCGTCACCAATGCCCCCAAGCTCGTTCCTTTACAGGACACCATCTCCATCCTCTTCCATGCCGCCCCCTCTCCCTCAATAACCCACTTGCGGATCATCGCCACATTTGCTGCCCAGTAGTAGCTCCCTACGTTTGGCAGCGACAAACCCTCCTCGGTCCCTACTGTGTTCCAGGAACCCTCTCCTTACCCTCGGGGTCTTATTCGCCCACACAAACCCCATAATACTCCTACTTACTCTCTTAAAAAAGCCCTTGGTGATCACGATGGGAAGGCACTGAAACACAAACAAAAACCTCGGAAGGACCACCATTTTGACCGACTGCACTCTACCCGCCAACGAAAGTGGCAACATGTCCCATCTTTTGAAGTCCGCCTCCATTTGGTCCACCAACCTCGTCAGATTCAATTTGTGTAGGGCCCCACAACTCCTAGCTATCTGGATCCCCAGATACCGAAAACTCCCCGTCGCCCTCCTCAGCGGTAGGTCCCCTATCCCTCTTTCTTGGTCCCCTGCCTGTAATACAAAAAAGCTCACTCTTCCCTACATTGAGCTTATAACCCGAGAACTCCCCAAACTCCCTCATAGTCTGCATGACCTCCACCATCCCATCCATTGGGTCCGCCACATACAACAGCAGATCATCCGCGTATAGCGACACCCGATGCTCTTCTCCCCCGCGGACCACCCCCTTCCATTTATTAGACTCCATCAGTGCTATGGCCAAGGGTTCAATCGCCAATGCAAACAACAGGGGGGACAGGGGGCACCCCTGCCTCATTCCTCGGTACAGCCGAAAGTACTCCGACTTCCGCCGGTTCATCACCACACTCGCCACTGGGGCACTGTAAAGGAGCTTAACCCAGCTAATAAACCCTCCCCCGAACCCAAACCTACACAACACCTCCCAGAGGTACTCCCACTCTACTCGGTCAAAGGCCTTTTCCGCGTCCATAGCTGCCACTATCTCCGCCTCTCCCTCCTCCGATGGCATCATTATCACGTTTAAGAGCCGCGCACGTTAGTGTTTAATTGCCTGCCCTTTACGAATCCAGTCTGGTCCTCATGTATCACCCCCGGTACACAGTCCTCAATCCTCGTGGCCAGCATGTTTGCCAATAACTTAGCGTCCACATTGAGGAGCGAAATCGGCCTGTACGATCCACATTGCAGTGGGTCCTTGTCTCGCTTCAGAATCAAGGAAATTGTCGCCTCCGACATTGTCGGGGGCTGGGTCCCCTCCTCTCTTGCCTCGTTAAAGGTCCTCACTAGTAGCGGGGCCAATAGGTCCACATACTTTCTATAGAACTCCACCGGGAACCTGTCCGGCCCCGGGGCCTTCCCCGCCTGCATACTCCTCAGACCCTTACTCAGCTCCTCCAACCTGATTGGTGCCCCCAAACCAGCCGCCTCTTGCTCTTCCACCCTCGGGAACCGCAGTTGGTCTAGGAATCGTCTCATCCCCTCTTCCCCTCCTGGGGGCTGGGATCTGTACAGCTCTTCATAGAAGGCCTTGAATACCTTGTTTATTTTCGTTGCACTCCGAACCGTGACTCCCCCTCCATCTTTGATTCCCCCTATTTCCCTCGCTGCCATCCTCTTGCGGAGCTGGTGTGCCAGCATCCGACTGACCTTTTCCCCGTACTCGTAGGTCGCCCCCTGCGCCTTCCTCCACTGTGCCTCCGCCTTCCCTGTGGTCAACAGGCCAAACTCCGTCTGGAGCCGTCGTCTTTCCCCAAGTAATCTCTCCTCCGGGGCCTCTGCGTATCTCCTGTCCACTCGCAAAATCTCCCCCACTAACCTCTCCCTTTCCATGCCCTCTGTCTTCTCCCTATGAACCCTGATGGAGATTAGCTCTCCCCTGATCACTACCTTCAACGCCTCCCATACCACCCCCACTCGCACCTCCCCATTGTCGTTGGCCTCCAAGTACCTTTCGATACACCCCCTCACCTTCCCACACACCACCTCATCTGCCAACAGTCCCACGTCCAGCCGCCACAGTGGGCGTTGGTCCCTCTCCTCTCCCAGCCCCATTTCCACCCAGTGCGGGGCATGGTATGAAACGGCTATGGCCGAATACTCTGTCCCCTCCACCCTCGGGATGAGCGCCCTGCCCAGAACAAAGAAATCTATCCGGGAGTAGGCCTTGTGCACGTGGGAAAAGAAAGAAAATTCCCTGGCCTGCGGTCTCACAAACCTCCATGGGTCCACTCCCCCCATCTGATCCATAAACCCCCTGAGCACCTTGGCCGCCGCCGGCCTCTTTCCCGTCCTTGATCTGGAGCGGTCCAGTGCTGGATCCAGCACTGTATTGAAGTCCCCTCCCATTATCAGTCCTCCTACCTCCAGGTCCGGAATGCGCCCCAACATGCGCTTCATGAATCCAGCATCATCCCAGTTCAGGGCGTATACATTTACCAACACCACCCACGTCCCTTGCAACCTACCACTCACCATCACATATCTCCCTCCGTTATCCACTACGATAGTCTTGGCCTCAAATGACACATGCTTTCCCACCAGAATTGCCACCCCTCTATTTTTCGCGTCCAGTCCCGAGTGAAATACCTGTCCTACCCATCCCCTTCTTAACCTAACCTGGTCCGCCACCTTCAGGTGTGTCTCTTGGAGCATAGCCACGTCTGCCTTCAGGTGCGCGAACACTCGGGCCCTCCTCACCGGTCCATTCAGGCCCCTCACGTTCCACGTTATCAGCCGGTTGGAGGGGCTCCCCCCCCCCCCCCCCCCCCCCCGGCTGGCTAGCCACCTCCTTTTCTGGGCCAGACCCGTGTCCCCGTCTCCCTCACCCTCCAGTCCCCCAGCCGGGGGACCTCCGTCCCAGCCACGTCTTCTGTGTCCCGTTCTCTTTCGGCCAGTGCAGCAGCAACCCTTTTTCCCCCCCTTCCCCCCCCCCTTCCCTCCCTCCCCCCCCCCCCCCCCGCTAGACCCCTGTCTAGCTTTTCTGCTCCCCCATATCACTCCCGTAAGTCAGCTGACACCTGCTGACCCCGGCTTCCCCCGCCATCCCTTTGACCCACCACGAGTCTCCCCATCAATATACGTTCCTTCGTTCCCCTTCCCGCCTTTCTTCCCACGCGCGGGAAAAGAACCCCACGCTTTCCAAAGCCTGCCCCGCCCCCTCTTCCGCAGCTCCTGACGCGGCCTTGTCTCTCTCCCCCAGCCCATATAACATTCCCTGCGCGTGATTGACCCCCTATATACAACAATCATCGTAATTTAACCCTCAAACACCCCCCCCCCCCACCCTCACAAACCCTCAATTAGAGTCCAACTTTTCAGTTAGTATAAAGGTCCACGCCTCTTCGGGTGTTTCGAAGTAGTGGTGTTGGCCCTTGTATGTGACCCACAGTCGCGCTGGCTGCAACATTCCAAATTTCACTCCTTTCCGATGCAGCACGCTTTGGCCCGGTTGAAACCCGCTCTCCGCTTAGCGACTTCCGTGCTCCAGTCCGAGTATATTCTGATCTCTGCATTGTCCCACTTGCTGCTCCGCTCCTTCTTGGCCCATTTCAGGAACCTCTCTCTGTCCGTAAACCGGTGAAATCTCACCACCATCACCCTTGGCGGCTCATTTGCCTTGGGCTTCCTCGCTAGCACTCGGTGCGCCCCATCCAGCTTCAGCAATCCCGGGGGGGCCTCCGCGCCCATCAGCGCCCCGATCATTGTGCCCGCATATGCCGCGGCGTCAGCCCCCTCCACTCCTTCTGGGAGACCCAGGATCCTCAGATTATTCCTCCTCGACCTGTTCTCCAGGTCTTTGAGTCTTCCCGCCCACGTTTTGTGTAGCGCCTCGTGCCGCTCCACTCTCACCACCAGGCCCAAGAGCTCGTCCTCATTCTCACTCACTTTGTCCTGGATCTCCTGGATCTTCACCTGGTGGGCTTTCTGGGTTGCCCCCAGTCCTTCAATTATTGCCAACATAGGCACCACCATCTCCTTACGCAGCTCCTCGAAGCAGCGCTTGATGAATTCCTGCATCTCCTCTTTGTCCCTGGCCGCCGCCATTTTGCTTGTTTTCCCCCTCTTCTCCCGCTGCTCCAATGCCACTTTTTTGGCCGTTTCGCTGCGGGTCCGGTCCATACACGTTAGTAGGGGACCTCTCTCCTCTCTTCCCCACAGGTTGGCTGTGAAAAAAGTTCCGTTGGGGCTCTTCTATCGAGCCCGAAAGTCCGTTTTCGCGGGAGCTGCCGAATCGTGCGGCTTAGCTCCGCATAGGCACAACCGGAAGTGGAGAAATTTTCAATGGATGGGAATGTCTGCATCGCATGTGGACGTCCAGGGCTGAATTGCGACTGTTCTTTTCTGGGAGACCCAATGCTGCAGCTCGAATTCACAAAATCAGCTTTCTTTTTTTTTAAGTTAGAGTACCCAATTCATTTTTTTCAGTTAAGGGGCAATTTAGAGTGGCCAATCCACCTACCCGGCACATCTTTGGGTTGTGGGGGCGAAACCCACGTAAACACGGGGTGGATGTGCAAACTCCACACGGACAGTGACCCAGAGCCGGGATCGAACCTGGGACCTCAGCGCCGTGAGGCAGCAGTGCTAACCACTGCGCCACCATGCTGCCATTCAAAATCTTCTTTCTTTAATTTATTCATTCATGCCCATGGTGAGGGCATCACTGGAGGGGCCTTTATTTATTGCACATCCATAATGGCCCTCGGGTTGGTGGCAGTGAGCTGGCTGCCTGAGGGGCTTGTTAGGACATTTCACAGGGCAGCTAAGAGTCACCCACTGATACACCATCAATAATAGATGACGAGTGATAAACGTAACTGAGGCTTTAATACACTAAACAGCAAGCCTCCTGCCTCTGGACCCGAACTGGGTCTGGAGGCAGAGACTTGCCACTTTTATACAGAAGCCCCGAGGGGAGGAGCCACAGGTGGAGCCAGCCTGGACAAGCCCAGGCATGCACAATACAGCACAGTGAGTATAACACAATAAACACAATAACATGGTTTACCACACCCACATTGCTGTGGGCCACATGCGGCCCAGTCTAAGGGAGGATGATCAAATTCCTTCCCCTAGTGGACATTATGGAACCAGATAGATTTTTATAACAATCAAGTACTTTCATGTTCAACATTGCTGAGACCAGATTTTTATTCCAGATTTACTTAATGAAATAATAATAATAAATAATAATCGCTTATTGTCACAAGTAGGCTTCAATGAAGTTACTGTGAAAAGCCCCTTGTCGCATCATTCCGGCACCTGTTCAGGGAGGCCGGCACGGGAATTGAACCCGCGCTGCCGGCCTTGTTCTTCATTACAAGCCAGCTGTTTAGCCCACTGTGCTAAACCAGCCCCTTACTAGAGCTAGATTCAATTCACAATCTACCATGATGGGATTTGAACTCACACCTCTGGATTACAAGTCCAATAACATAGAATTACATAGATTATTTAGTACTGAGCCAGGCCATTCGGCCCAGCCAGTCTGTGTTGACGTTTATCTCCACTGAAGCCTCCTCCCATCCTTTCCCATCTAACTCTATGAACATAACCTCTTCTGCCCTTCTCCAGATGCTATTCAGCTTCCCCACTTAATCACTATGCTACCATATCTGATGGTCCGGTCTGTACAATATGTTTTTCTTTTTAAAAAATGTTTCAAAACAGTACAAAGTAACATTTACATAAAATACCGCAAGAAAAGCGAGATGTTCGTGATCCAGGCAAGCAGGCAGGAGAGGAGACTGGGAGAGCTGCTGTTTAGAATGGTAGGAAGGTGGCCCGAGAATGGGAGGTACTGCACAAGTTAAACTTGTCCCAGCTTGTAGAACAAATGAAGGAGGGCTTTAGGAGATGGGACACGCTCCCGCTGTCACTGGCAGGGAGGGTGCAGACCGTGAAAATGACGGTCCGCCCCAGATTTCTGTTTGTCTTTCAGTGTCTCCCCATCTTTATCCCAAGGTACTTTTTAAAACGGGTGAGTAAGGTGGTTTTGGGCTTTGTTTGGGCAGGTAAAACCCCACGAGTGAAGAAAGCATTGTTGGAGCGCAGTTGGGGGGAGGGTGGGTTGGCGCTGCCGAACCTTTGTAACTACTACTGGGCGGCTAATATAGTCATGATTAGGAAGTGGGTAGGGGATGGCGGGGCTTGGTATGGGAGCAAGTAGAGGCGGCATTGTGTAAGAACATCGGTCTTGGCCCCGATTTACAACAACCATCGGTTTATTTATAGACGGGAGCTTCCCGTGCTTGAAGGATTTGGAGGAGAAATTTGAACTGCCAGCAGGGAATGGGTTTAGATATCTGCAGGTATGGGATTTTCCGACCTTCCCGCTCCTGCCACCACAGGGGATACAGGACAGGGTAGTTTCCAGAATGGGTGGGAGAGGGGAAGGTATCAGATAACTACAAAGAACTTATGGAGTCAGAGGAAACTCAGATAGAGGAATTAAAGGGCAAGTGGGAAGATGAGCTAGGCGGAGAGATAGAGGCGGGTCTGTGGCGGATACCTTAAGCAGCGTTAACACATCCTCATCATGTGCCAGGCTTATCCTGATACAATTTAAAGTAGTCCACCAGGCACAAATGACGGTGGCCCGGATGAGCAAGTTCTTTGGGGTAGAGGACAGGTGTGCGAGTTGCGCGGGAAGTCCAGCAAACCATGTCCATATGTTTTGGGCATGCCCGAAGCTTAGAGGGTTTGGGCAGGGTTTTGCGAAGGCTATGTCCACGATATTTAAAACACGGGTGGTGCCGAGTCCAGAGGTGGCGATCTTTGGAGTGTCGGAAGAGCCGGGAGTCCAGGGGGCGAGAGAGGCTGATGTTTTGGCCTTTGTCTCCCTGGTAGCTCGGAGACGGATTCTGTTAATGTGGAGGGACTCGAAGCCCCCAAAATTAGAGACCTGGGTTAGTGACATGGCTGGTTTTCTTAGTCTCAAGAAAATAAAGTTTGTCCAAAGAGGGTCAATGTTAGGGTTCGTCCGGAGGTGGGAGCCGTACGTCGACTTTCCCGGAGAAAATTAAAATGACAGCAGAGGCAGAAATCTAGGCGGGGGAGCTGGGCTATTGTTTCATTGATTGGGGGGGTGGGGTGGGGGGGTGAAGAACGTGATAGGGATGGAAATGTTTTATGTACCATGTTTATGTTGCTGTTGTCATTATTATTCTAAAAATTACAAATACCCAAATAAAATGTTTTTTTTTTAAATACTGCAAGCTTGGAAAGGAAAATCAACTCTACGTGGCACATGGCACAGTGGTTGGCACTCATAGCGCCAGGGACCCAGGTTCACTTCCGGCCTTGGGTGATTGTGTGGAATTTGCACGTTCTCCCCGTGTCTGCGTGGGTTTCCTCCGGATTCCCCGGTTCCCTCCCACAGTTCAAAGATGTGCAGGTTAGGTGGATTAACCATGCTAAATTGTGCCTTAGTGTCCAAAGATGTGCAGGATAGGTGGGATGCCGGGGTTCCGGGGATAGCCCGGGGGGTGGGCCTAGGTAGGGTGCTCTTTCAGAGGGTCAGAACACTGGCGATGGGCCAAATGGCCTCCTTCTGCGCTGTAAGGATTCCATAGATTCTAAGTGTTCGGAGTAAAGTTGGCTAATGATATTAAAAAGCAAACTTGTAGAGTCGGCAGGCAACAACCAAGCTGAAACCAAGCATGCCACTTGCAGGTGATGAGATATTTATATGCAGGATTTAAAAGCGTATGTTTGTTCTCTCAACTTCCGCCTTCACTTCGGAGGGTGGTCTGCTCTACTCTGGGCTACAGACTACTTCACAGATGCTATTGATGCTATTTGATGACAGGAGGTGCACTTGCAAGGGTGGCTTTTGCCAGTTCCTGTACATTCCTCCCTTCACAATGATAGGGATTACTCTGCTTCTGTATTGTGCTCCATCTGTCAGTCTGGATGAAAATTAGTAAAACATACCCAAAGGCACAGCTGCCTTTGAATGTCAGGCCAAAGTTCTGATTCAAACTGACTGTGGTTTGTTTCATCTTTTTCCTTGTTCCCCAGCTTCGCTTTTGCAATATTAACGTTTGGCCATTGCTGTACGTTCGCTCAGAGATTCAACTGAGATTGCAGGTGAGAAATTACTGTGCACGGTCCTAATGGGAAAATCCTTCACATGTTCCTTTGCCATTTGCTTCAGCTGGAGCATTAACCAATTTAAAACAAATGGGCCTCGGACTATTAAAATAGCAGAGAAATAACACCTAAAACCACGCAGCCTTTCTTCGTTAATATTGCCAAGACTAAATTCTAGGATTGCATATCTAATACCTATACATATGTTTGTTAATGTAATTCTTGGATGTCAATCTTTTAATCGTGCACTATTATGTAAAATACTCTGCTGCATTCACGTCTCAGATTTCAGTATTCTCCTCTTACACTAAATTAAGATCTGCCAACATTGAGGTGTTTTGTTTCCCTTCTGTTTTTAGATCCATTTTATTTGCTTCGGATCTCTTGAGGTGTTGTTGGACCATTCCCTGATCAATAGGGGCAGGCAAGCTGCTCCCTAGTTTCTTCCAATGGCTTTTTAAAGCCAACTATTTGACGGAAGGCTAGGGCAGTGCCCAGTGGCTCGTCCTCTGACTTCTCCTGTCTCTCAGTGGGGAATTGGCTGGACATCGCTCTCTATTTCCCCTTTGCAATTATACTGGCACACCATGAAGCGACCCCCTGCATGGTAAGTGCTGCCCATAACCTTCTGTCTCCATTCAGAACACCATCACAGAGACACATCGCAATATCATTCTGGGAGGCGTTTACACAGGATGCCTGAATGGAAGAGCTTTTAGGACCAATAGAAGGCACAATAGTTCTGCCTATTCACCATGTTCCTTGACCTATTCTCACTATATTTGATTCTTCAGTCCACTCACATTGTACGCATTTAAATATCTTAATTCATACCTTTGCGTATCAAGCTTCCAACTAAATGTTCTTCATTTCTGTTAATTGTCTTTTACTTGTGTAATCTAATATTTAAGCTATTTGCCACAGGGAACAATTTGACACATAATCATCCATCTCTTTCACGATCAGCGTATGCATGGTACCACTGTTAGCACTGTTGCTTCACAGCACCAGTGTCCCAGGTTTGATTCCCGCTTGGATCACTGCCGGTGCGGAGTCTGCATGTTCTCCCCGCTTCTGCGTGGGTGTCCTCCGGGTGCTTCGGTTTCTTCCCACAAGTCCTGAAGGACCTGCTTGGTAGGTGAATTGGATATTCTGAATTTTCCCTGTGTACTCGAACAGATGCTGGAGTGTGACGACTAGGGGATTTTCACAGTAACTTCATTGCAGTGTTAATGTAAGCCTACTTGTGACAATAATTAAGGTTATTATTATATGCCACTTAGGACATTCACGCACACTTACTTTCTTGTGCCCATGTAAATTATTTAACATTTAACCAATTGCCAAGTTCTGTACATTATCTCAATCATTCTGAATCAGGTTGAATATTTCTGATTATTTGGGATGCCTTTTATTTTGATATCCCTAAACTTGGAGATGTTGCTTAAACCCATGTCAATTTAGGTTATCGCTAAAAATGCCAAAACTCCTAAGATCAATTGGCAATGTATGATCTTGCCAAAACCTTTTCACAAATCCGTGAGTATAATACCCCTGCATTCACCTTGCTGACCATGCTATTAGTATCTTTGAACACCAGCAGGTTTGAATCCAAGTAATTTAGGCTTTTCTAAGTGTTTCTTTGCCGAATGTTTTATTCTGCTGTGGACAGGAGATTTCCTTCCCTTTTTAAAAAATATATAATTTTTATTAAAGGTTTTCATAAAATGTCAATAACAAAATGAGAAAGAAAAAAGAACCCAACAGGGTTAAGTACAAAACACAATCTAAAAAAGCAACCCCCCAAACCCCTCCCCCCTGTACCTAAATAATAAATTAACATTAACACCCCGACTTAAGACAACAGGTGTAGACACCCCCTCAGACCCTCCAGTGTAAATAACATAAACAAAAATAAAGTAAACCCCCCCCCCACCCCCCGAGCTGCTGCTGCCATTGACCAATGTCTATCGTTCTGCCAGAAAATCTAAGAACTGTTGCCACCGCCTAAAGAACCCTTGTACCGACCCTCTCAAGGCGAACTTCACCCTCTCCAATTTAATGAACCCTGCCATATCGCTGATCCAGGGTTCCACACTTGGGGACCTCGTATCTTTCCAGCGAAGGAGAATCCTTCGCCGGGCTACCAGGGACGCAAAGGCCAGAATTCCGGCCTCTCGCGCCTCCTGCACTCCCGGCTCCTCTGCCACCCCAAATATTGCGAGCCCCCAGCCCGGTTTAACCCTGGATCCTACCACCCTCGACACCGTCCTCGCTACACCCTTCCAAAATTCCTCCAGTGCTGGGCATGCCCAGAACTTATGGGTGTGATTTGCTGGGACCCTGAGCACCTAACACACCTGCCCTCACCCCCAAAGAACCTGCTCATCCTTGTCCCGGTCATGTGTGCCCTGTGCAGCACCTTAAACTGTATGAGGCTGAGCCTCGCGCATGAAGAGGAAGAGTTTACCCTCCCTAGGGCATCTGCCCACGTTCCCTCTTCGATCTCCTCTCCCAACTCCTCCTCCCACTTACCTTTCAACTCCACCACCGAGGCCTCCTCCTCCTCCTGCATCACCTGGTAAGTTTCCGAGATCTTCCCCACTCCCACCCACCCCCCCGAGAGCACCCTGTCCTGTACTGTGTGTGGCTGTAGCCGTGGGAATTCCACTACCTGCCGCCTGGCAAACGCCCTTACCTGTAAGTACCTGAAGGTGTTCCCCGGGGGGGAGCCCGTACTTCTCCTCCAGCTCACCCAAGCTCGCGAACTTCCCGTCCACAAACAGGTCTCCCAACTTTCGTATCCCTGCCCTGTGCCACCCCGAAAACCCTCCACCTGTTCTTCCTGGGGCGAACCGGTGGTTCCCCCGTATTGGGGTCCACGCCGAGGCCCTAACTTCCCCCGTATGTCGCCTCCACTGCCCCCAAATTTTGAGGGCCGCCACCACCACCGGGCTCGTGGTACACCTCCTTGGAGGGAGCGGCAGCGGTGCCACGCCCCCAGACTCGTACCCACACAGGACGCCGTCTCCAGCCTCTTCCATGCAGCCCCCTCCCCCTCCATCACCCACTTGCGTACCATTGTCGCATTGGCGGCCCAGTAGTACCCACAGAGTGTTATCCTGAGTCCTGGATTACTAGTCCGGTGATGAAACCACTTTGCCACCACCACCAAACGATAGCAGTTGGGTGGAATCTAACATTAGGCAAAGGCCCCCAACCCAACAATGCAGGAATCACAACGATAAGTGGCTTACATAAAAACTGTTCCCCTCTCTGCTGATATTGGGCCTCAAAGCTTCCCAGTGAACTGCATTTGCCTTTTGTCAGCCCCACCCATTCCCTCATTGCTGTATTACTCTTCCCCAAAGGCTTCATCATCTCCTGACCAGAAATCCATTTCCTCAGCAGTGTTTTTTTCTTTTATTCTATTGTTTCCCATTCACCTGAGGAAGGAGCAGCGCTCCGAAAGCTAGTGATTTGAAACAAATCTATTGGACTTTAACCCGGTATTGTAAGACTTCTTATTGTTTCTCAGGGCATGGCACTTTGCTGGCTAGGCCAGCATTTATTGCCCATTCCTAATTGTCCTTGAGAAGGTGGTTGTGAGCTGCCTTCTTGACCTGCTGCAGTCCATGTGGTGTAGGTACACCCACGGTGCTCCTTGGGACAGAGTTCCAGGGTTTTGGCCCAGCAACAGTGAAGGAACAACAATATATTTCCAAATTCGGACCGTGTGTGACTTGGAGGGGAACTTGCAGATGGTGGTGTTCCCATGCATATGATGCCCTTGTCCTTCTAGGTGGTGGAGGTCATGAGTTTGGGAGGTGCTATTGAAGGAGTCTTGGTGAGTTACTGCAGTGCATCTTGTAGATGGTACACACTGCTGCCATTATCCATTGCTGGTGGAGAGGGTGAATGTTTAAGGTTTAATGTTTTCCTCTTTTCCACCACAGCTCTTCCCTTCCTTGCCCTCCTTCTATCATTGTCTCCCTCCTCGCCTACTGTCTTCTGCAACCCCTACTCTGTCCTTCCCTCTCCTCCACTTACACCATCCCTTTGCCACACTACCTTCACTACCTCCCCCTCTTACTCGCCTTCTCCACTTCCTCCTCATTTCTCTATCACTACATTATCTACGGACTCTCTAAACCTGATTGACTCAAAAAATTCAAATTGACCCTGACTGCCGGTGTGCGAGCAGTCTCGAGGGAGATCAACCAGAATTCCTTAAGAGCTTCACTTAACAAGTAACAATCTCACCTTTAACTGTCTCAGGAAACAGAAGTGTTTGTTTCCTGTCCGTTCTAATTGATTCCCTTCACTCGTTTAAATACCACAATCAGATCACTCTCTAAACTCCTCATGGCAAGAAAATATGAACAACATTTACCCGGTCTCTCAGGATAATTCATTTATTTCAGCGACGGTATAATTTCACTGAACTCATGCCAAGGCCAGATTATCTTTCTTGGTGCAGAGTAAGGTACTCAAAGCTGAACGCAATACTCTAAATGGAGGTTAAACAGAAATTGTTCCTTACAGCTTATATGTTCAGTCGGACTGATTTGAGGACCATGGGGGAACAGCAGGTGAGTGGAGCCAATTGGATAGCTCTATCAAAGGGCCAGGACAAATGGAATAGGCCAAATGGCCTCTTTCTGTGCTGTACGATTCTATGGTTTTCCAGTAAATGTAATGGATGGGAATTTGTGGGAAGCATGGTTGTGATGTCCCGACATGTGCTCCTGATGGGCAGTGCTCCTTACTGGAAGTGTGAATTCAGAAAGACGTCTCTTACATTCCTTGAGAAGAGAACCTATGCGCTTCTCTCCTTCCTCATTGTTTTTCTGTACCTCAAGCTGCCTTCATGACTTATCTTGTTCGTCTACCTTCCATAGTACTTCTCACATACATATTTCCATGTACCACAAATACTTTCAAAGTAAGTTACTTCATAGCTTATTGCAGGGAACGAGATAGGTTCTTGATTAATAAGGGGATTAGAGGTTGTGGGGAAAAGGTAGGAGAATGGGGTTGAGAAAAATTTCAGCAATGATTGATTGGCGGAGCTGACTCGATGGGCCGAGTGGCCTAATTCTGCTCCTCTATCTTATGGTCTTATAAATCCACCCACTAATTAAACCAAATCAATCTGCATTTTTCTGCTTTCTTCATCAAATTCACCATTATTCATTATTTAGTATCATCTGCAAACTTAAATATTCCTCCCTTATCTTTGAGGATTAAATATTTCATTAATATTTGATTCCTAAATCAGTGATATTTCTACATGAAATGAAAAGCTGTGGCATCACCGCTCAAGGCTCTATTATTTGCCACCTCCCATCAATTCAAATATATCTTCTTTACTACACCTTTCTGCTTCTCAACTAATTTCCTATTCATACCATGTGGCATTCCCCAGTTTCAGGCCACATAGTTAGTGTACTGCCATGAACAGAAAATGCTGGCAAAACTCAGCAGGTCTGGCGGCATCTGTGGAGAGGGAAAATAGAGTTAACGTTTTGAGTCCACGTGACTCTTCTTCAGAGTCAAAGAGAGGAAGAAATGTGATGGATTGTATACTGTGTAAGAAGCTGCAGAGCAGAGGACTGGTATGTTCCTTGAAGAATTGTGGAGCAATTGAGCTCCCCTTTAAGTGTGAAGTTATCGGGCACCCCACACAATCGATCCATCTATCTTATCATACACGTGTGCGGACACATTCACAGTGAGCGATAAGCCTCAGTTCAATTCATATGCTGGTTAGTGTTGCTACCTTGGTTTCCATACATTCATATTATTGTCATCAACAAGCTTTTCTTTTTCTCATTGATGGTTTAAAGTAATCATTTTGTGTTCCAAGAGCTTTGCAAATGGAGGTTTGTCACTGAGGTCTGTAAAACTACCCTCTAAACATGTATATAAGAATTTTCTTGCCTCACAGGTCAAACTGTCAAAGGCAATATACCTAAAGGTGATTTTTCCCATTATTTGGACCTATATCAGCACAGAAAAACAAACAGCATGGAAAAAGGTTTGGCGTTTTGTTTCAAAAGGAACATTTAGAGATTCCAGCCATGTGAATGATGGAGGCCAATCATCTTAGACCCTGAACATTGCAACAGGGGCTCCTCAGGGGAGTGTTCTTAAGCTGCTTCATCGATGACCTTCTTTTCGTCATAAAGTCAGAAGTGGCGATGTTGACTGAAGATCGTGCTCATCAGATACTGAAGCAATCCATTCCCTATGTAGCAAGACTGGCCAACACTCAGATAGCTGGCAGGTAATGACTATCTCCAATAAAAAGAAATCTAACCATCTCCCCTTGATGTTCAATATCATTTCCATCACTGAATTCCCCCATCAACAAGATCCTGGGTAGTTACCATTGAAATTTATCATTGAAATCGTGCAGAAATTTAAACGGACCAGTCATATAAATACTGCGGCAACATGGACAGGTCAGGGTTTTATGGTGAGTAACTCGCCTCTTCACTCCCCAAAGCTAATGGGCAATGGATGTTGACCTTGCCAGTGATGTTCACATCCCAAGAATAAATACAAAAAAGAGTAGGCTGAATTGTGTACACCCTTGAGTTTAATCATTGATCTACACTGAGTTAGTTGAACGTAGGCAGGGACTGCACTTGGCCTCGGTGTAGAGGGAACAACTCACCTGCGCACCAGTATCTGAACTCTATCCAGTAACCACTGCTGGAAGGTTGTGTGTGGGCGTTGGCCAGGGATGAAGATGCGACTCAGCTTTAAGTCCTCTTCCTGTGGTTAAGCAGCCTGCCAACCTCCACAATGGAGACATAGCAGAGAGCTGCCAACAGCTGTGGAGCCATATTCCAACATGAGTCACTCACAAAGCAAATCGGAAGAAACACCAAATCTTTTTAGATAAATTCCCACGTGGTTTTGTGCAGAGAAACAGGTCAATGAGGTGCCATTATTTTTTCTCTTTTTCTCTCAAGGCCTCTGAACTGAAGGAAAACATTTTGAAAGTCTTGCAGAATGGTTGGTTACAGCGTCGGAGGAGGCCATAATAATAATAATCTTTATTGTCACAAGCAGGCTTACATGTTTCCTGTGAAAAGCTCCTAGTCGCCACACTCTGGCGCCTGTTCGGGTACACAGAGGGAGAATTCAGAATGTCCAATTCACCTAATAAGCACGTCTTTCGGGACTTGTGGGAGGAAACCGGAGCACCCGGAGGAAACCCACGCAGACACAGGGGGAACGTGCAGACTCCGCACCGACAGTGACCCAAGCCGGGAATCGAACCTGGGAGCCTGGAGCTGTGCAGCAACTGTGTTAACCACTATGCTACCGTGCTGCCCGTAATCTGTGTGCTCTGTGCATTGCTTTACACTGAATCAGGCTCAGTCTCACACACAAGGAGGTAGAGTTTATCCTACTTCACTCCACACCCCACTTCTCATGCCCCACCCAACTCCTCCTCCCACTTCTTCTTTATCCCCTCTAGTGA
Organism: Scyliorhinus torazame; assembly: GCF_047496885.1. Taxonomy (NCBI): domain Eukaryota; kingdom Metazoa; phylum Chordata; class Chondrichthyes; order Carcharhiniformes; family Scyliorhinidae; genus Scyliorhinus; species Scyliorhinus torazame. The sequence continues at coordinate 151,776,753 of NC_092724.1, read as the reverse complement.
GGCCCTCTCCCTCTCCAACAACTGTCCATAGTTATCTGAGATCATTCCCTCCCCTATCTCATCTTCACACACAACCTTGTCCATCAATGAGGGGGGGGGTTCAAAGAATGTTTTTCAAAATGTATCTTTGTCAATGTCCGGCTGATTTTTCTGCAGGGTCGCACACAGCAGAGTTCTGGAGATTGATCTTCAATTCCTGGAGACTCCAGGCCTGGGGGGTTGGCAACCCTAGACATGTCTCATATGAATCAGGAGGCCTCTAACATTGCAATGCAGCTCTCCCGCAGTACTGCATTGATGTGCCAGCCTCGATCATCCACTCATGTCCTGGAGTGCAGCTTGACCTCCTGGCCTTCTGACTCAGTGTGCTTTGTTGAACCACGTTTCACAAATAGAATATCAAAAGCCTGTGACTGGAGAACAGACTTTGAGGACTCTCCCTCCGTTGGCTGAATGCGACTGAGCGTTTGATGGTCAGAGCAATGAAATACTGACAATACATAGCAGGTCAGTCAGCATTTTAAAAATTAGTTGATAGGATGTGGACACCTCTGGCTGAGCCTCATTTGTTGCCCCTAATTGCCCTTGAATTGAGGTCTATAAAGATGCAACCACATTGCTGTGGGTCTGGAGTCACATGTAGGCCAGGGGAGGTAAAGATTTCCTTCCCCACAGGGCATTAGTGAATAGGTTGTGTTTTGTGTTTTTACAACAATCGAAAATGGTTTCATGGTCATCATTAGACTTTTAATTCCAGACTTTTTTCTTTTTATTGAATTCAAATAATGTCCTGCCATGAACCCCAGGACATTACCCTGGATCTCTGGGTGATTAAACCAGCCGCAATACCATTACGCCACCACCTACCTGTGAAAGAAGCGGAATAGTTACAACATTTCAGGTGTGTATCCTTCATTGAGATCCATGTGACCCAGTATTCAACACTCTCATTTCTGGCTGATCTGAGCTAAGACTCTATGCCAGGACCGAATGTATGAACTCAGCTGATACCCCAGTGATCTGAGCTAATGCTCTATGCCAGGACTGAGTAGGCTGACACCCCGGTGGAGTACTAAGTGCTGCATTTTAGCAGTACAGCCTGCCATTCAGATCCTTAATGAAGAAAAGCAATGCGTCAATTCACAAAGTATGCAAGTGAAACTTTGGTCGGTTTTTCCAAACATCTGGATTCCAAGGCTGGACTGCAGCCTTAGAACACATTCTTAATCACCTGTTAAATGTATGTTGTGGGCAGCACAGTGGTGCAGTGCTTAGCACTGCTGCCTCACGGCGCCGAGGTCCCAGGTTCGATCCCGGCCCTGGGCCATTGTCCGTGCGGAGTTTGCACATTCTCCCCGTGTCTGCGTGGGTTTAGCCCCCACAACCCAAAGATGCGCAGGGTAGGTGGATTGGCCACGCTAAATTGCCCCTTAAATGGAAAAAATGAATTGGGTACTCTAATTTTTTTTTTTTAATGTACATTGCCTCGAGTCAATGTTCACTTCAAATGTATATTTTAATCTAATCTCAGGCGGGGATACGACTGAAAGGGGAAACTCTTTATTAGCTTTGGAGGATCTTGGTTAATTTTCTCCCTCCCTAACACACAGAGTCATCACTGCAGTGGCAGAGATGTCTGGAGGATGAGAAGCTGTGAGTGTTCAAACCTGAATTGTTCCAGAGTACGTCTAGTGCAGATTTCACTCATTCAGTCACTGGGGCACCTCATTTTAATAATAGCCGAATACTTTGAACTTCAGCTTCCCATGAGCTGAACTCGTTTATTAAACTTTTTTACATTTGCTCTGCTCAATTTCGAGTTTGTTTTGTGCAACCGTGGCGCCAAATCACAGAATCATAGAATCACTACAGTGTTGAAGGAGGCCATTTCGCCCATTGATTCTGTACCGGCCCTTCACAGGCACACTCCCCCACCCGATCCCCATACACCCAAATGACCTTTGGACTCACTAAGGGGCAATTTAGCATGGCCAATCCTCCTAACCTGATCTTCTTTGGACTCTGGGAGGAACCCGGAGCACCCGTTGGAAACACACGCAGACATGGGGAGAACGTGAAAACTCCACACAGTCACCTGAGGTCGGAATCGAACCTGGGTCCTTGGTGCTGTGAGGAAGCAGTGCTAACCACTGTGCCACCATGACGCCTGCTACATGGTTTTGAGTCTCACAATAAATAGATTTTTTAAAAATAAATTGGGGAGTTCCCAATTATTTTTTTTTCCAATTAAGGGGCAATTTTTCCAATTTAGCGTGGCCAATCCACCTACCCTGCACATCTTTGGGTTGCGGGGGTGAAACCCACGCAAACACGGGGAGAATGTGCAAACTCCACATGGAGAGTGACCCAGGGCTGGGATTCGAACCCAGGTTCTCAGCGCCGCAGTCCCAGTGCTAACCACTGTGCCACATGTCACCCACAATAAATAGATTTTAATAGAAAATTAGCATAGTTGCTTTTTAAAAGAATTTTCCAATTAACGGGCAATTTTAGCGTGGCCAATCTACCTACCTTGCACATCATTGGGTTGTGGGGTGAGACCCACGCAGACATGGGGGAATGTGCAAACTCCACACAGATAGTGACCCAGGGCTGGGATCGAACCCAGGTCCTCGGTGCCGTGAGGCAAGAGTGCTAACCACTGCGCCAGCGAGCCGCCCCTAATACGGTCCTTTTGATGTGAGCACCTAATCGAATATATTACAAGAGATGATTTTTGTTTTACATTTCGAATAATGAACGAATGGGGGAGCCATTCGCATCTCCATTGGGACCCTAAGATCTTGCTGCTGACTGGGGCATCCCTGCAGTGCATCCCCCTATACCCAAGGTGGGGGTCTGTTCCCAGTGCTGAATGGCTCCACATTCAGTAGGTACACAAGGTGTCACACTCACACGTTCTACACTGAAAACATTGTCAACACTGAATCATGAGAGGGAATTCAGCACTGAGGAGCCGAGTGCTGCCCAGACTGAATGCCTGGAGAGGTGGAGGGTGTGGAGGAAGGGGAGGGATGGAGGAAGGGGGATAGAGGAAGGAGTGTGGAGGAAGGGAGAGAGATGGAGTAAGGGGTGTGGAGGGTTGGAGGAAGGGGCAATGGAGGAAGGGGTGTGGAGGAAGGGGCAAGGATGGAGGAAGGGGCAAGGATGGAGGAAGGGGTGCAGAGGGTTGGAAGAAGGGGCAATGGAGGATGGGGTGTGGAGGAAGGGCAATGGAGGAAAGGGTGTAAAGGGTTGGAGGAAGGGGCAATGGAGGACGGGGTGTGGAGGAAGGGCAATGGAAGAAGGGGTGTGGAGGAAGGGGGAAGAATGGAGGAAGGGGAGGGAGAAAGGGGTTTGAAGGGACTGGGGATGTGGGGGAAGGGAGAGAGATGGACGAAGAGGGGTGGAGGTAGGGGTTTGTTGGAAGGGGTTTGCCAAGCACACTTTTGCGGTCAGCCAAGGATTTGAATGATTTTGCAGAGGATTATGCAACACCTCCTATATTGGAAAAGTTTGCTGGCGAGAGAGAACCTTTTAATAATAATAGCAAACAGTGAACCGTCCCTCAAATCAATAGGTCTCTGATTTGTTAATTCAGTAAAACTTTTGAAAAAGGTTCCTGGCTGTTGGATAACATTCCTGTTGCATCTTACTGGAGGATGTCCCACTTTCCACCCTGTTCAAAGGCTGAAATTTTTACACACCAAAATGGCAGGGTGTGTTTGGAATGGCAAAACGATGGAAGAACTGGATCAACCCCAGTGGAGTTGGCGTTAAAGGCGAGTTAATTTGTGGAACCCTCCCCGTGAAAGGCCGGTTCATAAAGGACACTCCCCACCGCCGGGTGGGACTCTAGCTGGTCACCAGGTGGACACACAATTGGCGCTTTCCTTTGACCTGTTGAAAATGGAAAAAAAATAAAATTGCTTATTGTCACCAGTAGGCTTCAAATGAATTTACTGTGAAAAGCCCCTAGTCGCCACATTCCGGTGCCTGTTCAGGGAGGCTGGTATGGGAATTGAACCGTTCTGCCGGTCTGCCTTGGTCTGCTTTAAAAGCCAACGATTTAGCCCTGTGCTAAACCAGCTGTTTACTGGCTTGAGGCTGTAAATGAGTCAAGTGAGCGGACATTGACAATGCAAGACAAGCGAGAGTGTCCTGGGCCAGGGCTAGGCTCAACAAGATTGTATTGTGCTGATATAGAGTTCCCCGGGTTTTAATGTACAAACTTCTACTCAATTCATCTCATTATTGCCTCGTCAAAAGACATGCGGCTGAATCATTCATCCTGATAAAGACGCATAATGAGAGATCACAATCCCAATTCTCCAGATGTTAGTGAAGAAATGTGTGTGTGTTTGTTTTATAAGATTAGAAGATAACACCCCCGTCATAACCTGCATCCCTCTCATTTTAAGTAAATAAGTTAATCAAGTGAACAAAAGTGAGCACGATAGCATTGTGGATAGCACAATTGCTTCACAGCTCCAGGGTCCCAGGTTCGATTCCGGCTTGGGTCACTGTCTGTGCGGAGTCTGCACATCCTCCCCGTGTGTGCGTGGGTTTCCTCCGGGTGCTCCGGTTTCCTCCCACAGTCCAAAGGTGTGCAGGTTAGGTGGATTGACCATGCTAAATTGCCCTTAGTGTCCAAAATTGCCCATAGTGTTGGGTGTGGTTGCTGGGTTATGGGGATAGGGTGGAGGTGTGGACCTTGGGTAGGTTGCTCTTTCCAAGAGCCGGTGCAGACTCGATGGGCCGAATGGCCTCCTTCTGCACTGTAAATTCTATGAATCTATGAATTGGGTTTTAAGCGCGTTTGCCTTCATATAGATTGATTGTCATTGGGATATGGGCTGGAATGCACTCCAACCGGTTCAATGCGGCTGACATGTTGCTGCTGAGGTCCCAGTGTAGGACCACCCAGTAACCTGGGCCCTGCTGAATGGGCACCATTCACCCATTCATCCTTATCAGAACCCACAATCCACTCTCCCAGAACTGTCTGCCCAAAGCCCGGCGCTTCAGGACGTTGCTTCAACATGCTTACCAGCGCTTGGGGCAATGGAGGGTAATGGGGGAGGGGTCACACAGATCCAGTAACATTTTAATCCCTCTCGTTGGCACACAGTCCTGGAAGACCCCCACCCACCCTGCGGATGGTTACTCTCTTCACTGTTTTTATTCGATTTTAGACAGGCCTGGATCGAATTCTACAGAGTTACCGCCCAGCGAATTACTCTGCTGAACACTTTCCTCAGCGTTCAACACTCCTGGTTGACTGGAAAATTAAAATTCCCGTTTCGATTTTAGACCGGGGCGCTGTGGTCTCTCAGGTTTACTCAGGGTGTCCCGTCCAGGGAGAAGTGGCGGGGGTGGGGTGGAGGACTGAGAGGGTCAACTGCTCATCTGGAAACCTGAGGCTGATTGGACTGGTCACTTCAAGAGTGGTGACCAGAGCATGAAGTGGCAACGCCTGTGGTGTTAAGGATTTTGTTACGGACGGGTGTGTGTGTTTGCGTGCGCGCGCGCATGTGTAGTATGTGCATTTTCTGTGTGTTAAAAGTGGTCAGTGTGTGTGTGTTGTATGTATTGCGTGTGTTGTGTGCGTGTGATTTGTGTTTTTGAGCGTGTAATGTTTGTTTTATGTGTGTTTCGTGGGTAAATTGTGTGTGTTTTGTGGGTATTGTGTTTTGTGCTTGTGTATTTTGTATGTTCGTGCATTTGTGTGTGTGTGTTGTGTGTTGTATGTTTTGTTTTCGTGTTGTGTTTTGTGCTTGTGTGCTTTGTGTGTGTGTATATTTTGTGTGTGTGTGTTTGTGTGAATAGTTTGCGTGTGTTTTGTGTGTGCGTCTGTGTGTATATTTTGTGTGTGTATATTTTGTGTGTGCTTTGTATGTATATTTTGTGTTTGTGTGAATAGTTTGCGTGTGTTTTGTGTGCGTCTGTGTGTATATTTTGTGTGTGTGTGTTTGTGTGTATATTTTGTGTGAATAGTTTGTGTGTGTTTTGTGAGTATATTTTGTGTGCGCGTGCGTTTTGTGTGTGTATATTTTGTGTGTGTTTTGTGTGCGTGTGTTTGTGTGTATATTTTGTGTGTGTGTGTATTTTGTGTGTATAGTTTGTGTGTGTGTTATGTGTTTATTTTGTGTGTGTGTTTGTGTGTATATTTTGTGTGTTTGTGTGTATATTTTGTGTGTGTGTTTTGTGTGCATATTTTGTGTGTATATTTTGTAAGTGCGCTTTGTGTATTACGGGAAAGAACCAGGGTCAGCTAAAAGGCATGTCACAGATTCTCCTGGGACTCCTCATGCTGAATATTCATGAGGCCAGAATGTGAAATGATAACACAAAAGTCGTATATATTCATTAATACTGGGAAGCAGAGGGCTGTAAATCCATTAGTCACAACTTGCCTCGAGGCGCTTTAGTTGTTAGGAAATAGAGCCGGAATCCTCCCCAGGATTTGGGAAGGCGGGGTGGGGGGAGGGGGGGGGGGGCGGAGGGACATGAATGGAATGGGATTTTAACATGCCGAGTGACTCAATTTCACCACTTTAGTATAAATAATTCAAACTACTGGACGTTTGATGTCCGCATGACTCAATTTTCCCAGAGATTTATAACTCAGCCACCATGAATAGTTAACAAAGCTCACAGATATCTGAACACTTATTATTATTGAAGAAACTGTAGTTTAAAACAAATCATTGCAGTGTTAATGTAAGCCTGCCTGTGACACTAAGAAAGATTATTATTAAAATCAACCCTCGTGTCTGTTTTCCCTTTAATTCTGATCTCTCTGGGTTATTTTGTCATCACTGTGGATCAAACCCAAGGTGCTCCTTCGAGGGAGCAAATACTTGGCGGAAGAAGTGACCGGGGGGCGGGTGGAGATGAGAGTTATTATCCGACAGAATCAGAATGGGGGAGTTTTCCCTGCGTCTCCCTGGAGTCTCGGCCAGGGCAAAGTTTGATGCTCCAGGATTTTCTTTTTCTGGAAACCGATTGCAGCCACTCCCTCAACCTGGTGGCAACGGAGCAGTCTCTCCCACCTAACTGTTATATTAATAGGATTGCTGAAAAATACATCCACTTCCTTTTTAAGCATCTGAAGCCTTGACGTATTTCTGTAATCCTGACGCGGTGAAATGGGTTGGGAGGGGGGGGGGGGGCGCTGAAATCCATCGCCAAATAAGGCTGCTAAAATTAAACTTCAAAGCACGGGGGGGGGGGGGGGGTTGCTATTCGCTGGATATGCCCCCCCCCCCCCCTGGATATGCCCCCCCTATCCTCCTCCTCTTCCCTCCTGGCTCTCCCTCCCTCCACTGGGACCCCCCAGTAAAGACACGGGATGTTTAATGTCAATCTGATTTGACATGGAGCAATTAAACTGGGATTCCAGCCCTGCCTGACGTGGCGGTGTGAGGCTCTATATAAACCCTGCCTGCGCGCTGTGCACCAGCCTCAGTTACCGTGGACAGCGCCCTGGTGCTGAAGTTGCTCTTGTGAAAAAGCCTGGCCCTGCCTCCTCCTCTTCCTTCTCCCCCTCCCTCCGGCGCCAGAACCGTATCACCCCCCCCCCCCCCCCCCCCCCACCCCTCTTCCTTCCCCCCCGCTTCCAGCACCATGTCCCGCGGAACCGTGAGCGGATTCCTCGCCCTCTCCTTCATCCTGGGCGAAGCAGCCGCCCAAGAGTTCGCCCAGACGCGGTTCATCTGCACCTCCATCCCGCTCGACATGGACCCCATGTGCTCGGCCCCGATGCAGAACAGCGGCCCGGTGGACGACATCAAGGGGACCATCCTCCAGCTGCGGGAGACCATCCTGCAGCAGAGGGAGACCATCATGAACCAGAAGGAGACGATCAGGGAGCTCACCGCCAAGCTCAGCAGATGCGAGAGTCAGAGTGTGTCAGAGCCCTCGGTGAGTGAGCACAGCGAGCGGTCAGGGGGCTGTAGAAATCCTCCGGGGAGATCTCCCTCTAACCCAAGCGGACACATTAAATCAACGTGGACACACTTTACAGTCACTCAAAACACACCTGGACAATTTAGAGGTAAATGCAAGTAGCTACAGAACTTCCAAAGCATCGTCAAACTAGATGAGGACCAAACTCACCATGGAGATGACCCAATCGAGCATTGGTACAATCACCGATTGGAATCGATTTGAGGTCCCCCCCCCCTTAGCAAATAGATAGGACTTTCGAAACAAAAACTAACCGAATCCCCGCAAAATGTTTGTCCAGGTTAGAGGGAGTGAATTTGGAGTTGTTTATCTAAAGTGGAAGTTCCCATTCCTTATTGACACAGGTCTTGTGCACATGAGTAATACCAGAAATAGCTGCTTTTCAGATGAAAGCCGCTCTGTTGGGGCTGTCTTGACTGTTTTGTTAGTGCAATGCAGCTGGACGTCACTCTGTAACAAGCTTCTGATACCTCTGTGTGTGTCTGTGTGTGTGTGTGTCTCTGTGTGTGTCTGTGTGTTTTTGTTGTGTTCTCGGTGATGGCAACAGCAGTACAACCGAGGCAATGTCTCCGGGCAGACAAATAGCCTGAAAGATCTCCTGCAGAACAAAATCGAAGATCTAGAGAAGCAGGTCCTGTCCAGGGTCAACAGTCTGGAGGAGACCAAAAACGCGGCGAGGAACGATTCGACGGAAAACAGGGGCAAGATTGAGAACGCTCTGAACTCCCTCCATCAGAGGATTAGTGATTTGGAAAAAGGTAGGCTGCTGCTGAGCAGACTCTGAACTTCACCAACACCGGCGCTGCGAGTTACATCCTTTGTAAAGAAACGGATAGAACTCCCCAGTCTAGATTGGAAATGTTATATTTTAGCAGTTTTCCAATTTGTAGGACGGGACTGGGACGCGGGGAGGTGAAGGGGGAGCGGGGTAGGCAGGTTTCCCTGCGGACAGTGCAGGCTGTGGAGGACAGCGCAGATTGTGGGGGACAGGGCAGGCTGTAGAGGACAGGGCAGGACCCCTGTGGACAGTGCAGGTTGTGGGGGACAGGGCAGGCTGTGGGGGGGGGGGGGGGAACAGGGCAGGCTCCCCTGTGGACAGGACAGGCTGTGTGGGGGACAGGACAGGCTGTGTGGGGGACAGGACAGGCTGTGGGGGACAGGACAGTCTGTGGAGAGAGGGCAGGCTCCCCTGTGGACAGGACAGGCTGTGAGGACAGAGCAGGCTGTGGGGACAGGGCAGGCTGTGGGTGACAGGGCAGGCTGTGTGGAGACAGGGCAGGCTGTGGGGACAGCGCAGGCTGTGGAGACAGGGCAGGCTGTGTGGGGACAGGACAGGCTATGTGGGGACAGGGCAGGCTGTGTGGGGCACAGGGCAGGCTGTGTGGGGGACAGGACAGGCTGTGTGGGGACAGGGCAGGCTTCCCTGTGGACAGGAGAGGCTGTGAGGACAGGACAGACTGTGTGGGGGACAGGGCAGGCTCTGGGGACAGGACAGACTGTGTGGACAGGGCAGGCTGTGTGGGGACAGGACAGGCTGTGTGGGGACAGGGCAGGCTGTGTGGGGGACAGGGCAGGCTGTGTGGGGGACAGGACAGGCTGTGTGGGGACAGGGCAGGCTTCCCTGTGGACAGGAAAGACTGTGAGGACAGGACAGACTGTGTGGGGGACAGGGCAGGCTGTGTGGGGACTGGACAGACTGTGTGGGGACAGGGCAGGCTGTGTGGGGACAGGGCAGGCTGTGGGGGACAGGGCAGGCTGTGTGGGGACAGGGCAGGCTGTGTGGGGACAGGACAGACTGTTTGGAGACAGGGCAGGCTGTGTGGGGCACAGGGCAGGCTGTGTGGGGACAGGACAGGCTGTGTGGGGCACAGGGCAAGCTGTGTGGGGACAGTGCAGGCTGTGGGGGACAGGACAGACTGTGTGGAGACAGGGCAGGCTGTGTGGGGACAGGACAGACTGTTTGGAGACAGGGCAGGCTGTGTGGGGCACAGGGCAGGCTGTGTGGGGACAGGACAGGCTGTGTGGGGACAGGGCAGGCTGTGTGGGGCACAGGGCAGGCTGTGTGGGGGACAGGACAGGCTGTGTGGGGACAGGGCAGGGTTCCCTGTGGACAGGAGAGGCTGTGAGGACAGGACAGACTGTGTGGGGGACAGGGCAGGCTGTGTGGGGACAGGACAGGCTGTGTGGGGCACAGGGCAGGCTGTGTGGGGGACAGGACAGGCTGTGTGGGGACAGGGCATGCTGTGTGGGGACTGGACAGACTGTGTGGGGACAGGGCAGGCTGTGTGGGGACAGGGCAGGCTGTGGGGGACTGGGCAGGCTGTGTGGGGACAGGGCAGGCTGTGTGGGGACAGGACAGACTGTGTGGAGACAGGACAGGCTGTGTGGGGCACAGGGCAGGCTGTGTGGGGGACAGGACAGGCTGTGTGGGGGACAGGACAGGCTGTGTGGGGACAGGGCAGGGTTCCCTGTGGACAGGAGAGGCTGTGAGGACAGGACAGACTGTGTGGGGGACAGGACAGGCTGTGTGAGGACAGGACAGACTGTGTGGGGGACAGGGCAGGCTGTGTGGGGACAGGACAGACTGTGTGGGGACAGGGCAGGCTGTGTGGGGACAGGGCAGGCTGTGTGTGGACAGGACAGACTGTGGGGGGACAGGACAGACTGTGTGGGGACAGGGCAGGCTGTGTGTGGACAGGACAGACTGTGGGGGACAGGACAGACAGTGTGGGGACAGGGCAGGCTGTGTGGGGACAGGGCAGGCTGTGTGGGGACAGGGCAGGCTGTGTGGGGACAGGACAGACTGTGTGGGGACAGGGCAGGCTGTGTGGGGACAGGGCAGGCTGTGTGGGGGCAGTGCAGGCTGTGTGGGGACAGGGCAGGCTGTGGGGGACAGGTGAGATTGTGTGGGGACAGGGCAGGCTGTGTGGGGACAGGACAGGCTGTGTGGGGACAGGACAGGCTGTGGGGGACAGGGCAGGCTGTGTGGGGACAGGGCAGGCTGTGTGGGGACAGGGCAGGCTGTGTGGGGACAGGCCAGGCTGTGTGGGGACAGGGCAGGCTGTGTGGGGACAGGCCAGGCTGTGGGGGACAGGGCAGGCTGTGTGGGGACAGGACAGGCTGTGTGGGGACAGGACAGGCTGTGGGGGACAGGACAGGCTGTGTGGGGACAGGGCAGGCTGTGGGGGACAGGGCAGGCTGTGTGGGGACAGAGCAGGCTGTGGGGGACAGGACAGGCTGTGTGGGGACAGGGCAGACTGTGTGGGGACAGGACAGGCTGTGGGGGACAGGGCAGGCTGTGTGGGGACAGGACAGACTGTGTGGGGACAGGACAGGCTGTGTGGGGACAGGACAGGCTGTGGGGGACAGGGCAGGCTGTGTGGGGACAGGACAGACTGTGTGGAGACAGGGCAGGCTGCGTGGGGACAGGACAGACTGTGTGGGGACAGGACAGGCTGTGTGGGGACAGGGCAGACTGTGTGGGGACAGGGCATGCTGTGTGGGGACAGGGCAGGCTGTGTGGGGACAGGGCAGGCTGTGTGGGGACAGGGCATGCTGTGGGGGACAGGGCAGACTGTGTGGGGACAGGACAGACTGTGTGGAGACAGGGCAGGCTGTGTGGGGACAGGGCATGCTGTGTGGGGACAGGGCAGGCTGTGTGGGGACAGGGCATGCTGTGGGGACAGGACAGGCTGTGTGGGGACAGGACAGGCTGTGTGGGGACAGGACAGGCTGTGTGGGGACAGGGCATGCTGTGGGGGACAGGACAGGCTGTGTGGGGACAGGACAGGCTGTGTGGGGACAGGGCATGCTGTGGGGACAGGACAGGCTGTGTGGGGACAGGGCAGGCTGTGTGGGGACAGGACAGGCTGTGTGGGGACAGGGCATGCTGTGGGGACAGGACAGGCTGTGTGGGGACAGGGCAGGCTGTGTGGGGACAGGACAGGCTGTGTGGGGACAGGGCAGGCTGTGTGGGGACAGGGCATGCTGTGGGGACAGGACAGGCTGTGTGGGGACAGGGCAGGCTGTGTGGGGACAGGACAGGCTGTGTGGGGACAGGGCATGCTGTGGGGACAGGACAGGCTGTGTGGGGACAGGGCAGGCTGTGTGGGGACAGGACAGGCTGTGTGGGGACAGGGCAGGCTGTGTGGGGACAGGGCATGCTGTGGGGACAGGACAGGCTGTGTGGGGACAGGGCAGACTGTGTGGGGACAGGGCATGCTGTGGGGACAGGACAGGCTGTGTGGGGACAGGGCAGGCTGTGTGGGGACAGGACAGGCTGTGTGGGGACAGGACCGTCCGTCCCGCTCTCCATTAATATCAAACAGTCGCTGCAAACCTGCCACTCCTCTGCAGTTTGGTAGAGATTGCAGAATTGTAAAAACAGCCCCCCCCCCCTCCCCCGGCAATGACAGTGCAGAAATGCTGCCCCCCCCCCCCCCCCCCCCCCCCCACTAACACCTTTCTCACAATGCCACAGTCTATGTTTAGCCCCTTGGCCGCAATCCGGCTTCTTGTGGGGGCAGGATTAGGGGGAGTGAAAGCCGGAGCAGCAGGACTGTCTATAGATAGCGCATTACGGCAGCGCTCCGGCACACGGAAGCAGTCAGTTTGAGAAAACTTCATCAGGATGGTGGGTTAGAGACCTCCCCCTCGGAGCTGCTGCATTGTGAATTGCGCAGAGCCTCTTCTCCTAACAGGGACGGGGGGGGGGGGGAGCTCAAAGTGTCCCAGGACGCCGCTCACATGACTGGGATTATACTGCGGGATGCCTGGATGGGAAGGAATGTGGAGAGGCGGTGATAGAAGAACCGAGGATTATCCAGCATTGGAACAGTGCAGTAGAAGCCAGCAGAACTCTCATTCCTTTCACAGAGCAGGCAGCCAGAGTCTGGGGATAGGCACTGTTTCAGATATACATTCCACTTCAATAGCGTACCCGCCATAAAGGTGATCCCAACCCAACAGGCTCACATCACAGCCGCTTCTGATATTCTCCCCCTCTCCTGTTACCATTTTTTTTTAAACAGGGCAAAGAAATTCGAGACCGACAGATAAATTCCAGATAACCTTCCCTCTAAGGACCAACTACATGTACGCCAAGGTGAAGAAGAGCCTGCCTGAGATGTACGCCATGACCGTGTGCATGTGGCTCAAATCCAACGCCTCCCCCGGGGTTGGGACCCCCTTCTCCTACGCTGTGCCGGGCCAGGCGAACGAGCTGGTCCTCATCGAGTGGGGCAGCAACCCAATGGAGATTCTGATCAATGACAAGGTAACGGGGCTCCCTGCCCAGGAGGATGCAGCACCTTCCTTTCGCTGGAGGCATTCAGCTCATGGGCAACACATCACAGAAAGTGGGCTATTCGGCCCTGAGGGGCTGGCCCGTCCTGCCATTGAATCTCGGTTGACCCGTGTTGGACAAATGTGGGCCCTGAATGCCCACTGGGCCGATGCTGGGACTGTGATTTTTGGTGCAGCCTCACTGGAGTAGAATTAATACTGGTGATTTCATGCACACAGACCCGCAATTCTAATGTAGAACATCTTAATGTAAAACATGTTCTTATGTACCTCTTATCTGGACGTTTGCAGCACTTTCTAAACAATATGGGACAGCTAGCCCCACAGATATGCAGGTCTACATTTGCAATGCTTGGGCAGGGGGCTGGGCTATAAGGTTAACGAGGCTTCATTTTAATCTCTCCCCCCCCCAATGGGGAGCAATGCAATGGCAGCAGCAATTGAAGCTACATAGGCTGTTTAGCACAGGGCTAAATCGCTGGCTTTGGAAGCAGACCAAGGCAGGCCAGAGCACGGTTCAATTCCTGTAATAGCCTCCCCGAACAGGCGCCGGAATATGGCGACTAGGGGATTTTCACAGTAACTTCATTTGAAGCCTACTTGTGACAATAAGCAATTTTCATTTCATTTTTTCATTTCATATGGCGGATCATACATTATGGAGGTAAACACATTAACATTTTATTTTTCACAGGTAGCAAAGCTCCCCTTTGTCATCAATGACGGGAAGTGGCACCACATCTGTGTCACCTGGTCCACAAGAGATGGCGTTTGGGAGGCTTATCAAGACGGACTGAAGAGGGGCAGTGGTGAAAATCTAGCACCATGGCATCCCATTAAGCCGGGTGGAATCATGGTTTTGGGCCAAGAACAGGTAGACATCAAAATACCTTCTGAATGCAGTCGGGCATTGGCATAAAGGTGTTGGGTTTTGCACTGTCGTTTGGTGCAAATATCCTTCCGACCTCAATGTTAATCCAACAGCAGAGGACGGTCAGCACCATGGAAAGCGCCAGAAAATGGCAATAGGCTCCAACTGGTAAAGGCCGGGGAGGATGAGCAGGAACAGCAGTGGTTAACTCGACACTGAGTGAACCTGCTCACCCAGCACGGCAAATTCACAGAGAGCTGAGAGCGCCCCAAGCGGCCCCATGCTGTCTGAATCACACAACATGGCATGTCTGTGTCCTTCCTCCCGTTAACCAAAATAAACTCAATCAACCGAACTGTTGGATAAATTAAAAATGCAGTTCCCTAAAGGTGTACCGCATCCAAGTGAACTAAATCTCAAAGGAAACTTAAAACATCAAAATACAAAATGTGATTAAAGCGCACGTCAGTCCCCGCGGTGCCAACCGGGCACGAAATGCCTCGATGGTGCCGCAGACACCGTGTGCTCCGGTGCCAAGGCTCCTAGCAGTGAACATAATCACAGCAGAGGGCAGACAGTTGGGGCTGATGGCTCCCCAGCCCCAGCCACCCCCTGATGCGATGTGTGTGTGTAAACACTATCCACATATTATGTGTCGGCCAGTAAAATCGATGTAAATGCTGATCCTGATCACATTTTTGTATTCATGGTATTGCCCCATGTAATATTTCAAGAAGATTAATTAATGGAGATGACCCGTCTCCCCCCACCCCAAGCATTGTTTGAAAGGTGTGGAGGATCAAATACCAATCACACTGCAAACCCAGGCATGTTTGAGCGCTTTGAAAATTTAGACACCCTTTTGCTCTTCTATCCCTCCTTCTTTGAGAGTGACCTTGAAATCCTGCCCAGTGTACCTGTGTACCTCTCCCCACCCCTCCTGCCCCCCCCCCCCTTCGTTACTGTAGCTGAGGAAATGCAGTTGTGTAGTGTAGAAAGACTTGCTCTATTGTCTTATTCCACCGTGAGATAAATGATAAACATTTATCATTTTATCAGTTTGCATGGAAAATTGATGGATATTTATTATTTCCTGGGACCTGGCTGGCACTGGGCAAGAGCTGCATTTGTTGCCCACCTCGATTTTCCCTTAAACTGAGTGGGCTCCTTAGACTATTTCAGAAGGCGGTGAAGAGTTTAGCTGAAGGTGGCAGATGTCCTCCCCTAAAGTGAACCAGATGGATATTTTTTTCTCTATATAAGAACATAAGAACATAAGAACTAGGAGCAGGAGTAGGCCATCTGGCCCCTCGAGCCTGCTCCACCATTCAATGAGATCATGGCTGATCTTTTGTGGACTCAGCTCCACTTTCCAGCCCGAACACCATAACCCTTAATCCCTTTATTCTTCAAAAAACTATCTATCTTTATCTTAAAAACATTTAATGAAGAAGCCTCTACTGCTTCACTGGGCAAGGAATTCCATAGATTCACAACCCTTTGGGTGAAGAAGTTCCTCCTAAACTCAGTCCTAAATCTACTTCCCCTTATTTTGAGGCTATGCCCCCTAGTTCTGCTTTCACCCGCCAGTGGAAACAACCTTCCCGCATCTATCCTATCTATTCCCTTCATAATTTTATATGTTTCTATAAGATCCCCCCTCATCCTTCTAAATTCCAACGAGTACAGTCCCAGTCTACTCAACCTCTCCTCGTAATCCAACCCCTTCAGCTCTGGGATTAACCTAGTGAATCTCCTCTGCACACCCTCCAGTGCCAGTACGTCCTTTCTCAAGTAAGGAGACCAAAACTGAACACAATACTCCAGGTGTGGCCTCACTAACACCTTATACAATTGCAGCAGAACCTCCCTCGTCTTAAACTCCATCCCTCTAGCAATGAAGGACAAAATTCCATTTGCCTTCAACAGGGGGCGATAGTTTAATTGCGCCATTACTGAGACTTTGTTGCAATTTCAGATCGTTTTACTTTTAATTAATCAATCACATTCAAATTAGACCCGTTGCCACCCTCGCCCCTAGGACCATTGAGCGACATTGGCACCATGTTACCATCTCCCCAGTATTGTGACATGAAAGGCCCAACGCTTGCGGCGACTGCCATTCATTGTAAAGTATTGAACTGTACATGGTGGCTGGGGATGGCATAGGAAGATTAACATCTCAACAGTATACGTACTACACCACAGAATTCACAGTGCAGAAGGAGGCCATTTGGCCCATCAAGTCTGCACCGGCCGTTGGAAAGAGCACCTTACCCAAGCCCACACCTCCACCCTATCCCCGTAACCCAGTAACCCCACCCAAACATTTTGGACACTAAGGGCAATTTAGTGGTTTCCTCCCACAGTCCAAAGACGTGCAGGTTAGGTGGATTGGCCATGATAAATTGCCCTTAGTGACCAAAATGGTTAGGAGGGGTTATTGGGTTACGGGGATAGGGTGGAAGTGAGAACTTAAGTGGGTCGGTGCAGACTCGATGGGCCGAATGGCCTCCTTCTGCATTGTATGTTCTATGTTCTAAGCTTGGCTAATCCACCCACCCTGCACATTGTTGAACTTGTGGGAGGAAATGGGAGCACCCAGAGGAAACCCACGCAGACACGGGGAGAACGTGCAGACTCCGCACAGACAGTGACCCAGCGGGGAATCGAACCTGGGACCCTGGAGCTGTGAAGCAACAGTGCTAACCACTGTGCTACCGTGCTACTGTGTTACCATGTGAGGTGTGGATGGAGGGTCAGCCACCCAGTGGGGAAGGGGATTAAGCGGACTGTCTGGTGCTGTCTGCCTGGGGTTAGCCCTCTCAGGGGCAGTCAGCAGAGAGACAGAGATTGGCACACACACACATTGGGGGCAGCACGGTACCACAGTGGTTAGCACTGTTGCTTCACAGCTCCAGGGTCCCAGGTTCGATTCCCCGCTGGGTCACTGCCTGTGTGGAGTCTGCACTTTCTCCCCGTGTGTGCGTGGGTTTCCTCCGGGTGCTCCGATTTCCTCCCAGAGTCCAAAGATGTGCAGGTTACGTGGATTGGCCATGCTAAATTGCCCTTAGTATCCAAAAAAAAGGTTGGGTGGGGCTACAGGGATAGGTTGGAGGTATGGGCTTAGGTAGGGTGCTCTTTCCAAGGGCGGATGCAGACTCGAATGGGCCGAATGGCCTCCTTCTGCATTGTAAATTCTATGAAACAGGCAGAGGCAGCATTTCCCAGTCACTGAAATTGTCATTTTGCCTCCCTCTGAATCAGGATACATTAGGAGGCGGGTTCGACGCCACACAGGCCTTTGTGGGCGAGATGTCCCACTTCCACATGTGGGACAGAGTCCTAACTCCGGGGGAGGTCTACAGCTTGGCCAACTGCAGCGCCAAGACCCTGGTGGGCAATGTCATTGCATGGACCGAAGCTAACGTCGACATCTACGGCGGCGCCACCAAGTGGACATTCGAAGCGTGCCGCCAGGTTAACTAAACCACCCAAAAGGGGGGGACGGACTGACTCCCGGTATCTTGTGCGGCTCCAAAATATCAAATTTCTTTTTCTTTTCAAGGAACAAACAAAAACTTAGAAGAACTCTGTGCAAAAAAAAAAAGTTACTGATGTGTTCGTAAAAATATCTTTGTCACGACAACGGGATCACACTTCTCAGGCGTAATAAAAAAATGTATAGAGGGAGCATCAGGGCATCCTCTTCAATCACCTTCAACTTGACAAGCCGAGCAGTACCTTAGGAAAGCCGAGTGCTCTGATGGAGTGTTTACTTGATGCCAATTAGCCCGAGTGCCTGTGGCAGCCGACAAATGCAACGAGGTTTTCCCTTTTGCATATCCAAAAGCGAAGAAAAAAAAGGAGATAAACACGTTATTCCAGATAATTGCGTTGTAGGGACACGTCTTGTTAAAAAAAACATTAAAATAAAGCTATCCGATCGCTGTATGCTACCGCTGCAAAAAAAAAATACACACAAGTACTAACGACTGAAGACACATTGGCGAACTGAAGGTGTAGAATAATGTGGGTGCTTTGATGAAAAAAAAAGTCCATCGTCTCACATCACAGGCTTACGGCATGGCGACTTATATTGTGTGTGTTTATTTTCTAATCCATTCTGGACGGCAGTCCACCAGACTGCAGGAGGCTGCCTGAGAGACAGAGGGAGAATAACAGTAACTTTGCGCCCTCTAGTGAAAAGGATTATTTTTTCTCAAAGGAAATTTTGCAAACGAAACATTTTTATTGAATTTGATGCCCGAGTGAGGACGACTTCCCCCCCCCCCCCACCCCCCAAAAAAAATATTTAGACGACCTTCAATTCAAATATTTCTTTTTTTTTGGTTGTCAGACATTGCAAGCGAAATAAAGTATTTATAAATGTATATAGTGTACAGTACGAGGAAGTTATATGTACCATAGACTGTCACATTCGAACCAAAGTTGTAAATATTCCGACTCCAGCTCCCCCCTCTCCCATACTACCAGTCAATCTCACTTCTGAAGAGTGTAACGATTAGACACTTACATTATACGACCATTTCTTAAAAAAAAAGCGCTATGTTTTTATGTCATTAATGCTTTTTTCATTTAATGCAAATGTGACATGTACTGTCAATTTTATTTTTACACAATAAAGAAAATGATAGATCACTGGCATCAATCACGGTCGTTTTTATTTTATTGCGGCAAAGGTAATTCATGATCTGCAAAGTTTGGCGTGGAGGCGGCCTGCTGCCAATGCATCAGGCGGAACTGTCCTGACTTTAGACCAGGGAGAACGTCCCCTGCATGACTATCGGTGACCTGTGCCGCCCAGTGTTTACACTGTGACAGGAAGCTGGCGTGGTGGGCAATTGTCCAGGAATAATGTTCGGTGCGCAATAAATGTTGGGGGGGGGGGGGGGGGTCGGGGGCAAATTTGTCATTTGGCAGCGAGAACCACCCCGCGGTGCAGAACAAGTCGATTAATTGCAGATTATCAGGACACAATCACAGACTGAAGAGACGATCCTTTAAAACAGAGACGAGGAGGAATTTCTGCAGCCAGCGGGTGGTGAATCTGTGGAACTCTTCGCCGCAGAAGTATGCGGAGGCCAATTCACTGAGTGTCTTTAAGACAGAGATAGATAGGTTCCTGATCAATAAGGGGATCAGGGGTTATGGGGAGAAGGCAGGAGAATGGGGATGAGAAAAATATCAGCCATAATTGAATGGCGGAGCAGACTCGATGGGTCGAGTGGCCTAATTCTGCTCCTACGTCTTATGGTCTTATGCAGATTGTAAAAATGCTGAGTCTTGGCGGAAAGAAAGGCCAAAGCAAGGGCTTTAATGACAAAAAAAGTCAACGGTGCGGGGTGACACATGACTTCAGATCCACCAGCAACAGTTGGCCTTCATTCAATGCACACACACACACACACACACACATACGTATATATACAAAGATATGTCTTCTCTGTTAACCATGGAAAAGAGATAGTCATTGACCTGCCGTGCTGACTCCCAGAGAGTAATTCAAACCACACCGCCTCCCTTTGCGGTTACAGTTATTACTTTGATGTAGCTTCTCAGTGTATATGCAAAGCACAAGGTTTAAATTATGCTTTGTCACCTCTCTCAAAATGAGTATTGTCCTGACCTGTCTTAATCACTAAACTGCAGATAATATTTGGCAGCTGGGGTATACGAAACAGGCCCAGAAAAAGAAACACTAATTGCTTATGGATTGGAAGCTTTGCCCCATTAATTGGTCCACGATGAACGACTGCGCGCCCAGCACGATGCTCCACCTGGTGGCCAGAGTGAGAAGTAATCACGTGATCCCACTAAGTATCAATGGGCCATTGGTTGTTTTTACTGAAACGTACAAGATCCTCGAGGGGACTTGAGAGGGTGGACACTGAAAGGATGTTTCCCCTTATGTCTAGAACCAGGGGACACGGTTTAAAAATAAGGGGTCTCCCATTGAAGATGAAGATGAACATTTTCTTTTAATCTCAGGAGATGGTTAATCTCTGGAACTCTCTTGCCCAGACAGCGACTGAGGCAGGGTCATTGAACAATTTAAAGGCAGAGGTAGGTAGATTCTTGACCAACACGGGAGTCAAAGATTATCGGGGGTCAGCAGAAAGTGGAGTTGAGGCCACATTCGGAACAGCGGAGCAGGTTCGAGAGGCCGAATGGCCGTTTCCTGCTCCTAGTTCCAAGATGGTACCGCAGCATGGTGACTCTCTGTGAACTCTCGCAACCAGATCCCTTTCTTTTATCTCTTATCACCGTTCTGATCTACTAAAACTCTCTTATGTGCCATTTGTCAATGTACTCTGTCGATTATTCTTTTGTCTACTATGTACGTACTGTGTACGTTCCCTTGGCCGCAGTACAATACTTTTCACTGTACGTTGGTACATGTGACAATAAATATCAATCAATCAATGTGTTTGTTACATGTGTATTACACTAAATTAAGTTAAAAATTCTCCATGATGTCCAATACTAGGGCCACCGCCATTTTCTGATGTTCATTATTAATCTGGATTTGGGGTGGGGGTGAGTTGGTGTGCAGGAGAGATTTGCAGATGACATGATATGTGTAAACATTGAGGAAGATGAACGTAGACTTGAAGAAAATATAGGAAAGGTGGTGTAATGGGCAGACACATGGCAGGTGAAAACGAATGCTGAAAATTGTGAGGTGAATCGTTTTGGTAGGCAGGATGTGTATGAAGAGAGGCTGGACAAGCTCAGGTTGTTTTCTTTGGAGCAGAGAAGGTTGAGAAGGGACCTGATTGAGATGTATAAAATTATTTATTAAAATAAATGTAGAGTACCCAATTCATTTTTTCCAATTAAGGGGCAATTTAGCGTGGCCAATCCACCTAACTTGCACATCTTTGGGTTGTGGGGGCGAGACCCACGCAACCACAGGGTGAATGTGCAAACTCCACACGGACAGTGACTCAGAGCCGGGATCGAACCTGGGACCGCAGCGCTGTGAGGCTGCAGGGCTAACCCACTGCGCCACCGTGCTTCCCTGAGATTTATAAAATTATTAGGGGCGTGGATAGAAAGGGTGGATAGAAAGCAGCTGTTCCCCTTAGTTGTAGGGTCAATAACAAGGCGACATAATTTTAAGGTGAAATGCAGGAGGTTTAGAGGGGATTTGAGGAAAATGATTTTCACCCAGAAGGTGGGGGGAATCTGGGATGCACTGCCTGGGAGGGTAGTTGAGGCAGAAAACCTCACAATCTTTAAAAAAGTACTTGATGAGCACTTGAAATGTCATAACATTCAAGGCTATGGGCCAAGTGCTGGGAAGTGGGATTAGTGTAGATGAGATGTTCTTGTCGGTGCAGGCTTAATGGACCAAAGTGTCTCTTCTGCACTGTATGACTCTGTGGGTGGGATTCTTCAGCCCACGCCTGCCCAGCGATCAGAAATTCCCTCCCGAGGTCAATGGACCTTTGCATGGTCCTTGCCCCGTCCGTGGCGATCTTGCGGCGAGTGCGACCGAAGAATCCAGCCCTACGATGCTATTTTTTCTGAAAATATTTTTATTGATGTTTCAATTAACAGTTATAGAATAAAATAAGAAAAGAGAAAGAGCTGGGGTTCACATGTAGCGTGTTATACAGCGACAAAGAATAAAACTGTAATAGGTCTAAACAACCAGCTTCAGGCCTGTCGTTGTCACCTAAGCTGTGACTGGGGCTCTAATGCGGGATAATATTTACATTTTTACAACAATGCTTGATTTTCAGAGCAGTTTGTTGGGTTCCGCTGGGGTCCCTGTTGCTCGGCAGTAGGAATTGTCTCTTGTGACTTTCTGTGGCGGCCATGGTGTGAGTGGTCACACAAAGGGGCTGGTTTAGCACACTGGGCTAAATCGCTGGCTTTGAAAGCAGACCAAGGCAAGCCAGCAGCACGGTTCAATTCCCGTTAAGCCTCCCCGAACAGGTGCCGGAATGTGGCGACTAGGGGCTTTTCACAGTAACTTCATTTGAAGCCTAATTGTGACAATAAGCGGCTTTCATTTCAAGGGCAGCACCTGCTTGAAGGCATAGAAAAGAGCTCTTTTTACCCGAAATTGGGTGCAACGTCAGCAGATAGGTGCAGTTGAAGGTCGGAAGAGTGGTTCCCTCCGGGAATGGTATGTCCACTGATTTTCAAACCCAGCAGAAGAAGGCGAAAGACCTGGCCAAGGTGTTGGCGCAGCAACCAGTGGGAGGATGGCAAAGGGGAAGGGATGGAACAGCTGATGGCCTTCATCAAGGAGAGTTCTGCCAGCAGAGGAAGGAGATGCACAGGATCACTCGAAGGCCATCGAAGGGACTGTGGCACCCTTGAAGATCTCGATGGAGAGGGTGATGTCGGCAGGCAGGGGTCGCAGATCCGAGAGATGGAGAGGGTGATGTCGGATCACAGCGATCGGGTGGTGGCATTGGAGGCAGAGGTAGGGTTCTGAGGAGACCTTTGCAAGCCATTGAGAACAAAGGTGGAGGAGCAGGAAAACAGTTCAAGAAGGCAAAACCTGCGGATAGTGGGCCTGCCTGAAGGCGTGGAAGGTGCGAGTGCCACAAGGTACGTGTCAAGGATGCTGCTGGGGCTGGTGGCGGAGGGGTTGCTGGATCAGGCGGACAGGGCACACAGCAGCCTAGAACTGGAGAGTGGCCATGGGCGGTGATCGTGAGACTCCATAAGTTTGTGGAGAGAGAGAAGATCTTGCGGTGGACCAGGGAGAAGCGCAACTGTGAATGGGAGGGGAGCAAGGTCCGAATATGTCAGAATCAGCATGCAGGATTCAACAAGGTCAAGGCAGTGCTATATCAGCAGCAGATCAGGTTTGGGGGGCTCGACCCAGCGAAAGTATGGGTGACATATGAAGGCCGAGAATATTAATTTGAGACCCCAGAAGCGGCCGATGACTTCATCAAGGAACATAAACTGGGGGAGAACTGAATTGAACAATTCTGGGAGACTGAGGTGCTGGCACGTTGAAACGATTGGGAATACGGGTAGAGTGGGGGTAGGGAGGGGGGGGGGGGGGGGTTCTTTCCCTCCGATCTGGAGTTTTTTTTTTCTTGTTCGTTATTTACTGCTGGGTTGACAAAGTGTAGCAGGGGTGAAAAGTTTATGCAGCGGGTGGCAATTTTAATGAGTAAGTAAACAGGGTTTGTGAGCGCGGAGGTAGTGAGGGACCTGGGTGGGAGATATGTGATTGTGAATGGAGTATTGGAGGGGACGCCGGTGGTATTGGTGAATGTGTATGCACCGAATTGGGACGATGTAGGTTTTATGAGGGGGTTGCTGGCAGCGATCCCGGACTTGGTCACGCACCAGTTGATTACGGGAGGAGATTTTAACTGTGTCCTAGAGCCGAGGGTGGATAGATCAAGCCCCAGGTCGATGGTAGGATACGAATAGCAAAGGAGCTAGGTGGGTTTATGGAAAGGGTAGGTATGGTGGATCTGTGGCGCTTCAAGAACCCGGGGGAAGGGAGTATTCCTTTTTGTCGCATGTTTATAGGGCGTATTCCAGAATTGACTTTTTTCTGGTGAGCCGGGAGGTTTTGGTTGGGGTGGAGGGGACAGAGTACACAGGGATAGTTATCTCGCACCATGTGCCTCATTGGTTGGATATTCGGCTTAAATTGGGACTTCAGCAGAGGCTGGGATGGAGACTCGATTCGGGGTTGTTGGCCGATACGGGCTTTTGTGACAAAGTGCGGGCAGCGATTAAAGATTATGTGGAATTGAACCAAAACTGGCGAGGTGTCGGCGGCCACATTTTGGGAAGCGCTAAAAGCGCTGGACCGAGGGGAGATTATCTTGTTCAAGCCACATGCGGATAGGGAAAGGAGGGAGGAATAGAGGAATATGAACAGCTAAGGAGCAAAATAGTGGAAGTAGATAGGGAGTACCCGAGGGTGCCCACCACGGAGGGATTGGCAAGGAGGAAAAAAACTACAGAGGCAATTTGATAGGCTGACAACGGGGAGGGCGGTAGGACAGCTGCGTAGGGCAAGAGCGGTGCAGTACAAATACGGGGCGAAGGCGAGTCAAATGCTAGCGCACCAGTTACGGAGGCAGGCTGCGCCCATGGAAATATTGAAGATATGGACTGGGGCTGGGGATGTGGTGTCGGAACCGGGGAAGATAAGTCGGGGGGGGGGGGGGCTGAAAAGGGGGACATGGGATGGTTTTTAGATGAACTGGAATTTCCTTAGCAGGAGGAGGAGAAGTGGCAGGCGCTAGAGGAGCCCTGAGGCTGAGGGAGATACTGGACAGTATAAGGGGTATGAAGGTGGGGAAGGGTCCGGGGCTTGATGGATGTCTATCAGAATTTTGTAAGGAGTTTGCGGAGAACCTGGCACCACCTCTCCTGGTGGCATTGAATGAGGCGTTGGAGAAGGGGGAGCTGCTGGAGATGATGATGCAGGCATGGTAATACTGAAAAGGTAGAAGGACCCAGTGGAATACAAAGAACAAAGAAATGTACAGCACAGGAACAAGCCCTTCGGCCCTCCAAGCCCGTGCCGACCATACTGCCCGACTAAACTACAATCTTCTACACTTCCTGGGTCCGTATCCCTCTATTCCCATCCTATTCATGTATTTGTCAAGATGCCCCTTAAATGTCACTATCGTCCCTGCTTCCACCACCTCCTCCGGTAGCGAGTTCCAGGCACCCACTACCCTCTGCGTAAAAAACTTGCCTCGTACATCTACTCTCAACCTTGCCCCTCTCACCTTAAACCTATGCCCCCTAGTAATTGACCCCTCTACCCTGGGGAAAAGCCTCTGACTATCCAATCTGTCTATGCCCCTCATAATTTTGTAGACCTCTATCAGGTCGCCCCTCAACCTCCTTCGTTCCAGTGAGAACAAACCGAGTTTATTCAACCGCTCCTCATAGCTAATGCCCTCCATACCAGGCAGCATTCTGGTAAATCTCTTCTGCACCCTCTCTAAAGCCTCCACATCCTTCTGGTAGTGTGGCGACCAGAATTGAACACTATACTCCAAGTGTGGCCTAACTAAGGTTCTATACAGCTGCAACATGACTTGCCAATTCTTATACTCAATGCCCCGGCCAATGAAGGCAAGCATGCCGTATGCCTTCTTGACTACCTTCTCTACCTGTGTTGCCCCTTTCAGTGACCTGTGGACCTGTACTCCTAGATCTCTTTGACTTTCAATACTCTTGAGGGTTCTACCATTCACTGTATATTCCCTACCTGCATTAGACCTTCCAAAAAGCATTACCTCACATTTGTCCGGATTAAACTCTATCTGCCATCTCTCCGCCCAAGTCTCCAAACAATCTAAATCCTGCTGTATCCTCTGACAGTCCTCATCGCTATCCGCAATTCCACCAACCTTTGTGTCGTCTGCAAACTTACTCATCAGACCAGTTACATTTTCCTCCAAATCATTTATATATACAACAAACAGCAAAGGTCCCAGCACTGATCCCTGTGGAACACCACTGGTCACAGCCCTCCAATTAGAAAAGCATCCTTCCATTGCTACTCTCTGCCTTCTATGACCTAGCCAGTTCTGTATCCACCTTGCCAGCTCACCCCTGATCCCGTGTGACTTCACCTTTTGTACTAGTCTACCATGAGGGACCTTGTCAAAGGCCTTACTAAAGTCCATATAGACAACATCCACTGCCCTACCTGCATCAATCATCTTAGTGACCTCCTTGAAAAACTCTATCAAGTTAGTGAGACACGACCTCCCCTTCACAAAACCATGCTGCCTCTCACTAATACGTCCATTTGCTTCCAAATGGGAGTAGATCCTGTCTCGAAGAATTCTCTCCAGTAATTTCCCTACCACTGAAGTAAGGCTCACCGGCCTGTAGTTCCCTGGATTATCCTTGCTACCCTTCTTAAACAGAGGAATAACATTGGCTATTCTCCAGTCCTCCGGGACATCACCTGAAGACAGTGAGGATCCAAAGATTTCTGTCAAGGCCTCAGCAATTTCCTCTCCAGCCTCCTTCAGTATTCTGGGGTAGATCCCATCAGGCCCTGGGGACTTATCTACCTTAATATTTTTTAAGACACCCAACACCTCGTCTTTTTGGATCTCAATGTGACCCAGGCTATCTACACACCCTTCTCCAGACTCAACATCTACCAATTTCTTCTCTTTGGTGAATACTGATGCAAAGTATTCATTTAGTACCTTGCCCATTTCCTCTGGCTCCACACATAGATTCCCTTGCCTATCCTTCAGTGGGCCAACCCTTTCCCTGGCTACCCTCTTGCTTTTTATGTACGTGTAAAAAGCCTTGGGATTATCCTTAACCCTATTTGCCAATGACTTTTCGTGACCCCTTCTAGCCCTCCTGACTCCTTGCTTAAGTTCCTTCCTACTTTCCTTATATTCCACACAGGCTTCGTCTGTTCCCAGCCTTTTAGCCCAGACAAATGCCTCCTTTTTCTTTTTGACGAGGCCTACAATATCTCTCGTTATCCAAGGTTCCCGAAAATTGCCGTATTTATCCTTCTTCCTCACAGGAACATGCTGGTCCTGAATTCCTTTCAACTGACACTTGAAAGCCTCCCACATGTCAGATGTTGATTTGCCCTCAAACATCCGCCCCCAATCTACGTTCTTCAGTTCCCGCCTAATATTGTTATAATTAGCCTTCCCCCAATTTCGCACATTCATCCTAGGACCATTCTTATCCTTGTCCACCAGCACTTTAAAACTTACTGAATTGTGGTCACTGTTCCCGAAATGCTCCCCTACTGAAACACCTACCACCTGGCCGGGCTCATCCCCCAATACCAGGTCCAGTACCGCCCCTTCCCTAGTTGGACTGTCTACATATTGTTTTAAGAAGCCCTCCTGGATGCTCCTTACAAACTCCGCCCCGTCTAAGCCCCTGGCACTAAGTGAGTCCCAGTCAATATTGGGGAAGTTGAAGTCTCCCATTACCACAACCCTGTTGTTTTTACTCTTTTCCAAAATCTGTCTACCTATCTGCTCCTCTATCTCCCGCTGGCTGTTGGGAGGCCTGTAGTAAACCCCCAACATTGTGACTGCACCCTTCTTATTCCTGATCTCTACCCATATAGCCTCACTGCCCTCTGAGGTGTCCTCCCGCAGTACAGCTGTGATAGTATCCCTAACCAGTAGCGCAACTCCGTCACCCCTTTTACATCCCCCTTTATCCCGCCTGAAACATCTAAATCCTGGAACGTTTAGCTGCCAACCCTGCCCTTCCCTCAACCAGGTCTCTGTAATGGCAACAACATCATAGTTCCAAGTACTAATCCAAGCTCTAAGTTCATCTGCCTTACCCATAATACTTCTTGCATTAAAACATATGCACTTCAGGCCACAGACCCGCTGTGTTCAGCAACTTCTCCCTGTCTGCTCTGCCTCAGAGCCCCACTGTCCCTATTCCCTAGTTCTCCCTCAATGCTCTCACCTTCTGACCTATTGCTCCCGTGCCCACCCCCCCTGCCATACTAGTTTAAACCCTCCCGTGTGACACTAGCAAACCTCGCGGCCAGGATATTTATGCCTCTCCAGTTTAGATGCAACCCGTCCTTCTTATATAGGTCACACCTGCCCCGGAAGAGCTCCCAGTGGTCCAGATAACGGAAACCCTCCCTCCTACACCAGCTGTTTAGCCACGTGTTTAGCTGCTCTATCTTCCTATTTCTAGCCTCACTGGCACGTGGCACAGGGAGTAATCCCGAGATTACAACCCTAGAGGTCCTGTCTTTTAACTTTCTGCCTAGCTCCCTGAACTCCTGCTGCAGGACCTCATGCCCCTTCCTGCCTATGTCGTTAGTACCAATATGTACAATGACCTCTGCCTATTTTCCCTCCCCCTTCAGGATGCCCTCTACCCGTTCGGAGGCATCCTGGACCCTGGCACCAGGGAGGCAACATACCATCCTGAAGTCTCTTTCACGTCCACAGAAGCGTCTATCTGTGCCCCTGACTATAGAGTCCCCTATTACTATTGCTCTTCTGCGCTTTAACCCTCCCTTCTAAACATCAGAGCCAGCTGTGGTGCCACTGCTCTGGCTGCTGCTGTTGTTTTCCCCTGATAGGCCATCCCCCCCGACAGTATCCAAAGGGGTATACCTGTTCGAGAGGGGGACAACCACAGGGGATTCCTGCACTGACTGCCTGCCCTTTCTGGTGGTCACCCATTTCTCTGCCTGCACCTTGGGTGTGACCACATTTATATAACTGCGATCTATGACGCTTTCCGCCACCTGCATGCTCCTAAGTGCATCCAATTGCTGCTCCAACCGAACCATGCGGTCTGTGAGGAGCTCCAGTTGGGTGCACATTCTGCAGATGAAGACATCCGGGACACTGGAAGCCTCCCGGTCCTGCCACATCTCACAGTCAGAGCACTGCACCCCTCTAATTGACATTGCGTCAATTAATTAAAATTAAAAGTTTAAAATTTAAAAAAATATATTTTTTAATTTTTAAAAAAGTTACTGTTAACTATCTGTTTCCTAGCACTAGATCTCTAATATAAATGCGAAAGCTAAATATAGTACACTCCGATCTCTGGCTTAGATACCCCTCTAAATTATAATTAAGTAATTATGTTTAATTAGTTACCAATGCTTAATTTTTTAAATTTAGTGTAGATTCCCAACCAGCCACTCAGGTCACAGCTTTTCTGTGATGTCATTTCAGTTTCCCCCCGACATACACACTTTGAAAAAAGGTATAAAAGTAAAAATGAGTAAAAATCACTTACTTACCTTCTTCGATGTTCTCAGGTTCTCTCCCTGACAGAGACTGCTCCTCCTCCTCCGAACGGCTCCCGAAACTAGGCCAAAGTGTGATGTACTGCACTTTGCAAGGACTTTTATTTCTATCCATTCACAGGATGTGGGAGTTGCTGCTTAAGTCAGCATTTATCGCCCATCCCTACTTGCCCTTCAGAAGATGGTCATGAGCTGCCTTTTTGAACCACTGCAGTCCCTGCGGTGTAGGTACACCCACTGTGCTGTCGGGGATAGAGTTCCAGGATGGTGCTCATTAGACTTTTATTTCCAGATATTTTATTGAGTTTAAATTCCATCACCTGCCATAGTGGGATTCGAACCCGGGTCCCCAGATCATTATCCTGAATCTCTGGATTGCTAGTCCAGCGACAGTGCCACTACGCCACCGCCTCCCCTATAATGTGGGACGTAAAGGCCCATAGCATTGTTCAATACAGATGTGAAAGTGTTGGCTAAGTTAATGGCAGGAAGGGTGGAAGGTTGTGACCCGGGGATGGTTGCGGAGGAGGCAACATAAAGGGTAGCCGCTTTCTAGTAATGTAATGAGGCTGTTGAACGTGATTATGACCCTGTCGGGGGCCCAGGTACTGGAGGTAGTGGTGTCCATGAAAGCGGAGAAGGCATTTGACTGGGTGGAGTGGTGGTACCTGATTGAGGAACTGGGAAGGTTTGGGTTTGGACCAAGGTTTGTGGCTTGTTATATGTGGCACCAAGGACGAGTGTCCTTGACATGGGCTCACGGAACTTTGAATTGTACAGGGGAACAAGGCAGGGGTGCCCATTGCCGCCACTGCTGTTTGCACTGGCTGTCGTCCCTCTGACAATGGCTCTTAGAGGGCCGGCAGAGTGGCAAGGGATTATGAGGGGCGGAGGGAGCATTGGGTGTCACTCTATGCTGATGACTATTGTTGTATGTTTCGGACCCGCTGGAGAGTATGGGGCCAGTCATGGGCCTGTTGGACAGGTTTGGGAGGTTCTCGGTGTATAAGTTGGATGTAGGGAAAAGCAAAGTATTCCCAGTGGAGGAGTTGGGACTGTGAGCCAAATTAGGGGGAATGCCATTTAAGGTGGCTAGAAGCAGGTTCAGATACCTAGGGATTCAAGTAGGGAGGGAATGGCCGATGCTTTGCAAGTGAAACTTAAATTAAAACTCTTGTTTCAGTGTATTCAAATTTTTTTTTCCAATTAAGGGGCAACCTAGCGTGGCCAATCCGCCTACCCTGCACATCTTTGGGTTGTGGGGGTGAAACCCACACCGACATGGGAGAACGTGCAAACTCCACGCGGACAGTGACCCGGGGCCGGGATTGAACCTCGGTCCTCAGCGTCGCAGTCCCAGTGCTAACCACTGCGCCACATGCCGCCCGCACAAGTGAAATTTAACAATGCTGGAGGAGAAGGCCAGGGAGGATCTCAAGAGGTGGGTGCATTGCAATTGACTTTGGGTCCAAGGGGTAAAGATGAACATTGTGCCGAGGTTGTTGTTAAAAAAAAAAGGACTTGTGTGCAGTTCCCCCCTTCCGTGTCCTTACATCGTTGGGGTTCCTCACCTCACTTGCCCGTCACCTTCATTCCCCTGGTGGGGAGGGGGGGGGGGGGGGAGGACCCCTCCCCCTTGATCTTTAGGCCTTCCAGGGGGGTTGGGCAGTTTATGATTCTATGAATGTGGAGAGATAATGGAGCTAAATAAATGGTACAATTGTGAAGGTGTGCAAGAGGAAAGAGACCACTGGGTGTTTTGCATCAATGTTTAAATATGGCAAGGCAGATTAACAAAACAGTTCAACATGAAGCATGTGGGATCCTGGGCTTTATTAGTAAAGGAATGGAATGCAAAAGTCAGGAAATTTTGCCAAACCTTTTTTTCAATTTAAAGTGCCCAATTGTTTTTTTTCTCTCCAATTAAGTGGCAATTTAGCATGGCCAATCCACCTACCCTGCCAAACCTACATACGAGATCAATTTGACTGCAGCTGGGGTAGTGTACAATTCTGGGGCATCACATTTTGGAAAGGATCTGGACGCTTTGAAAAAAGATACAGAGGAAATTTACTGAATAGTTCCAGTGATGAGGGATGACAGTTAGGTGGATAGACTAGAGAAACTGAGATTGAAGGGATACAGGGAATGAAGGAGTGCAACTAACTGTGTTAGTCTTCGAAACTCAATGGGCCAGGTGACCTTATCCTGTGCCGTGCATTTCTACAATTCTGAGATTAAGTTGGACATTCTTGTGTGATGAGCATACTTACCTAAAGAGTTAGAAAACATTTTTGGCTCTATTTTTAGTTAAAAGGGAATTGTAAGCTAATAAAAATATTAACAGGTGGTTTCCAGAACCGTTTCCTGTCGCATTATTTCACATATATCATTATAAATCTGGGCAGCACGGTAGCATTGTGGATAGCACAAATGCTTCACAGCTCCAGGGTCCCAGGTTCGATTCCGGATTGGGTCACTGTCTGTGAGGAGTCTGGACATCCTCCCCGTGTGTGCGTGGGTTTCCTCCGGGTGCTCCGGTTTCCTCCCACAGTCCAAAGATGTGCGGGTTAGGTAGATTGGCCATGCTAAATTGCCCATAGTGTCCAAAATTGCCCTTAGTGTAGGGTGGGGTTACTGGGTTATGGGGATAGGGTAGCGGTGTGAACCTTGGGTGGGGTGCTCTTTCCAAGAGCCGGTGCAGACTCGATGGGCCGAATGGCCTCCTTCTGCACTGTAAATTCTATGATAATCTATGAAATCGAGCTGATCATAAGAATGTTGCAGGCAACATGGTGGCGCAGTGGTTAGCACTGCTGCCGCATGGAGCCGAGGACCAGGGTTCGGTCCCTGTCCCGGGTCACTGTCCGTGTGACCCAAAAAGACATGCAGGATAGGTGAATTGGCCACGTTAAATTGCCCTTTAATTGGAAAAAAAAGAATTGGGTACTCTTAAATCAAAAAAAAACAATTATAGAATGGTTGAACATACACTTATCAAAAGGAGACAATGATTTTAGTTCTTAATCTCCAATACACGAGTGCTTCCCTCTGAAAATAATAATCAGCAAGGAATGGTATTTATTGAATCGCTCTTCAATTTGCAAAGCGAAGTACAGTCCAATCAGACACTTCCCAATGGTACACAAACATATTTTATTATTGTAATACCTAATTGATTTGTTGCACATTTCAGTGTCGAATGCTCTGCAGCTAAAGGCTGTTATCACGGAAGCTCTTTTGTTGACCTACATAGGAGGAATATTGCTAAAATCAGTCAAATCTTGCAGCTTTCTGCGTTACACATATATTGCATTAATTTGTGTTAAGTGAATAATCTATCTGGAAGCCTATTTTATTCCTGTCAGAAACAGACATTCAAATTGAACTAACACTCGTATTTTAAAACAAGCATAGGGAAGATTTCAGCCAGCAGCTTACTACACTGAAATATTTTTTGAAATATGTTTCAATTTACTGCATTGCCAAACTGAATTTGAGCAATATTTAACTGCGGTTTCCAATCAATGCAGAGTGTACACGTCAGAATATCTGTAGATTGGACTTGCTTTCCGTGTCCATTGTTCTTTGTCACACCCTGCGGCCTGGTTCTGACCCTCACCTTCCCGCCATGTGACAAGGGGCTCTGCAAATCTTGTGTTTGATTCGGCAGCTAAGATGTTGGTGGTGGAAGACACAGAACCCTAATGCTGAAACTTGGACAAAGAAGCGTAGCAATGGGTGCAAAATATACAGCTTGGATGGGCGTTTGGAGAGGCAAAATCTCTCCTTGGGCATCACATTCACAGCAATAGTATTCAAACTTCTTGAGAATGCTAGAGTTTAAAATTAAATATTCTCTAAGTACTGCAAAACCGGCCAAGTTACT
This sequence comes from Scyliorhinus torazame, assembly GCF_047496885.1. NCBI lineage: Eukaryota > Metazoa > Chordata > Chondrichthyes > Carcharhiniformes > Scyliorhinidae > Scyliorhinus > Scyliorhinus torazame. The sequence continues at coordinate 151,743,942 of NC_092724.1, read as the reverse complement.
AACTGAAACCAATTTCAGCAACTTCATAATTAAGATTATTTTTGAGGCAGAACTCCGGTTTCTCTAGACATCAAGCACACCCGGGTCATGTTTAAAAAATCTTTATTGTCACAAGTAGGCTTACATTAACACTGCAATGAAGTTACTGTGAAAAGCCCCTAGTCGCCACACTCCGGCGCCTGTTCGGGAGAATTCAGAATGTCCAATTCACCTAACAGCACGTCTTTAAGGAATTGTGGGAAGAAACCGGAGCACCCGGAGGAAACCCACGCAGACACGGGGAGAACGTGCAGACCCCGCACAGACAGTGACCCAAGCCGGGAATCGAACCCAGGACCCTGGCGCTGTGAAGCAACGGTGCTAACCACTCAGCAGCCGTTTGAAGAGCAGTCAGTCCACAGCCAAATTGACAACCGGTGAATGGGGCATTCTGAATTTCAGTACACCTGGCAATTTCTAAACGCCAGTAAAGCTAAGACTGTGACGTCTGATAATCAATCTATCTCGCGTTTTCAGATATTGCTGCCCTATCGGTTCTGCTCGCAAGCTCTGGAGACTAGTGAGGCCGCTGATTGGCCTATCCAATCTGCTTTGTCAACACTGTTGGCCAGGTTCAAAAAAAGACTTTGCAGTTATCCAATGCCATTCATGAAATCAGGAAATCCCAAAGCGCATTGTATCCAAGTATGTCACTGCTGTATTGTAGGAAGTGTATGTTATGTAATAACATTGAGAGGTATGTGCAAGGTCTAAGTGTTAAACGCCCCCAGTGTTTTCGATGCAAACGGGCTGATGATATTGCACAATGACCCATCCTCAAATAATTGACTCTGACCCAAATGTAAATGGAACATAATTTACCCACCCTCCTAAATATGTGCCCCCCCACCCCCCTCACAACTGGGCATGTCTGATAAAACCTCCCGTCACCATCTCAAAGTCATGAGGGTATTATTCTGCTCCTGGAACCTCACCCCACACCGGGACAGTCCTGTGAAACATCTTCACAGCATCAAGCTTTTATGTAACTGGACACTATTTACATCGTTAATTAGCGTTTGGTCCACTAGTGCTTCTAGCAGATTACACAGACACGTTACACATTTTACAGACATGCCCAGGTGGCGGGGGGGGGGGGGAGGACACAGTGGTTAGCACTGCTGCCTGACAGTGCCAGGGACCCGTGTTCAATTCCGACCTTGGGTCATTGTGCGGAATCTGCACGTTCTCCCCGTGTCTGCGTGGGTTTCTCCGGTGTCTCCCACAGTCCAAAGACGTGCGGGTTAGGTGGATTGGCCATGATAAATTGCCCCTTATTGTCCAGGGATGTGCAAGTTGGTGGGGTAATTGGGATGGGCAGGGGATTGGGCCTAGGTAGGGTGATCTTTCAGAGGATCAGTGGAGACCTAATGGATCGAATGGCCTCCTTCTGCACTGTAGGGATTCGGTGGTCATTTGGGTGCAGCCAGCTTTGAATAAATAGCAATTTCTTGGGTGGCTGTCAGATTCCTGAAGAACCAGTGTGACTTCCTCTTCTCCTGGACATCTTATTCAAGTAGGTGATAATAGCTGTTGGTGGGTCCAGAGAGTTACCCCTCCTGAGCTGTGTGGTTAGTGTTCAGGTATGCAGGAATAATGCTTTACCTGCAGGTGTATGCAGACAGGACAGTCTAGGTTGCATGAATTTATGACCAAATTACTGAAAAAAAATGTAAAAATTGTAAAAGGGTCAAGCAATGCAGCAAAATCCAAATTGCCAAAAATCCCCCTGGCCCGCGGACCTTGGAGTGAGCAAGGTGGAAAACTGTTTTCGTTTTTAAAAATAAATTTAGGGTACCCAATTATTTTTCTTTTCCAATTAAGGGGCAATTTAGCGTGGCCAATCCACCTACCCTGCACATCTTTGGGTTGTGGGGTGAAACCCACGCAGACATGGGGAGAATGTGCAAACTCCACACGGACAGTGACCCAGGGCCGGGATTCGAACCCAGGTCCTCAGCACCGCAGTCCCAGTGCTATCCACTGCAACACATGCTGCCCTGGAAAATCGTGTTCTATGGCTGCATAGTGTTCAAGAGGATTCAGAACACAGGGAGTTTCTTGTGGGGCATATTTCACCTCATTTCCATTGAATCTTGGGTTACAATGATGCCAATGCATCCTGCTTGTGCAGCCTCCAAAAGTCAACAAGACTTTTTCGTTGGTGTATTTGAGAGCAATGTGCCATCAAACCCCCTAACCCAATGCGACACTGAATGTGGGCAGAATACACAGCACTCGCTCTCTGAGTGCAACATCGCAGAATTGGTGCTGAGCACTCCATCATCCAGTCCATCCTGACTAGTTATTTTTATATATTGGAATATCGTTTAACTTTCTCAAGCCCTGCTGCCCAGTCATGACTGCGGTTGAAATTCTTTTTGTTGTTAATTCCTCAGGGAAGTCAGAATAGTCACAGTTTTTGTTTTGCACCCCTCTGCTATTAAGGCTGGGAACTCACTGTGCCGGGATGCACAGACTGAACCCATGGCCTCAATTTTTTGGGATGGTGGGATATCCCTTCTTGGCATCTGAAGAGCTGGTGAGAAAACGCATCCCCACCAACTCTGAATGTCCCGCAGCTATTTCACATTCTAACGAACATCAATTGGCAGCAGCTTGGACCTCTGTCCCTCACTTGGGAGGAAGCACAGCCTTGGAGGGCTGCTGGCCAATCTGATTGGCTGGCAGCGCTCCAACCCCTGCAGTGTCAAGAGCTGCAGTGGACAGAAGAGGAAGTGCACCAACATAGAATCATAGCGCCTGTACCCACCGTCTGAAAGAGCACCTAGGCCCATTCCCCCGCCCTATCCCTATAACCCCACCTAACCTTTGGACACTAAGGGACAACTTAGCATGGCCAATCCACCTAACCTGCACAGCTTTGGACTGTGGGAGGAAACCGGAGCATCCGGAGGAAACCCAGGCAGACACGGGGAGAAAGTTCAAACTCCACGCAGACAGCCACCCAAGGCTGGAATTGAATCCGGGTCCCTAGCGTATGAGGCAGCAGTGCTAACCACTGTGCCACTATGCCACCCATATACCTGAGCATAAGTCCTGGCACTGAAGGGTAGGTAAGGTTAAGAGATCCCAGGCAGGAAGGATAGGGATGGCTTAGGTGGGGAGGGCGGTTGTGAAGGGGCAAGGGGGATGTCAGGGAAGAGACCAGGGGGCGGAGGATTGTCCAGAGGACATCAGATCTTAAGGGGAGGTGGGGGGGATGCCTGAAGTCAGAAGGGGGCATCCGATGGCGGCACCTTTCTTGCCTTCCTACCTGAGATGATCTATGGGCTTCACCTAAGCCAGGTAAATCCTCCAGCCAGCCTAAAAATTGGTACTGGGTGGGAAGCAGCTCTTTAAGTGGCCACTGATAAGCCTCAACTGGGGAGAGAGTGGATGTCGCAACCGAGGCCTTGCCTGCCTCAGTGTGAAATCACTGCAAGGTCAGGGTGGGCAGGAATGCAGAGGGAATCCTGTCCCTTTAAAATTCCATGTTGCCCCCCCCCCCGCAAGCCCCACCACTAAAAACACACTGGCGGGCGAGCGAGAAATTCAGGCCCACATCTTACTATTACACATGTTGCCTGTCACTTTATTTCTTCTATCTTCTCTTCAAAGTGGTAACTCCTGCTGTGAGATAGTCTGCTGAATGACAGTGGCCTTCCAGCACATCCTGCAAATGCCCACCCAGGTGCAAGATGAATCTTGAGAGTGAATCTTAGTCATCTAGATTAACTGCGTGAGGCCAATCCTGTACTCGCCAGGCATCCACACACGTAGACTACAACTGTGCGTCACCGAATAGCTAATCAGAATGGAAAACCTGGTTGATGTTTTCCCTCACCCAGCCAATTGGAGCATCTGTACTCTCGCCAGGCTGAGGTTGGCTAGTTCAGTATGGATTGAATGTGAAGCCTATCTGCTCCGCATATCTGATCACTACACCTAGGGCAGAGGTGTGGATTGTGGAGAGTTAGATCTCCCTCAAGAGCTTGACGCAAGGCCATCGACCTAAATGAAGAGCTCTACCTTCTTATCTCGGTAGGTGCTGCCCGAGTCTCTGCATAATTTGCTGCACGTCCTGTTTTTATTTATTTATTTGCGTCCAATTCTTTTGCAATAAACGCTATGTGTGTCCAACAACAGATGCTCACATCCAATCCTCCCCCATGGAGTTATGAACATTTGAGTTTTAATTAGTAAAGAGGTAAGAAAGTTCTCGACACACAGCTCCACACATCATCTCCCAACGTTCTGGTGCAGGCAGTCTCTCTGCTGTCCCTCAATTAGCAGAATATCTTAGTAAAACTCTTCAATGTGGACAGTTCCAAAGTGCCCCATGGAGACAGAATCCCCCTCAGCGAGTGTCCGCAGGATACTTCGCTCTAGAAGTATCAAAATCTGGCAGATCCTGACTTCCAGACATAAGCTAACGCTCATTTTCCAACGGGCGCCACCGTCAGGACCAAGAATCCTGCTGATTTCCTGCCAGTCCTTGACAGATTGAGGCCAGATGTACTCTAGTCTGGTCAAGATAAACCTGGCAACCAACTCAGCCACCATTTCATTGGTGCTCCTTGATTGAAGACTGCGGTGGTCGGGCCCTCGTGTATTACAACCATGTGGTCTTTTGAACTCCTAACTGATTTAGCGCTGAGCCAGAAAGAGTTAACTTTGCTTCTTGTTGCTCCCCAGAATCACAACCAATACGTTTTACTTCATCTCGAATTCTGACAGGTTCATATAGCCTAAATCTGAACTCTCGTCATTTGGTATTCTGGTTGTTTTGGTCTGAGAGGGCAGTATGCAATCAATTATGAATGAGTACTGTTCTTGCTTAAAGAGTGATGGATGATACATATTTGATGCGGTAGACAAGGCAGTACTGTAAAGGTGTTAGCGAGGAATTACACTGGAATTTCTTTGCAACTGACTTCTTATATAAATAATGTAATACTGCCCTTCCTACTGCTTTGTGCAGGGATATCAGGCTCCTTTAGTTTTCATATGTAAAGATTGGTTCAATTGCTTTTTAACGAGAGAAGGAAAGCATTGGTGTGTATGACCCCATGGTGTATCTCTGGTGCCTTATTTGTATGCACCCAAGTGCCTGCCGTCGGGAGTCAAGGCATGATTTGGGATGTCCACCAAAGTGGGCAGAGATCTGCTGTGATGGATCTCCATCTGACTGCTCACTGCCGCCCACAGACCAACACTACACAGCAGGGCTGGAGGGAGAAAACCTCAGCTAATAGTGCAGAACCAAATCAAATTGCTACGAAGCGCAAATTAACAAAGCCCTTGCATGAACTCCCACTGCAACCGAAAATGAAAACCTTACATCTGTTAATTTAAAAAATAGGCAAAAGCTGTGTTGAAAAGTATCATTAAATAGATGGGTGACACGGCGGCACAGTGGTTAGCACTGCTGACACACAGCGCCAGAAACCCAGTTCAATTCCAGTGTTGGTTGACTGTGCGGAGTCTGCACGTACTCCCCGTGGCTGCGTGCGTTTCCTCCGGGTGCCCCGGTTTCCTCCCACAGTCCAAAGATACAAAGAACAAAGAACAAAGAAATGTACAGCACAGGAACAGGCCCTTCGGCCCTCCAAGCCCGTGCCGACCATGCTGCTCGACTAAACTACAATCTTCTACACTTCCTGGGTCCGTATCCCTCTATTCCCATCCTATTCATGTATTTGTCAAGATGCCCCTTAAATGTCACTATCGTCCCTGCTTCCACCACCTCCTTCTGTAGCGAATTCCAGGCACCCTCTACCCTCTGTGTAAAAAACTTGCCTCGTACATCTACTCTCAACCTTGCCCCTCTCACCTTAAACCTATGCCCCCTAGTAATTGACCTCTCTACCCTGGGGAAAAGCCTCTGACTATCCACTCTGTCTATGCCCCTCATAATTTTGTAGACCTCTATCAGGTCGCCCCTCAACCTCCTTCGTTCCAGTGAGAACAAACCGAGTTTATTCAACCGCTCCTCATAGCTAATGCCCTCCATACCAGGCAACATTCTGGTAAATCTCTTCTGCACCCTCTCTAAAGCCTCCACATCCTTCTGGTAGTGTGGCGACCAAAATTGAACACTATACTCCAAGTGTGGCCTAACTAAGGTCTATACAGCTGCAACATGACTTGCCAACTCTTATACTCAATGCCCCGGCCAATGAAGGCAAGCATGCCGTATGCCTTCTTGACTACCTTCTCCACCTGTGTTGCCCCTTTCAGTGACCTGTGGACCTGTACTCCTAGATCTCTCTGACTTTCAATACTCTTGCCATTCACTGTATATTCCCTACCTGCATTAGACTTTCCAAAATGCATGACCTCACATTTGTCCGGATTAAACTCCATCTGCCATCTCTCCGCCCAAGTCTCCAAACAATCTAAATCCTGCTGTATCCTCTGACAGTCCTCATCGCTATCCGCAATTCCACCAACCTTTGTGTCGTCTGCAAACTTACTCATCAGACCAGTTACATTTTCCTCCAAATCATTTATATATACAACAAACAGCAAAGGTCCCAGCACTGATCCCAGATGTGCCCATTAGATGGATTGGCCATGATAAATTTCCCGCTAGGCTAGACAGAGAGGGGCATTGGGCCTAGGTAGGGTGGTCTTTCGAAGGGTTGGTGCAAACTCAATGGGCCGAATGTCCTCTGTCTGCCCTGTCAGGATTCTTTGATTAAGATGAAAAGAAAGGAAAGAACTTGCATTCATAAAGCACCTTTCACCGCAAAGCTCTTCACAACAATGAAATACGTTTTGAAGTGCACTCACTACTGGTATGTGGATAATGCTGACAGCTAATTTGTGCACAGTAAGGCCCCACAAACAGCAATGTGGCAATGACCAGATCATCTATTTAGTATAAAAATCTTTATTATTGTCACAAGTAGGCTTACATTAACGCTGCAATGAAGTTACTGTGAAAATCCCCTAGTCGCCACACTCCGGCACCAGTTTGGGTACACTAACGTTTAGTCAGTAAACAGGGTGAACACCTCAATTCTTAGAACAGTGCTGTGTGATCTTTTAGGTCCATGTTAGAGGGTAGACAAGCCTCCAGTGTGCAATCTTTTAAAAATAATTACAGTACCCAATTCTTTTTTCCAACTAAGGGGCAATTTACTGTGGACAATCCACCTACCCTGCACATCTTTGAGTTGTGGGGGTGAGACCCACACAGACACGGGGCGAATGTGCAAACTCCACACGGACAGTGACCCGGGGCTGGGATTGAACCCAGGTCCATGGTGCTAACCACTGTGCTACTGTGCCGCCTCGCCGGTGCGTAATCTTAATTTTAAAAAGGACAACAGCTGTGACAGTGCATTATTCCCTCAGAACTGCATTGGTTTGTCAAACTTTATCGTGCAATCAAGCCTATTTCAGGACACTCTGTTGGAAGAGTTGAAAAGTTGCTCATTTCAAAGGCCTGTCAGATTTTGATTTGGTGGTTGGTAGTTGCTAAAATCACTGCTAAGAACCTTTGTACTTTTGATGATTCATAATGGTAATGACCCAACAGTATTGGACTTGAGATGGAGATAAAGAATGCATGGATTTAATCCTGTAAACATCATTTATTAATGAGAGTACTAACCCAGATAACGACGCATTAACATCCCAAATGGCATTTTGACTATTCTTCAATTGCCTTCGAAAATTGCCTTTGCCAAGAACTTAAAAAAAAATGTAGAGCACCCAATTATTTTCTTTTTCCAATTAAGGGGCAATTTAGCGTGGCCAATCCACCGACCCTGCGTATCCTTTGGGGCTGTGGGGGTGAGACCCACTCAGGCACGGGAAGAATGTGCAAACTCCACCTGGCCAGTGGCCCGGGGCTGGGATCGAACCCGGGTCCTCAGCACCGTGAGGCAGCAGTGCTAACCACTGCGCCACCCACCATGCTGCCCTTTGAAGGTTATTTCTGATTATTTCACTGGTTGGATTTGAAACTGGAACCCTATACAGACAATTGTGTTTAAAAAGAAACAATCGACAGGCTGAGCTGTTACATAATACAATTCCACATTCCGCAAAGCTGGAATGAAGACAATCACAGAATCACACAGAGTAGAAGAATCCCTTCAGCCCCAAGTCTGCCCCGATAAGTGACGAATACCTGACCTGCCTACCCGATCCCATTTGCCAGCACTTGGCCCATAGCCTTGAATGTTATGATGTGCCAAGGGTTTATCCAAGGACCTTTTAAAGGATGTGAGGCAACCTGCCTCAACCACCCTCCCAGGCAGTGCATTCCAGACGGTCACCACCCTCTGGGTAAAAAAGATTTTCGTCACATCCCCCCCTAAATCTCCTTCGCCTTACCTTGAACTGTATCCCCTCATGACTGACTCTTCAACTAAGGGTCTCTACCTACCCTGTCCATGCTCCTCGTAATCTTGTACACCTCAATCAGGTCGCCCCCTCAGTCTTCTCTGCTCCAGGGAAAACAACCCAAGCCTATCCAACCCCTTTTCATAATTTAAATGTTCCATCCCAGGCAACATCCTGGTGAATCTCCTCTGCACCCCCTCCAGTGCAATCACATCCTTCCTATAATGTGGCAACCAGAACCTCACACAGTAACTATCTGTGTCCTCAGCAAAGTCCTGTACAACTCCAACATGACCTCGCTGCTTTTGCATTTTATGCCTTGATTGATAAAGGCAAGAGTCCCATCTGCCTTTTTCACCACCCTATTAACCTGCCCTTCTGCCTTCAGAAATCAATAGTCCCTTTGTTCCCCAGAACGTCCTCGTGTCATGCCATTTAATGAATACTTCCTTGTCAAATTACTCCTTCCAAAGTGTATCACCTCACACTTTTCAGGGTTACATTCCATCTATCACTTATCTGTCCATTTGACCATCCCGTCTATATATTCCTGTAACCCAAAACACTCAACCTCGCTGTTCACTACCCGGCCAATCTTTGTGCCATCTGCAAATTTACTGATCCTACCCCCCACATAGTCATCTATGTCACTTATATAAATGATGTATAATAGGGCACCCAGCACGGATCCCTGTGGTACACCATTGGACACTGGCTTCCAGTCACTAAAACAGTCTTCTGTCATCACCGTCTGTCTCCTACAACTAAGCCAATTTTGAATCCACCTTATCAAATTATCCTGTATCCCATTTGCATTTGCCTTCTTTATATGTCTCCCATGTGGAACCTTGTCAAAGGCTTTGCTGAAATCCATATAAACTATATCAACTGCACTCATCTATGTGGTGATATACATCACTGTAAGTACACAAAGGGTTAATGTACATAGACTATACCTAGCTAGACACTAGAGGGAACACCAGAGACATGACACACAGTCAACCAATAGGTCAGTAAGATAGGACACGACCAATGGGCAGTCACGATACACATAGTGGTGACACTACCACAAGAGGGCATTACACCAACCCATATATAAGGACACTGCACACATTATCTTCCTCTTTCGAGGGGAGACTCTCAGTGAGTACAGACACAGGGTTGATTGAACATCACTCCCACCACGTGGATTGTAGCAGACTGGTTCGTCAGTCTGAGTAGCTATAGAAGGATTAACAGTAGCGTCGAATCCAAGTAGGAGAATTGTTAACAGTAATAAATGTGTTAAAGCTACCTCCAAATCTGAACCTTCCTTTGTCAGAGTGCACATCAAGGAAGCAGCTTATGCTACGACAAGAGCATAACAAAACATGGTTCCAGGAGTGAACTGTTCCTTGTCAAAAGCTTTGCTGAAATCCATGTAAACTATATCAACTGCATTCATCTACACACCTGGTCACCTCACAGAATAGAGAATAATACAAGGCAGAAGAGGCCCTTCAGCCCACCAAGTCTGCAATGACGCATGAAAAACACCTGACCTGCCAACCTAATCCCAACGAAATCACAGAATAATACAGTGCACCTCGTCAAAAAATTGAATCACATTTGTGAGGCATGGTCTCCCTCTGACAAAGCCATGCCTACTATACCTGATCAAACCTTGCCTTTCCAAGTGGAGATAGATTCTCGCCTTCAGAATTTTCTTCAATAGTTTCCCTACCATTGACGTGAGACTCACTATTAGTTTCCTGGCTTCTCTCTACAACCTTTCTTAAATTGTGGAACCACATTAGCTGTACTCCAGTCCTCTAGCACCTTGTGGCAAAAGGGGAATTAAAAATTTGGGTCAGAGCTCCTGTAATCTCCTCCCTCACCTCCCACAGCAGCCTGGGACACAATTCATCTAGACCTGGAGATTTGTCCACTTTTAAGCCTGCCAACATCTCCAATACCTTGTCACTCCTCATGTCAATTTGTTCAAGAACCTCGCAGTCTCTCTCCCCAAGTTCCATACCTACATCCTCACTCTCTTGGGTGGAGACAGGGGTGAAGGATTTGTTAAAAATCCGATCAATGTCCTCTTCTCCTACACTGATTGCTCCCTTGGTCCCTAATGGGCCCTACTCTTTACCTGGTTATCCTCTTCCAGTCAGAGCTTTCTCAAATCCCCTCTTTGCTCTCCTAATTGCTTTCTTATGCTCCACTCTACACTTTATGTACTCCACTAATGCCTCCGCTGATTGCTCCCCTTCTACTTGCTAAAAGCATCTCTTTTCCTTCTCATCGTATCCTGAATATCTCTAGTCATCCATGGTTCTCTGGGCTTGTTACTCTTTCCTATCACCCTAGAGGGAACATGTTTTTTGAATGTCTCCCCCCAGTGCTGTTTTGTAGATTTCCCCACAAGTGGCTGTTCCCAGTCTACCTTGGCCAGATCCTGCCTCATTTTACTAAAATTTGCTCTCCTCCAATTCAAAAGTTTTCAAAAGCATAATCAACCTCTTGTGGAACGTGAAAGACTCCATCTCCTGCTAGTCACGCCACACTGAGACTTTGCAAATGTTTCTGGGATGAGACAACAAAATTCAATTACCTTTTCCGAAAGAGTAACTGCAGCAAAAATGAACTAATTATGCCCCTCTAGCGTATACAGCCAGCAAGGTATTTCAAGGGAATCCGTGCCAAGCAGGAATCACAGAATTGTTACAGTTCAGACGGAGGCCATTTGACCTATCGTGTCTGCACCAGCTTCTGAATGAGCATTTCACCCTGTGCAATTCTCCTGCCTTCTCCCATTAACCCTGCACATTGTGTTATTTGCAAATAACCATCAAATTCCCTCCTGAATGCCTTGATTGAGCCTGTCTCCACCACAGTCTCGGGCAGTGCACTCCAGACCTTAACAACTCGCTGTGTGAAGAAGTTTTTCTCGAGTTGCTTTTGCTCCTTCAACCAGTTGCCTGAAATCCGTGCCCTCTGGTTTTCGATTCTTTGGCCAATTGGAACAGCTTCTCCCTACTGACCTTGTCTAGGCCGCTCATGATTTTGAACATCTCTATCAAATCTCTTCTCAGCCTTGTTTTCTCCGAAAGAGTCCCAACTCCTACAAACTATCTTCACCACTGAAGTTACTCATCGCTGGAATCATTCTCTTCCACACTCTCTCCAAAGCCTTCACATCCTTCCTTTTTTAAATACATTTAGAGTACCCAGTTCTTTTCTTCCAATTAAGGGGCAATTTAGCATGGCCCATCCGTCTACCCTCCACATCTTTGGGTTGTGGGGGTGGGACCCATGCTGACTCGGGGAGAATGTGCAAGCTCCACATGGACAATGACCCGGGGCCGGGATCGAACCCGATTCCTCGGCTCCGTGAGGCAGCAGTGCTAACCACTGTGCCACCGTGCTGCTCCCTTCACATCCTTCCGAAAGTGCGGAGAGAGGAAGAGATGAAAAGGACAATGCTGTACCGAAGCAGGCTGTTGGAGCCATACGCCTTCTCTATCTCTCCGGAATTACTGTGCAGATTTGTTGAGTAACCACCCCGAGAGGAAAATAACAGTGAACCGAGATCACTGGAAATATGGAAAACTGCTCCATATGACTGCAGCCAAGAGAACAGCTAAGCTGAACAACCGCAGCACTGAATCACCACATCGAGACCAATCAAGGAACAGCTCACTGTAGCCAACTCCATTTTGTTCATGGATTGTAAAATCCTCATAAGCCTATCCTCTTATTCTGCTATCTGTACTTGAGTGTGCACAGGCCCCAATGAATGTGTGTGACTGTATGAAGTTTAAAAAAATATAAATTGAGAGTGCCCAATTATTATTTTCCAATTGAGGGGGAGTTTATTGTGGCCAATCCACCTACCCTGCACATCTTTGGGGTGTGGGGGTGAAACCCACGCAGGCATGGGGAGAACTTGCAAACTCCACACGGTCAGTGACCCAGGGCTGGATCGAACCCGGGTCCTCAGCGGCGTAGGCAGCAGTGCTAGCCATTGCGCGCCCATATGAATTGTATTGTGTTTTTCTCATTTTAAAAAATCCCCTCAGCAATAATTTCAATAAACTTGTCTCAACCTTTGTTTAACCTAAGCAAACCTGCCTTGTCCGCTTTCCAGAACAGAACAGATTCTGTTGCAGTCATGTGCAGAGAGAGGGGTTAGGGAAGTAATTTCACCTCTCCTCACTGGTCGTACGTAACAAGTTGCAAATTGCAATCCCATCCAGGGTCAGGTCTCCAGTGTACACCTTTATTTGAAATTAAAACACTCGCTACGAAAATATATTCAGCAGGTTTGGAATGTTTCTGTTCCATTCCCAATGTGTTCAAACTCTAACAGACACAGCATTAAAGGACAGTCTCCAGAATGGCCTCCAAGGACAGGAAGTACTCCAGTTCTATCATCGATGGTCAAACATGATTATTTACTTGCTGGAGTGGAATGCTACCAGGTGGAATACTTTTTTTAATCATAAACATGCCACACATATCAGTTGTAATTGAGAACCGACATTCTCCCAGGTAATGTGTGGTCTGCAGTCTTGACATATGCACACTAAGGCATTCATTGCTTGTGACAACATTGATATCATTGCCTGCCTTGTACTGTACTGAGTTGTTGATCTGATGTTAAATTTCAAGCCAGCTTGCTAAGATTTGCATGTGTGTGTGTATTTTTAAAACTTTATTTCATTCATTTTTACGGGATGTGGGCTTCCCTGGCGAGGCCAGCATTTGTTGCCCATCCCTAATTGACCTCAAGAAGGTGGTGGTGAGCTGCCTTCTTGAACCGCTGCAGTCCATGTGGTGTAGGTACTCCCACTGTGCTATTAGGCAGGGAGCTCCAGGACTTTGACCCAGCAATGGTGAAGGAATGGAGATATATTTCCAAGTCCGGATGACGTGTGGCTTGGAGGGGAACTTCCAGGTGGTGATGTTTCCAAGTACCAGCTGCCCTTGTCCTTCTAGATGGTATGTTTTGTGGGTTTGGAAGGTGCTGTCTAAGGAGCCTTGGTGAGTTCCCGCAGTGCATCTTGTAGATGGTACACTCTGCTGCTACAATCATCTTTCTTTGTGCCAGGTATGACTGCAACCAGTGGCGAGTTTTCCCCCGACTCCCATTGACTCCATTTTTGCTGGGACTCCTTGATGCTATACTTGATGTCAAGGGCAGTCACTCTCACCTCACCTCTGGAGTTCAGCTCATTTGTCCATGTTTGAATCAAGACTGTAATGAGGTCAGGAGCTGTGTGACCCTGGCAGAACTCAAACTGAGCATCAGTGAGCAGGTTATTGCAAAGTAAGCATCACTTGATAGCACAGTTGATGACCACTTTCATCACTTTGCTGATAATCCAGGGTAGACTAATAGGCCAGCAAATGGCCGGTTTGGATTTGTCCTGCATTTTGCGTACAGGACATACCTGGGCAATTTTCCACATTGCAAGGGCGGCACGGTGGGGCAGTGGTCAGCACTGCTGTCTCACGGTGCTGAGAACCCAGGTGCGATCCCGGCTCCGGGTCATTGTCCGTGTGGAGTTTGTACATTCTCCCCATGTGTGTGTGAGTCTCACCCCCACAACCCAAAGATGTGCAGGATAGGTGGATTGGCCATGGTAAAATTGGCCCGTAATTGGAAAAGTAAAAACAAAATCCTCATTGCCAGGTAGATGCCAGTGTTGTAGCTGTACTGGAACAGCTTAGCCAGGGTCTTAAGCACAAGTCATCAGTGCTATTGCTGGAATATTGTCAGGAATATTGTATATATATATACTGCCTTTTCTTTTTTTTAAATAAATTTAGCGTACCCAATTATTTTTTCTCCCATTAAGGGGCAATTTAGCATGGCCAATCTACCTACCCTGCACATCTTTAGGTTGTGGGGGTGAAACCCACACACACATGGGGAGAATGCGCAAACTCCACACAGACAGTGACCCGGGGCCGGGATTCGAACCCGGATCCTCAGCGCCGCAGTCCCAGTGCTAAGCACTGCGCCACATGCCGCCCACCCTTCTGCCCTTTCTTGATATCATGTGGGGTAAATCGGATTGGCTGAAGGCAGTTATCTGTGAAACCGGGGACCTCCGGAGGAGACAGAGATGGATCATCCACTCGGCACTTCTGGCTGAAGATTATTGCGAATGCTTCCACCTTGTCCTTTGCACTGATGTGCTGGGCTCCTCCATCACTGAGGATGGGGATATTTGTGGAGCCTCCTCCTCCAGTGAGTTGTTTAATTGTCCACTACCATTCATGACTGGATTTGGCAGGACTGCAAAGCTTAGATCTGTCCCGTTTTTAAAAAATAAATGTTTTTTATTGGGTTTTTGAACAAAGTATATTTACCGTTATGTACACAGAATAAGATATATATAGAAGAGAAGGGCACACACAAGAGAAACAATTACAGTGGTCAATACTCGAATGGGTCTGGTGTTGGTGTTGTCACTTGCTTTTCCCGGATGGATCTCGCTGCCGTTGTCGTCTTGCGCTCATCTCCGCTTCAGCCGTTCCTCCCGTCTTTCGCCTGTATTCTCCTTGTTCTCTGTTCCTGGAGATGCCAAGTTTGTTATCTTTTCCCATGCCGTCCTTCCAGCTGTCATTTCCCTGATTCCCCCCCGCCTCCCTGGTTCTCCTCTCTTGTTCCCTGTCTCTTCCCTCTTCTCCCTCCACCCGCTTCTGCCCCCTCCCCCCCTCCTGTGGTTCGCCTTTCTTTCCTCTTAGGTTTAGCTGCCCCCCCTCTCCCGGTCTATCTCTCCCTCTCATGCCTTGGCTACTTTCCCCTGATTCTTGGCTACCTGGCTATTCTTCTGCTTGTTCGTTGGCCACAAACAGGTCCCGGGACAATTGGGTGAATGGCTCCCACATTCTGTGGAAGCTGTCGTCTGACCCTCGGATGGCGAATTTGATTTTCTCCATTTGGAGAGATTCCGAGAGGTCGGACAGCCAGTCTGCAGCTTTGGGTGGTGCTGCTGACCGCCAGCCGAACAGGATTCTACGGCGGGTGATCAGGGAGGCAAAGGCAAGGGCGTCCGCCCTCCTCCCCAGGAATAGATCTGGCTGGTCTGAAGCCCCGAGGACCGCCACTTTCGGGCATGGCTCCACCCTCATCCCCACCCCTTTGGACATTGCTTCGAAGAAGGCTGTCCAGTACCCCGCAAGTCTGGGGCAAAACCAGAACATGTGGGCATGGTTGGCCGGGCCCCCTTGGCATCTGTTATGAGCCAGGGTTTAGAGAACCCCAAAGTGTAGCATGGAGTTCACCAGACCCACAACTTTTAATAGATTATGGTATGGGGAACACACGGCCCACTCTACAGGTGTGGTACAGCAGAAATGGAAAAGTATTTTTTAACGCAAAACAATGTTTATTCTATGAACTCAAGTTAACCTTTTTAAAACATACAGTGAACATCTTAGCAACCCCCAAAGAATACCACACTAAATAATCCTTAACAACTTCCGAAACAACATCTAGAAGACAGAAGAAACACCTTTCAACAGAAGCACATTAGGTTTACATTCACTACTGAAAACATTTATAATTCTGAATTCACCAAATGATCAAGAGATAGTCTTTTCATGGCAGAGAGAACAGCAGTACACCTGCTTCGTCTGGCTTCAGCTCCAACACTGAAAACAAAACGAAAACACATCCTGCAGCCTGCTCAAAAACGAAAGTAAAAAGCTGACAGACAGCCCAGCTCCACCCACACTCTGACATCACTGATAATACCCATTTCTTAAAGGTACATTTCTTAAACACCCATCTCTGAAAGGTACTCTCACATGACACACCTTTCATATCTATCCTCCACCTCCAGGAAGAACCTACTCGTACGGGTTCTTGTTAAGTGGGCTCTATGTACCACTTTTAGCTGCGTCAGGCTGAGCCTTGCGCACGTGGAGGTGGAGTTGACCCTATGCAGTGTTTCGCTCCAGAGTCCCCACCCTATTTCAATCCCCAGGTCCTCGTCCCATTTCTTTCTTGTTGCCTCCAGTACGGTGTCGGCCCCTTCTACCAGTCGGTCATACATGTCGCTACAGTTTCCTTTATCTAGTATGCTTGCGTCCAGTAACTCTTCCAGTAATGTCTGTCGTGGCGGTTGTGGGTACGTCCTTGTCTCCTTTCGTAGGAAGTTTTTGAGTTGTAGATACCTTAGCTCGTTCCCCCTGGCTAGCTGGAATTTCTCTGTCAGTTCGTCCAGTGTTGCGATCCTGCCGTCGGTGTATAGGTCCCTGACTGTCAGTGTCCCTCCGTCCTGTCCTTTTTGAAGGTGGCATCAGTCAGCATTGGTGTGAACCTATGGTTGTTGCAGATGGGAGCTTTGTCCGACATTTTGGTCAGGCCAAATTGCTGCCAGGACTGGAGGGTGGCTATCACCACCGGGCTGCTGGAGTGTTTTTGGGTGGGGATGGGAGTGCTGCTGTGGCGAGGGCCTGGAGGGAGGTCCCCATGCAGGAGGCCTCTTCCGCCCGCATCCACTTGGCTTCTGGCTCCTTGATCCATCCCCTTACTTGCTCAGCCGTCGACGCCCAGTGGTAGAATTGTAGGTTTGGGAGGGCTAGCCCACCCCCTGGATTTTGTTTTTTGTAGGACCTTCTTTGGGATCCTAGCATTCTTCCCCTCCCCCCCACCTCCCCCCATACGAATGCCATGATTAGTTTGTCTAGTGCTTTGAAAAAGGCCTTGGGGATGTAGATCGGAATGGATCTAAGTAGGAAGAGGTACCTGGGCAGCACGAGAGCTGTCCCTTGGTTGTGGGATCGCTTAGCTCTATCACTTGCTGCTTATGCTGTTTGGCTCACAAGTAGTCCTCTGTTGTTGCTTCACCAAATCAACACCTAATTTCTCGGTTTGCCTGGTAATGCTCCTGTCATGCTCTCCTGCACTCTTCACTGAACCAGGGGTGAACCCCTGGCTTGGTGGTAATGGTAGAGTGGGGGATATGCTGGGCCATGAGGTTACAGATTGCGGCTGAGTACAATTCTGCTGCTGCTGATAGCCCACAGCGCCTCATGTACGCCCAATCTTGAGTTGCTGAATCTATTCTAAATCTATCCCATGTAGCACGATGATCGTGTCACACAACACGATGGACGATATACTCAATGTGAAGATGGGACTTTGTCTCCACAAGGACTGTGCGGTGGTCAGTCCTACCAAAGCTGCCATGGACAGATGCATCTGCAGCAGGCAGGTTGGCGAGGATGAGGTCTAGTCTGCTTTTCCCACTTGCTGGTTCCCTCACCACCCGCTGCAGTCCCAGTCTAGCAGCTTTGTCTTTGAGGACCTGGCCAGCTCAGTCAGTAGTGGGGCTCCCGAGCCACTCTTGGTGATGGACATGGTGAAGTCCCCCACCCAGAGCATATTCTGTATCCTTGCCAACCTCAGTAATTCCTCCAAGTGGTGTTCAACGTGGAGGGGTACTGATTCATCAGCTGATGATGGACGGTACATGGTAATCAGCAGGAGGTTTCCTTGCCCATGTTTGACCTGAAACTATGGGTCTTCCTGGGATCTGGAGTCACTGTTGAGGACTCCCAGGGCAACTCCTCTGCTGGGTCTGTACTGCCAATGGGACGGAATATATCCAGGAATGGAGAAAGTGGTGTCTGGGATCTGTAAGGTATGATTCCGTGAGTATGATTATGTCAGGTTGTTGTTTGACTAGTCTGTGAGACAGCTCTCCCAATTTTGGCACAAGACCCTAGATGTTAGTAAGAAGGACTTTGCAGAGTCGATAGGGCTGGGTTTGCCGCTGTCGTTTCCGCTGCCTAGGTGGTCCATCCAGTTTCATTCCTTTTAGACTTTGTAGCGGTTTTGATACAAGTGAGTGGCTTGCTCGGCCATCCCAGAGGGCATTTAAGAGTCAACCACATTGATGTGGGTCTGGAGTCACATGTAGGCCAGACCAGATAGGGTGGCAGACTTCCTTCCCCAAAGGGCATTATTTACAGCTATCAACAATGGTTTCAGAATTCATCAGGCTTTTAATTCCAGAATTAAACCAGAGGGGCACCAATATCCTGGGAGGGAAATTTGCTATGGCTCTTCGGGGGGGGTATAAACTAATTTGTCAGGGGGCTGGGAAAACGAGCTGTAGTCCAGAAGCCAGTGTTGAGAGTAGTGAGGTACTGAGGAGGGGTATCAAGGTCGCAGGAGTGTACCGGCAGACAGAAAGGTGGGTTGAAGTGTGTCTACTTCAATGCAAGGAGCATCCGGAATAAGGTAGGTGAACTTGGAGCGTGGATTGGTACTTGGGACTACGATGTTGTGGCCATTACGGAGACATGATTAGAACAGGGACAGGAATGGTTGTTGGAAGTTCCGGGGTATAGATGTTTCAGTAAGAGTAGGGAAGGTGGTAAAAGAGGTGGAGGAGTTGCATTGTTAATCAAGGATAATTTAACGGCTGCAGAAAGGCAGTTTGAAGGGGATCCGCCTACTGAGGTAATATGGACCGAAGTTATAAACAGGAAAGGAGCGGTCACATTGTTAGGAGTTTTCTATAGCCCCCAAATAGTAATAGAGATGTGGAGGAAGAAATTGCAAAACAGATTATGGATAGGTGTGGAGGTCTCAGGGTAGTTGTCATGGGTGACTTTAACTTTCTAAATATTGCTTGGAACCTCTATAGGTCGAACAGTTCGGATGAGGCAGTTTTTGTACAGTGTGTGCAGGAGGGTTTCCTGACACAATATGTGGATAGGCCGACAAGAGGGGGGGGCCACATTGGATTTGGTACTGGGTAATGAACCGGGCCAAGTGTTAGATTTGTTTGTGGGAGAGCACTTTGGAGATGGTGACCACAATTCGGTGTCTTTCACTATTGCAATGGAGAGGAATAGGGCCATACGGCAGGGCAAGGTTTATAATTGGGGGAGGGGTAATTATGATGTGATTAGGCAAGAATTTGGGAGCATAAGATGGGAACAGAAACTGTCAGGGAAAGGCACAAATGAAAAGTGGAGCTTGTTCAAGGAACAAATACTGCGTGTCCTTGATAGGCATGTCCCTGTCAGGCAGGGAGGAAATGGCCGTGTGAGGGAACCATGGTTCACAAAAGAAGTTGAAGTCTTGTCAAGAGGAAAAAGGAAGAATATGTAAGGATGAGAAAACAAGATTCAGTAGGGTCGCTTGAGGGTTATGAGGTAGCAAGGAATGAGATGAAAAAAGGGCTTAGGAGAGCTAGGATGGGGCATGAGAAGTCCTTGGAGGGTCGGATCAAGAAAACCCCCAAGGCTTTTTACTCTTACGTGAGAAATAAAAGAATGACCAGGGTGAGGGTAGGGCCGGTCAAGGACAGTAGTGGGGACTTGTGCATGGAGTCAGAAGAAATAGGAGAGGCGTTGAATGAATACTTTTCTTCAGTGTTCACAAAGGAGAGGGACCATGTTATTGAGGATGAGTGTGTGATTCAGGCAGGTAGGCTGGAGGAGGTAGATGTTCTGAGGAAGGATGTATTCGCAATTTTGAAAAACCTGAGGGTCAACAAGTCCCCTGGTCCAGATGGGATATATCCAAGGATTCTTTGGGAGGCAAGGGATGAGATTGCAGAGCCTTTGGCTTTGATCTTTGGGCCCTTGCTGTCCACGGGGATAGTGCCAGAGGACTGGAGATTGGCAAATGTTGTTCCTCTGTTCAAGAAAGGGAATAGGAATGACCCTGGTAATTATAGGCCAGTTAGTCTTACTTCGGTGTTCGGTAAGATAATGGAAAAGGTCCTGAAAGATAGGATTTATTACCATTTGGAAAGATGCAGCTTAATCCGGGATAGTCAACACGGATTTGTGAAGGGTAGGTCTTGCCTCACAAATTTGATTGAATTAAACTAAGTGTGTAGATGAAGGTAGAGCAGTTGATGTCGTATAAATGGATTTTAGTAAGGCGCTTGATAAGATTCCCCATGGTCGGCTCATGAAGAAAGTGAGGAGGTGTGGGATACAGGGAAATTTGGCCAATTGGATAAGTAACTGGCTATCACATAGAAGACAGAGGGTGGTGGTGGATGGAAAATTTTCAGACTGGAGACCAGTTACCAGCGGTGTACCACAGGGATCAGTGCTGGGTCCTCTGCTATTTGTAATTTTTATCAATGACTTGGAGGAGGGGGCTGGAGGGTGGGTCAGTAAATTTGCTGATGACACCAAGATTGGTGGAGTGGTGGATGAGGTGGAGGACTGTTGTAGGCTGCAAAGAGACATTGATAGGATGCAGAGCTGGGCCAAAACATGGCAGATGGAGTTTAACCCTGATAAGTGCGAGGTGATTCATTTTGGTAGAAAAAATTTGAATGTGGACTACAGGGTCAATGGCAGGGTTCTGAGGAATGTGGAGGAACAGAAAGATCTTGGGGTTCATGTCCACAGATCTCTGAAGGTTGCCACTCAAGTGGATAGAGCCGTGAAGAAGGCTTATAGTGTGTTAGCGTTTATTAACAGGGGGCTTCAGTTTAAGAGCCGTGGGGTTATGCTGCAACTATACATGACCCTGGTGAGACCACATATGGAGTATTGTGTGCAGTTCTGGTCACCTCATTATAGGAAGGATGTGGAAGCATTGGAAAGGGTGCAAATGAGATTTACCAGGATGCTGCCTGGTTTGCAGGATAGGTTTTATGAAGAAAGGTTGAGGGAGCTAGGGCTTTTCTCTTTGGAGCGGAGGAGGATGAGAGGCGACTTAATAGATGTTTATAAGATAATGAGGGGGATAGATAGAATGACTTTCAGAGACTATTTCCTCGGGTGGATGTAGCTGTTACAAGGGGGCATAACTATAAGATTCAGGGTGGGAGATATAAGAGGGATGTCCGAGGTAGGTTCTTTACTCAGAGAGTGGTTAGGGTGTGGAATGGACTGCCCGCTGAGATAGTGGAGTCGGACACTTTCGGAACTTTCAAGCGGTTATTGGATAGTCACATGGAGCACACCAGAATGACAGGGAGTGGGATAGCTTGATCTTGGTTTCGGACAATGCTCGGCACAACATCGAGGGCCGAAGGGCCTGTTCTGTGCTGTACTGTTCTATGTTCTATGTTAATTTTATTGGATTCAATTTCCATCATCTGCTGTGGCGGGATTTGAACCCAGGCCCCCAGAATATTAGCCTGGGCTTCTGGATTGCCAGTCCAGTGACAATACCACTGTGCAGCCGCTTGGTGCAATGTTGTGCCTTTGAGTGCTTTGTGTGCACATTCTCTTTTTCAGAGCAGGATTGGGTTGCATGTTTACTTGGTTTGAGGGCATCCAAGGTCGTGTAACCTGAATTTTATACTTATCTTTTATACTGGCTCTCCAAGAGTTTTTATGGGTCATTCTCTATCATTAAGTATTCACTTTACATCCTGTAGGCAAATATTTTCAAATTTGATGGGTACGTGGTCTGAATATTAAGCTATTCCCTCCGAACAGCTGATCCAATCTGAGGATATATGAGTTATCTGAAAAAAAGACAGAAACATTAGCAATAAATATCTAACAGGGCATCGGATTTTAATAAGCTCCATCTCTCATAGGCCATTATTGGTAGTTTTGGTACTTCTTTGTAGTGTAATTGGTTAATCTATGCCTGGGTGTAGTGTATTTACAATGCTTTGCAAGTCAGTAGTATAATGATAGTTTTTGTATCTGTAAATCTTTATGTCCCCACACGACATCTGTCACTTGACGAACTTCAGCCAAAGGAACTGCTATTCAAAAGTAAGTTCACCCCAATTTCACAGAGGGTGGCGTTTCATTCGGATAATTTTCTGCTCTTGGTGGAGAGCAATACATGTTGGGTGCCCAAATTGGAAACTTAAAAACAAAATGTAGAGTATCCAATTTTTTTTTCCAATTAAGGGGCAATTTAGCCTGGTCAATCCACCTACCCTGCACATCTTTGGGTTGTGGGGGCGAAACCCATGCAAACACGGGGAGAATGTGCAAACTCCACACGGACAGTGACCCAGAGCCGGGGTCGAACCTGGGTCCTCGACGCCGTGAGGCAGCAGTGCTAACCACTGCGCCAGCGTGCCACCCACCAGATTGGAAGCATGAGACTGGAGGAGAAGCTACCCAATGCAGAGGGTGGTCAACTTCCTATCCAATAGAATTAGTCTTGACGTAAAATGCACAAACTAAAGCTCTGCCCTGAGAAAAGGGGTTGACCTTTTGTCTGTGTGAGCAAGCTAATGTGATTACAAAGAACATCTGGAATTGGTAGAGTTTTACTTTTGAGTAAAGATGGTTTATATATATATTTATCTATATATGGTTCTATGGATTTCCTGAAGGCATCAACCAAGTGTGTCACTAAACCATACAGGCCAAGAGTACTCATGGTTGATTTCAGTCTGTGTTGAGTTATTTGATTTCAATGGTGACAATAGTTGGTCTCAACAACAAGAGTAACCTATTTGTGTGCCGTACCTTCAATGAAATAAAATATTTCAAGGTCCATTCTAATCCAAAGAATTTGACTGAGCCCCATAAGAATATATTTAGGTCAGATAACCAAGATCTTGGTCCAAGTTTTATTAAGTGTCTTGAAGGAGCAAAGTGAGATGAAGAGACAGAGAGGTTTAGGAAGGGAATCCAGAGTTTAGGACCCAGGTAACTGAAGACAAGCTGTGCGGATGCAATGAAAATCAAGAATGCTCAAGGGTCCAGAACTAGAAGAGTACAGATATCTTGGAGGGTTGTGGAGTTGGAGGAGATTACAGAGACAGAGAGGGACTGGGCCATATGATTGGAAAACAAGGATGGGGATTTTAAAATCAAGATGTTGCTACACCCGTGGGGGATGGGGAGGAATCACCTAATGTTCCTGCTTTTCTTCAAGAATAAAAATACTACAGATGCTGGAAATCTGAAAGAAAAACAGAAAAGAACCCCAAGCAGTCCGAATATTCTGGCAGCATCTGGGGAAAGGGAAACAGAGTCCTGAATTTTTGATCCCAGGTTGGATGCGCAGTTGGGACAATTCCCAATCCCACAAACACGACCAGGGAGAAAATGCCCAGAAGTTCAGATTTCCATCCAGGGAGTTGGGGAGGGTGAATGTGGGGACTGCAGTGAGCTACCCTGGAATGAGGGCAGAGGTTGCCAGCTGCGGAGGTGGACTGGGCGGAAGGCTTGCCTTGTGGCATTGGCACTGGGTGGGAGATTTTTTAAAAATCAATCAAGCATAAAACAGCCTTCGAGCCCTCACCCCTCACCCCCACACAGGCTCCATACCCCATCCATGCTAACCCCTGTCATTCATGCACCCCATCTTATGGTCCCTCATATCCTCCATGCAAACCAAGCCTCTCTTACCTATCCTCATACCTTCATAGCCTCGATACCAACTTAGTGCCAACTCATGCCAACCCATTCCCCCCAACCACCACACTTTGCCTTTACATCTAACATGCCAAATCATCCAGCATCTGCAATGGGCAGATCTCAGGACCCATGCTGAGATGAGAAGAAGTACTATTCATAGAACTATTCATTGAACATAGAAGCAGGAAGAGGCCATTCACCCTGCCTGTTCTGTCACTCATTATGCTCATGGCTGATCATCAACTTCAAAACTCTGATCCCGCCTTCCCCCCATTTCCCTTGACCCCTTTATCCCCAAGAGCTGTATCTAATTCACATTTTGAAATCACATTTTGGCCTCAATTACTTTTTGTAATAGTGAATTCCACAGATTCACGACTCTCTGGGTGAAGAAATGTGTCCTCACCTCAGTCCTAAAAGGTTTACCCCTTATCCTCAAACTATGACCCCTGGTTTTGGACTCCTCCACCATTGGGAACATTCGTTCTGAATCTACCTTATCTAATCCTGTCAGAATTTTATAAATTGGAGCCACACAGTGGTGCAGTGTTTAGCACTGTTGCCTCAAGGCGCCGAGGACCGGGTTCGATCCATGTGGGGTTTTGCGCATTCTCCCTATGTCTCCGTGGGTCTCACCCCCACAACCCAAAGATATGCAGGGTAGGTGGATTGGCCACGTTAAATTGCCCCACAGTTGGAAAAAAACGAATTAGGTACTCTAAATTAAAATGTTTTTTGATATAAGTTTCTACGAGATCCCCACTCACTTTGCTAAACTCCAATGAATATAATCCTAACCAATTTAGTCTCGCCTCATATGACAGTCCCGCCATCCCAGTAATCAGTCTGGTAAACCTTCATTGTACTCCCTCCACAGCAAGAACATCCTTCCTCAGATAAGGACACCAACACTGCACACAATACTCCAGGTGTGGCCTCACCAATGCTCTATTCCTGTGCTCAAATCCTCTCGCTTTGAAGGCCAACATACCATTTGCCTTCTTTACTGCCTGCTGTACCTGCGCATTTACTTCCAGCAACTGATATACCAAGGTCTCGTTGAGTATCCACCTCTTTCAATTTACACCCATTCAAATAATAATCTGCCTTCCTATTTTTTGCTACCAAAGTGGATAACCTCACATTTATTCACATAGTACTGCATATGCCATGCGGAGGCTGTTTAGCACAGGGCTAAATCGGTGGCTTTGAAAGCAGACCAAGGCAGGCCAGCAGCATGGTTTAATTCCCGTACCAGCCTCCCCGAACAGGCGCTGGAATGTGGTGACTAGGGGCTTTTCACAGTAACTTCATTTGAAGCCTACTTGTGACAATAAGCGATTTTCATTTTCATTTCATATGCCCATTCACTCAGCCTGTCCAAATCCCGCTGGAGCATTTCTGCATCCTCCTCACAGCTCACCCTCCCACCCAACTTTGCATCATCTGAAAATTTGGAGATAATACCTTTAGTTCCCTTGTCCAAATCATTAATATATAATGCGAACAGTTGGGGTCCCAGCACAGATCCCATCGGTACCCCACTAGTTACTCTCTGCCAATTGGAAAAATACCCATTTATTCTTTGTTTCCTGTCTGCTACCAGCTTTCTATTCATCTCAAGACACTGCTCCCAATCCCATGCACTTTAACTTTACATAGTAGCCTGCTATGTGAGACCATGACCAGGATTCTCCCTTCAGGGAACTAAGCCCCCACACCGGTGGGAAAACCGGTGCCAACCACTCCAGCGTCAACAGCCCCCGAAAGTTCTTTGCACTTTTGTTGGCTAGGTGGATGGCGGAGTGGTTGGCGCCGCTCCAGCCGGCGCCAGAGGGGCGGCACGAGTTCATGCATGCAGCCAGCGTATTTTGGCGCATGTGGGCCGGCCATGGCGAAGCCCTACAGGGGCCAGCGCGGAAGAAAGAAGCGCCCCCACGGAACAAGCCCGCCCGCAGATCGGTGGGCCCCGATTGCCGGCCAGGCCACCGTGGCCCCCCCCCCCCCCCCCCCGTGGTTGGATACCCCTTGCGCCCCCCCCGAGGACCGCCCACATATACTCACCTGCCAGGTCCCGCCACGGCCCCCGGCCGGCGTGGCGGGAATCCTGCCCCCGGTCGAAAAACTGCACCAGAGAATACGACAGCCGCCGTCGGGGCTGCGGGGCGGGATTCGCGCTGCCCCCCGGGGATTCTCCGACCCGGAGGGGGGTCGGAGAGTCCCGCCCCTTGTCTTCTGAAAGTCTAAATAAACCACACCCACCAATTCTCTCTGGTCAACTCTACTAGTTACAAACCAAGCTGGGGGTTAGCTATATTTGGGGTTGCAGAAGAACCGGGAGTGCAGGAGGCGAAAGAGGCCGACGTTCTGGCCTTTGCGTCCCTAGCAGCCCGGCGAAGGATTCTACTTATGTGGAAAGAAGCGAAGCCCCTGAGCGGGGGGGGGGGGGTTATTTCGTGTTTTGTTTTTTCTTTCTCTCTTTATGCTAGTTGTGGATAATTGCTTCTTGTGTAATACTTTTTTCTAATTTGTTGTTAGTTTAATATATTATTTAAATAACAGTTAATGTACATTTTATTATTAAGTTGTAAAAATGGAAAACTCTACTAGTTACATTTTCAAAGAATTCCAGCGAATTTGTCAAGCGTAGAACGTAGAACATAGAACAGTACAGCACAGTCCAGGCCCTTCAGCCCACGATGTTGTGCCGACCATTTATCCTAATCTAAGATCAACCTAACCTAAAACCCTTCAATTTACTGCTGTCCATGTGCCTGTCTACGAGTCGCTTAAATGTCCCGAATGACTCTTGACTCCTCCACCTCTGCTGCCAGTGCATTCCACACACCCACCACTCTCTGTGTAAAGAACCTACCTCTGACATCTCCCCTATACCTTCCTCCAATCACCTTAAAATTATGTCCCCTCATGACAGCCATTTCTACCTTGGGGAAAGGTCTCTGGCTATCCACTCTATCCATGCCTCTCATCATCTTGTACACCTCTATCAAGTCACCTCGCTGCCTTCTTCGCTCCAGTGAGAAAAGCCCTAGCTCCCTCAACCTTTCTTCATAAGTAATGCCGTCCAGTCCAGGCAGCATCCTGGTAAATCTCCTCTGTACCCTCTCCAAAGCATCCACATCCTTCCTATAATGAGGTGACCAGAACTGGACACAATATTCCAAGTGTGGTCTAACCAGGGTTTAATAAAGCTGCAGCAAAACCTCGCGGCTCTTAAACTCAATCCCCTTGTTAATGAAAGCCAACACACCATATACCTTCATAACAACCCTATCAACCTGGGTGGCAACTTTGAGGGATCTATGTGCGTGGACAATAGATCTCTCTATTCCTCCACACTTCCAAGAATCCTGCCTTTAACCCTGCATTCAGCATTCAAATTCGACCTTCCAAAATGAATCACTTCACATTTATCAAGGTTGAACTCCATCTGCCACGTCCCAGCCCAGCTCTGCATCCTGTCAATGTCCTGCTGTAACCTGCAACAACCCTCAACACTATCTACAACTCCCCCAACCTTCGTGTCATCGGCAAACTTACTAACCCATCCTTCCACTTCCTCATCCAAGTCATTTATGAAAACCACAAAGAGCAGAGGTCCCAGAACAGATCCCTGCGGGACACAACTGGTCACCGACCTCCAGGCGGAATACTTTCCACCCACTCCACTCGCTGTCTTCTTTCGGCCAGCCAATTCGGTATCCAGACAGCCAAATTTCCCTGTATCCTATGCCCCCTAACTTTCTGAATGAGCCTACCATGGCGAACCTTATCAAATGCCTTACTGAAATGCATATACACCACATCCATTGCCTGACCTTTATCAATGTGTCTCATCACATCCTCAAAGAATTCAATGAGGCTTGTGAGGCATGACCTGCCCCTCACAAAGCCATGCTGACTATCTTTAATCAAACTATGTTTTTCTAAATAATCATAAATCCTCACTCTCAGAATCCTTTCCAATATTTTGCTCACCACAGACACAAGATTGATGGGTCTGTAATTCCCAGGAATTTCCCTATTCCCTTCCTTGAACAGGGGAACAACATTTGCCTCCCTCCAATCATCCGTACTACTCCAGTGGAGAGTGAGGACGCAAAGGTAATTGCCAACGGCGCAGCAATCTCCTCCCTCGCTTCCCTTAGTAACCTTGGGTATATCCTGTCAGGCCCAGGGGACTTATCTATTCTGATGCTTTTCAAAATTTCCAGCACATCCTCCTTCTTAATATCAACCTGTTTGAGTCTATTAACCTGGTTCACACTGTTCTCATGAGCAACAAGGTCCCTCTCTCTAGTGAATACTGAAGCAAAGTATTCATTTAGGGCCTCCCCCATCTCCTCAGACTCTAGGCACAAGTTCCCTCCACTATCCCTGATCGGCCCTACTCTCACTCTGATCATCCTCTTATTTCTCACATAAGTGTAGAATGCCTTGGGGTTTTCCCTAATCCTTCCCACCAGGGCTTTTTCATGCCCTCTTCTAGCTCTCCTCAGTCCATTTCTGAGTTCCTTCCTGGCTACCTTGTAACTCTCTAGAGCCGGGTCAGATCCTCACTTCCTCAACCTAACGTAAGCTTCCTAATTCCTCTTGACGAGAAGCTCCACTTCTCTTGTCATCCAAGGCTCAGTTCACCTTACCATTCCTTCCTCGTCTCAGTGGGACAAAACTATCCAGCACTCGCAGCAAGTGCTCCTGAAACAATCCCCACATTACTGTTGTGCATTTCCCCAAGAACAATTGTTCCCACTTTATGCTCCTCAGCTCCTGTCTAATAGCAGTATAATGTCCCCTGCCCCAATTAAATACCTTTCCATACTGTGTGTTTCTATCCCTCTCCATGACTATGGTAAAGGTCAAGGAGTTGTGGTCACTGTCACCGAAATGCTCTCCCCCCGAGACATCTGACACCTGGCCTGTTTCGTTGCCGAGCTCCAAGTTTAATATGGCCTCCCCCCTAGTCGGCCTATCTACATATTGTGTCAGAAATCCTTCCTGACAAAATCTGCTCCATCAAAACCATTTGCACTAAGGAGGTTCCAGTCAATATTAGGGAAGTTGAAGTCAGCCATGACAACAACTCATTACCTCTGCACTTTTCCAAGATCTGCCGCCCAATCTGTTCCTCTATCTCTCTGCTGCTGTTGGGGGGAGATCTATAGAAAATTTCCAATAAAGTGATTGCTCATTTCTTGTTTCTGATTTCCACCCATACTGACTCAGTAGACTAACCCTCCTCAACCACCTCCTTTTCTGCAGCTGTGGTGCACTCCCTAATTAACAGTGCCACTCCCCCTCCTCTTTTACCTCCCTCCCTATTCTTCTGAAAACATCTAAACCCCAGAACACCTAACAATCATTCCTGCCCCTGTGAAATCCATGTCTCCGTAATAGCCACAACATCGTAGTTCCAAGTACTGATCCATGCTCTAAGTTCATCTCCCTTATTCCTGACACTCCTTGCATTGAAACAGGCACACTTTAACCCATTCCACTGAGTGCAACTTTGCCCTATCAACTGTCTATCCTTCCTCACTGACTTGCTGCATACTATTTCTGCCTGTTCAACAGCTGCCCTAAACAGCAGGATTCCCCTTTCTTTAATCCATGCTGACTTTGTCTGATTACACCACTGCTTTACAAATGCTGTGCTATATAATCCTTGATAATGGACTCCAGCAACTTCTCTACTACCGATGTTAGGCTCACTGGTCTATAGTTCCCTGCTTTCTCCCTTTTTGATTTGTGGGCTTATATTACCTACCCTCCAATCTGTAGGAATCGTTCCAGAATACAAAGAATTTTGGAAAAAATAAAGGTATTCAGTGTCTAGGAAGAATTCACAGTTTTAAAAAAACTCTCATTCGGAAAAAACCCATTCACTACATATAACTTCTTTTAATCCCCTATAAAAGTAAGCTTTGGAATTCATAGTCCCACTTCAAAGAATCTATAACCACTTGGAGCTGCCAATCAAAGAGTGAACCGAGAGGCACCCAAATGTGATAATGGAAGGGTGTTGAATCAGGTATGCTAGCTCTAATCCAGTTATGATAAACCTCAAGCCGACATCCAAAGTGAAATAGCAAGCACTGATTTTTTTTTAAAACTCCACATTTTCCCCAACTATTTAAAGGTCTTGGCAGCTTCATATGGCTCCTTT
Source organism: Scyliorhinus torazame (assembly GCF_047496885.1). Taxonomy (NCBI): domain Eukaryota; kingdom Metazoa; phylum Chordata; class Chondrichthyes; order Carcharhiniformes; family Scyliorhinidae; genus Scyliorhinus; species Scyliorhinus torazame. The sequence continues at coordinate 151,714,028 of NC_092724.1, read as the reverse complement.
TGACAGTTCCTCTTGACCGTTCCAATTTGTTTGACAAATCTAATGAGTTTATGCACTTTTTACTCGCAGTCATTTCTGATTTTAACAATCCCAAATGTGCCCCAGGAGCATATCCAAGAGTGTAACTTATCTCTCCAAAAGAGTCCCTCACCCATCTAAGCAACTCTTCAAAGCTTAGATCTGTTCCTATCAGAACTAATATGCACACATTGTGTTCCTCACTCCAAGCTGACATGACTGGAGGCAGCTGTTGTTATATACGGGCAGCTGCCTCCATGAACACAGATGTATAATTGAAAGCATGCTCCATCCCACCCCCCCACCCCCCCCGCCCCCAATCCCGCCCATCGCAAGCAGACGTGAGTCCCCCGGGTCCGAAATCCAGCCTCCGCAGCCATTTTTGTAATGACAGAGAAACTCTTTGTGTTCATGAAAATTCAGGCTAGAGTTAATGTTTCAGCCATCACCTGTTTTTATTCTCAGGTTTCCTTTTATTCTCCATGACCTCTGCCAGAAAGGGTCAGATGTTAATGTTTGGGTGTCAAGTGGGGACTGAGTGAGGCTGCCGATGAAAGGCCACAGCTCTTTCCTGACAGAAGGTCAATCGCCTGAAACTTGAATTCTGCTAAAGCTGCCTGACCTGCTGAATTATTCCAGCACCTTGTCTTTTCATTACAGAGTCAGGCCTGCCTGGCATGCAGCCTGGTTGAATAATTGGGCGTCGCTGACTATCTGCTGCTGCGGAACAGCCACCTGCCTTCGCCAACAGAATCTTGCCGGCACCTGTGGAATGCCACCTCGGTGAGAATCAGTTCCTTCAGCGGAAAGGGGCACAAACGTGGCAAAGTGGTAGAAAGCAGGAGTTTGCACCGTCGGACAAAAGCGGAAAAAACGGTGGAAATCCTCAGCGGGTCAGAGAACAGCGTCAACGGGCGGAAGTTTTTCGCAGATCCACGATGGCGGGGTGTTCAGGGCTGGGAAATGCGGCGAGCCATTCAAAAAGTCTGTCGATTGGGAGGACGGCATGTGGCACAGTGGTTAGCACTGCTGCCTACGGCGCTGAGGACCCGGGTTCAAATCCTGGCCCTGGATCACTGTCCGGGTGGAGTTTGCACACTCTCCCCGTGTCTACATGGGTTTCACCCCCACAACCCAAAGATGTGCAGGGTAGGTGGATTGACCAAGCTAAATTGCCCCTTAATTGGAAAACAAAATAATTGGGTGCTCTAAGAACATTTTTTAAAGTCTGTCGATTTCGACGGGGCTGGAAGATCCCACCAGCGGGCAGGGGCTTAAAATCCCACCCAACGTTTCAGATCAATGACCATTCCTGAGAAATGGAAAAAGTTTGCGATGTAAGAGCATTTCAGCAAAGGTGGGCAGGAAGGAACAAAGAGGAGGATTAACTGACCAAAGGGATGATGGTACGAGGTCACAGGGGATGGACTTCTTTGATGATCACTTGCTAACGAGTATGATTGTCCACCTAAGACACTCTGTGTTACTTATCGGTCATGGGTTCTCGAGCCCGATCCTAGGCCACATCCTTGACCGCTCACTTGACAGGTGTTTCTGGGAGGTGCGATTGGTCCTTGGACTCTAGATCACTGATATTCCATTCTCAGGCTCCTTTTCCGGGCCTCCCATTGCCGTCGGGTGTCCTCGAAGAATTGTGTTCCTTTAAGCAAGAGGTTGCTCCAAGTAGGTCTCTTCTGAGCATGGCATTGATGTCTATGTTGCATTTCTTGAGGTAAGCCTTCAGGGTGTCATTGAAGTGCTCCCTTTGCCCTCACCTTGTTCGGGAGCCTTACTTGAGCTGGCATCCTAAGCACAAGGCTGGCCCAGCGGAGTTTGGTTTCAGATTATCATGGCCTCAATGTTAGTGCTCTCGGCTCCTTCAAGGACATTGATGTTAGTATGCCTGCCCTCCCAGCTGATACAGAGAATTCATGTCAGCATCATTGATGGAACCTCTCCAGGTCCTTGAGCTGGCACCTGTACGCAGTCCACGTTTCTGAGCTGTATAGAAGAGTTGGGAGGACAACTGCCTCGTACACGGGGATCTTGGTGTCAGAGCGGATGTCACGGTCATCAAAGACTCTTGTACTTAGACATCCGAAGGAGGCGTTCATGGATTGGATACGATGTTGGATCTCCGCATCGATGTCAGCCTTAGAGGAGAGGTGGCTCCCCAGGTATGGGAAATGTTCAGTGTTCGGTAGAGTTTCTCTGTTGATCTTAATGGAAGGAGAGACTGGATCTTGCCCTGGGCTGGGCTGGTAAAGGAAAAGGTTAAAGGCGATGGTAATGGGTAAGTAAAGAATTAAATAATGGGTCGAGATGGTGTGTAAATGGGAACAAATTGCATAGTGATTAATAATAACTTTGTTATCTCCTTTGCTGTTCTGATGCAAATATCATATGGTCTATGGAGGAGTGAAAAAATAGTCCATGTGCGACCCATTTAATTTTAAATTTTAATTTTTTATAAATTTGGAGTACTCAGTTCATTTTTTTCCCAATTAAGGGGCAATTTAGCGTGGCCAATCCACCTAGCCTGCACATCTTTGGGTTGTGGGGGTGAGACCCACGCAAACACGGGGAGAATTGTCGTGCTATGCATAATGATAAATTCAGCTCAAATGAAATGGTGTGGCAGAGCGCAGCCTTCCCTCCAAATTACTCTCATTAAAATGTAAGTGAATAAGGTACAGCTCTCTAACTGGCCCATATTTTAAAGTTTGACATGATGCGCTGTCGTCTATCCCATCCTTCTTCTCTGACTCCTCATTAATGAACGCCTGGATCTTCCGGGTAGCGGCTCATGTGTTTACATGCCAGCTGTTTCCCCAATTAAGAGCAGTGAAGTCGAAAATCTTGTAAAGCAAGAAAGCGAAGCAGACCAACCCTCGCACTAATTGTGCCGAGGGCCGGGCCTGGATTCTGGCGCACTGGCAGAGGAACAGATGTGTTATTTAGCTGTCAGCCCGAGCAAACACAAGGGTTCACGAGAGAATGCTCTGGCCACCTTGCGTCGGCTCAAGGTTCTATTCTGAGGTTCTGCGGCAGAATGAGGCAAAGAGAGAATTGACAATCGTGGATAAAGAGAAGCTATTTCGGAAACCTCCATGCATAGGTCCAAACTGAGGTTTTAAAAAGGATCGGAAGTTGTCTTTATCAGGACCACACTTGTCTAAAGAGTTGAATAAGCTGCTCCTTAATGTGCCATTTCGTTGAATGAAATTGTCACTTGTGCAGTCTGGCAAATGTTCCATTACATTATGTAACCTATCTCTGGCAGTGCACAGATTGGCAGCTCTCTAGCGACAGTATTTCCGATACACACAGCCAGCCTTACTAATCCCTGTGCCATTGATATCAATGTGTTTGCGATCAATGAATTCAAGTCACTGTCATCCTATGCCAGGTACATTATGAAACCATCTTGATTCTGGATTACGTTGTTTTGATTTAAGGATATATAAGCTGACCTGTCAAAACATTGGAGGTGCTCCGATCTTGACAATCAAATTTCCACCCTACAGAAATGATTTTCTTGAAACGGAGTAAAGCTTTACTTGTGTTTGCAAGAATGCGTAATTCTCTCCCACCGAGGTCATGAGAGTATGGCATCAAAGTGAAACGAAGCAACACATTTGGAGAGTTTCCAGCTTAAAAGACACAACACATCCTGCTTCCAGTAGTGCAGCAGCGAGAGGGAGGGAGGAATCAAACATTATCTGAGTCTCAGGAACAGAGTGCCTGGGAGTGGAGGAAATTGCAGACACAGGGTGCAGCGGATGATAGAGGGAATTGGAGACGAGGACAAAGGTTTTAAATTTAACACCCTGGAGGCAGGCGATGTAAGTCAGCAATGTCAGGGATTTGGAGCCTCACCAAATGTGGGTGGCTGAGCTGTGGGCAAATCGGGTTTCTGGGAGGGCAAGGATGTGATGTCAACATAGAAGGCGAGAGAATAATTAACCTCCATATTCACCGAGGTTGGGTTTTGGAGCCTAGGTGCGGAATTTTAGATCTTAGGCGGGATTCTCCGGAATCGGCGCGATGGCCCGACGCTGGCGTCAGAAATGGCGCGAATCATTCCGGCGTCGGGCCGACTGGAAAGTAGCGGAATCCTCCGCACTTCCGGGGGCTAGGTGGACGCTGGAGGGATTGGCGTCATGCCAGCCGGCGCCGAAGGGACTGCGCGAGTCCACGCATGCACCAAAGAGCTGGCGTGATCCTGCGCAACCGGCGTATTCTGGCGCATGCGCAGGGGGGCATCTTCTCCGCGCCGGCCATGGCTGGCGCGGAAGGAAGGAGTGCCCCCACGGCACAGGCCTGCCTGCAGATCGGTGGGCCCCAATCGCGGGCCAGGCCACTGTGGGGGCAACCCCCGGGGTTGGATCTCCGTGCCCCCCCGAGGACCGCTCCTGTGTGGGACCATGTCTAATCCACGCCGGCGGGACTGGCCAAAAACCGATGGTCGCTCGGCCCATCGGGGCCCAGAGAATTGCCGGGGGGGCCGCTGCCAAGGGCCCCCGACTGACGTGGCGTGAACCCCATCCCCGCCCGAAAAACGCCGGCAGAGAATACGGCAGCTGGCTTCGGGGCAGCGGGGCGGGATTCGCGCTGCCCCCCGGGGATTCTCCGACCCACGGGGGGGGGGGGGGGGTCGGAGAATCCCACCAGAAGGTCTGGCTTCACCGAATGCTGGTGGGTATTTACTGAAGGCGTGTGCCTTTTAAATTGGATTCCATGCCTGGACACATGACAGGCTGTTGATCAGGGGAGTCCTTCAGAAAAGGTCTTGGCTGAGGATCTGGTGTGGTTATTCGGGTTGAGATTGCCAGGCAGGCTATGTGGATGGAGCACGGTTGGGGAATGCATCCAGGAGGGATCATGAGACATTAGGGAAGATTGCCGGGGTTTGGAGATTGCTGGGGCGGGGGTGGTTCAAGAAGATATCGGAGTGGAATTGGGGGAGACATCAATCCACAGGTAGTTGGGGAGGGTGATGGGATTGGGTTAAAAGAAGGGGGTCATTCGGGGTTGGGTGGGGGTTGTGGGGGAAGACAGATATACAACTGGTCAGAAATGGCCTTGTTGATAATCAGGACCTTAGGTGCAGCGAGGTCATCAAGGTACAAGGTCAAGGGGATGGATGCAGTCGGTGCGTAACGGAGCACAGAGCATCTTGTCGGATAATCTCTGCCATGGAACTCTTAACCTGGACCAGTCAGCTGTTTCTGCCATGTTCAAGCAGGTGGGTGTTTGGAGACAAGGGCATTAAATGCTGCCCATGATCTCCCTCTTACTTCCCACCTCCTTGACCAAGGAACCCGCTCTCTGGCCTACTGATCCGTCAGAACCTTAACCCGTCCCTGAAACACCTTCTCCAAACTGTTCTGCTAGCTGCTGCAGCCAGAATGCACTTCCCCTTTAAGAAACGCAGCTTAGCTGCAACTCAGCCAGGCCCCCTGCGGAACATGCAGCCAGTTAGCAGTGGGTTTAGCCTCTGGGCTGTACTTTGCTATTAGACTGACGATGAGGCAGCACAAAGATTGAATGCAGCTTGAACCATCTCAACCGGGCAACAAGTAATTGTTCCACACTCAAACACTGGCACTATTGCGTTTTCTAGTCTGCAGTGTGAAGCAATATGACCTTCAGCTGAGAATAAGTAAACTCATGTACTGACATTTTGAACACTGAGAATTTGATAGCCGGCTGGAATAGCTTACCACGGGAGGATTTAGGTTAAATCTCATCAAAGTAAAACTTGACAAGGATTTTGAAAGAAACACAATATTGGTTACAATTGCTAGGACAGTGCAGCGATGGATTAGAAGTCCCCCAGGAGGCTATATTTTCTTTCAAGACACGACTACTGCTGGGAATATATCTGGAAGTGACCCATTCTCCAAATCCTCCGCCTATCGTGGGTTGGCTCCGAGAGTCTTTTTGTGGCTGCAGTTGCTTGTCAGACCCCTGGACATGGGGATAAATAGAAAATCCAGTGTTACTGCAGCATTGAAATGGTTGCAGGAGTTTAACAGTCTCCGATAGTCACTCGAATACAGCATAGTGGCATATAAACAAAGCGTGGAAACTAATTATTAAGGGCGGTAAAAGCAACAGAGATGCCCCATTGCATATGGCAACACAAATACATCTACCAATCTCTGTACATGTCTGTTACTACAAAGTAACCATTTTTTCAGAGTCTTCAGGCCAGAGAGCTATATCAGACAACACCGTCCAACCAAGGTGCATTCATGATTTAAAACAGTGTAAGAATTTTGTACAAATTTCACGCACTGCCACCAAAAATACCAAATGAGTGAGATTACTTCCAGACCAATGTTACAATTCTTTGCTGCACTGACCCTATGCTGAGCTTCACGTCCCGTGTCATCAACATAATTTTCACTTGCTCATGGGATGTGTGTGTTTCTGGCTGGGCTAGGCCAGCAATTAATGCCCATCCCTAAATGCCCTTGAGAAGGTGGTGGTGAGCTCATTCTTGAACCCTTGAAGTCCATGTGGTGTAGGTACACCCTTGGTGCTGTTAGGGAGGGAGTCCCAGGATTTCGATCCAGCAACAGTGGAAGGACGGTGACAAAATTCCAAGTCAGGATGCTGTGTGGCTCGCAAGGAAAGTTAGAGCTAGTGGTGTTCCCATATGTTTCGATCCAGAAACCTTGTTGGTGAAGGATGTTAATGGAGCCAATCTTTATTTATTTACAGAGTGGAACATCACAAGCATACACCTCCTAACGCAACCTCACAGTTTATAATGTAAGTGTCTCATACAAACATGCAAATTAGAAGCAGAAGTAGGCCTCTTGACCCTTCGAACCTGCTCCACCATTCAATAAGATTGTGGCTGACCTTGTAGCATCAGCCCCACAATGCTGCCTGCCCCGCATAATCTTTCACCCCCTTGTTAATCAAGAATCAACCGAGCCCTGCCTTAAAATGATTCAAAGACACTGGGCGGCACTGAGTGTTTGCGCCGTCGTGAACGCCGTCGAGCTTCATGGCGGCACGAAACAGCCCCTATCCCGACCGATTCAGGGCCCGAAAATGGGCCAGGAGAGGCGGCGCGTCATTTACGTGCGCCAGGCCTTGGCGGCGCATGCGTGGTTGCCGTCCTCCCCGAGTCCGCCCCGCAAGAAGATGTCTGACGGATCTTGTGGAAGAAAGGAGGTCCTCCTTCAGAGAGGCCGGCCCGACGATCGGTGGGCACCCCGCAGGCCGTCCCCCCCCCCCCCCCCAGCGTTCTGATCCCGCCGGCAGCGAACCGGTGTGGACGGCGCTGGGGGGAACCCGCCGTTTTGGGCAGGCCGCTCGGCCCCTCCGGCACTGAGAATCGTGGGGGTACCGGTGAATCGCCATTGTGGCTGTCTCGGGCGATTCACTGGACTGCGCTGCGAAAACGCGATGGTGCCGATCTGGCCGCTTCCGTGAATCGTGGGAGGGCGTCGGACCGGCGTCGCGGGAAAATTTGGAGACCCAGGCGATTCTCGAAAACGGCGCGGGAGCGGAGAACCGCGCCCACTGTTTCTACAGCCTTTAGAGTGTTCAAGAGACTCATAGCCCCGAGAGAAAACATTTCTCCTCATCTCTGTCTTAAATGAGCAATCCCTTATTTTAAAAAGTGGCCCCAGTGCTCTACAAACTGTCATCATTCACATAATAAGTTTATTTTTTATTCTTCCTGCCAAAATGGACAATTTACCAGATCTTTGCTTAACATATCTATGTCCCTTCACAATTTACTATCCTTCCTATCTTTATGCCATCAGCAAATTTCACAACCATACCTTTGGTCCCTCCATCCAATTGTAAACAGTTGCGGTCCCAGGACCAGTCCTTGTGCCACACTACCATTTGCTAAAAATGGGCAGCGCGGTAGCACAAGTGGCTAGCACTGTGGCTTCACAGCGCCAAGGTCCCAGGTTCAATTCCCCGCTGGGTCACTGTCTGTGCGGAGTCTGCACGTGCTCCCCGTGTCTGCGCGGGTTTCCTCCGGGTGCTCCGGTTTCCTCCCACAGTCTCAAGACGTGCAGGTGAGGTGGATTGGCCGTGATAAATTGCCCTCAGTGTCCAAAAAGGTTAGGAGGGGTTATTGGGTTACGGGGATAGGGTGGAAGTGAGGGCTTAAGTGGGTCGGTGCAGACTCGATGGGCCGAATGGTCTCCTTCTGCACTGTAAGTTCTATGTACTCATTCCATCCTTCCGACCAGAAAAAGACCGATTTCTGCCAACTCTCCATTTCCTGTTACTTCGTCAATCTTCTATTCCTGTCAATATGTTACCCCCTAAACTAGGAGCTTTCACAATAACCTTTGATGTGGAACCTTATCAAATACCTTCTGGAAATCTAAGTACACTACATCCACCTCTATCCACAGCACATATTACTTCCTCAAAGAGCTCCAATAGGTTGGATTTCCCTTTCACAAAACCATGTTGATTTTGCCTCATTACTTGGTTAGCATTGTTGCTTCACAGCTCCAGGGTGCCAGGTTTGATTCCCGGCTTGGGTCACTGCCTGTGTGGAGTCTGCACGTTCTCCCCGTGTCTGCGTGGGTTTCCTCCGGTCTCCTCCCACAAATCCCGAAAGATTTGTTAGGTGAATTGGACATTCTGAATTCTCCCTCGGTGTACCCGAACAGTTGCCGGAGTGTGGCGACTAGGGGCTTTTCACAGTAACTTCATTGCAGTGTTAACGTAAGCCTACTTGTGACAATAATAAAGATCATTATTAGATTATTATTGTTACCTATACCCTCGGCAACCTTTTTCAGACCTCCAACCCAGTGCATTCATTATCTATCATCAGAAATCAGTCCCACATCTCACCTAATTCTGCAATCTCCTCTCCCTATGGTACAATAAATGTCCTATAGGTTTTCCGATGCCGATCTGCCTGTGCAACCATCTTGAGCCACTATTGGTGGCTGAATCTTCAGCTGCCTTAACGAGGCTGCCCGGCAGTCCCTAAGCTCCATTAACGCCCTTGTTTTCTCTCCCATTGACTTGAAAAGCATCCTTGACCCATTCCTTCATCGCCTCCCCTAATTGTTCTTGGTATCTGTGCTGTACTTTGGACTGTGCACTACATCAAGGCAATGCATAAGTACACATTTTGTTGAAAGGTTTTCCTGACCGTAGAGCAGTGCCTACACTGTAATAAAACGCTCCAGTGGCAATAAAGCGCTTTGGGGACGCCCTGAGGTCATGAAAAGTGCCGCATTGATGGAAGTTCCATCTTTCTATAAACTTAGTTAAATATTGGCTATAGCAGAGGAACTTTAACATGAGAGAGAATAATTGGATGCAGCCGACATCTCTGTGGATTGCACTGCATCATAATCCAGCACTCTTCTATTATTTATCTAAGTTTCAGTACATTGCTCAGTTATTAAAACCCGCGTCAATTGAGTGGTGTTAAGACAGGAATTAATTGACAGGTGAGCTTGTCTCTCTCCACGCTGGGACATTTAATTTCCTACGTTTGGATAGGCTGCGCACTCCAAGCAGCACAAGACATTTTGTGTAGTGTCGGTTTCAGCGCTACATGGAGTTTTATGCCACCATCACATTTTTGTGTCAGGCTTAAACGCAAAGGCTTACTCACATTTGAGTGGTTGCTCGCCACTGAATTGCAGCTTTTTAATTTAAGGTGTCCGAGTAATGCTGTGATGCTCGAAATGTCCAAAGATTTAATTTGAAACTATACCTGTGCCCATGGATACACCGGATAAATCTGTGGGGCTAAAAGCATCAAAATGTTTCACTGATCTCACAAATTCAACTCAATTCACCCATAAAATCTATAAATTGCTGCATCTCTATGAGATTGCAAAAATACAGCAGCTCTATGAGATGCAGGTTTATATTTCAGTCTGAAATATGCAGCTCATCAGCATTTTTATATAAGAAGATATCTTTCAATATTGTGCATAACTTGGTTTTTAAATGCTCTGTGGTGGAACAGTGGTAATGTCACTGGACTAGCAATCTAGAGGCCGAGGATAATGCTCTAAAGACTGCTCCCCAGCTGCTGAAATTTATATTCAATAAATAAATCTGAAATTAGAAGCTGAGATCATTATTTTAAAATACCATCCGCCATCCTCACCTGGTCTGGCCTACACGTTATAGCACCTCTGAAATGGCCGGGTAAGACACTCAGTTGTATCAAGCTGCTACAAAGTCGAAAAGGAATGAACTCCCTCCCTATCGGCATGGCGGGTGTACCTACACCTCATGGACTGCTGCGGCCCAAGGTGGTGGTCACCTCCACCTTCTCAAGGGCAATTAGAAATGGGCAACAAATGCAGGCCCGGCCAGTCGACGCTCATATCCCGTGAATGAATAAATTTAAAAAACAATAACATTCAGTGTTCACAGTTTAAAAAAAATAAATTTAGTGAACCCAATTCATTTTTACCAATTAAGGGGCAATTTAGCGTGGCCAATCCACCTACCCTGCACATCTTTGGGTTATGGGGGCGAAACCCACGCAAACACGAGGAGAATGTGCAACTCCACACGGACACTGACCCAGAGCCGGGATCGAACCTGGGATCTCGGCGCTGTGAGACAGCAGTGCTAACCACTGCGCCACCGTGCTGCCCCAGTGGTCGTACAGTTGACCAACTCCCATGGGTACAGGCCAGGGAATTGAATGGTTCTGCGTTAGCTGGTGTGATCTGGGTTGGCGCTGGGTGGCACTGTCCCGGCCATAGACAAGGGAGGTGAAGCACCAGGCTTGAAGATGTGCATATGGGCAGTGTGCAAATATGGGGTTGGATTGAGTTGGAGAGCCTCTCATACAGTTAAATGGCACTGAGAGAATTTAGGTTTGCGCTTCTATAATGCCCGCCAGAAATGAGGATGTTATAACCCTCATGGAGGTCACTACATATGGACTATCAGATTTCCCGTGACCTCCACTGAATACGAAGGATGCGGCAATCTTTTAGCACACTGGAGGTGCTGGCCTTGGACAGTGTAACGGCTTTCGTAAGTGCAGGGTTTGGGGGGTTCATGACCACAAACGGCGTACGGCACGTGCGTACCGTCCTGTGCCACCTGGCGTCAAATGGATTAGCAGAGTGAGCAGTCCAGACATTCAAAAACGGGATGAAAAAGCAGCTCCTGGGAGACTTCTCTGGCGTGATTCCTCCGCACGGCAAAACAGGGGTCACTCTGGCCAAATTGTTGATGGGTCGCCGCCTTCGTACGCCTTTGGGTTTAGTTCTCCCGGGCATTGGCGAGAATGTCCGCTGGGGTCAGGATAGAGCAGAGCCTGACGCAGGCCGGAGGAACCAGGTGCACGTCCTCAGCTTTGGTGAAGGCGCCACTTGGATCTCGGGCTTGTGTTAGCCCAGACATGACCGGTCTCTCATTGAATGTGGGCACAGGGGCACGAGTCAAATGGCAAGTGGATCACCTCTGTGGGCGTATCCCCGAGACACCAGATCCGCCTCCAGAGGTTCCCGACTAAAAACGCCCCCAGTTCGGGTTTCCGCCCCCACCACAGCTGCTGCCGTTGGCCTCAGTCGGACCTGCTGTGGAGAATTTGGATTTGGACGTCCAGGACCCTGAGATGCCGGACGAGGTCCCGCTAGCTGCGATTCCGGGACCGATATGGACATAGTGCCACCACCAGAGCCCGTTCTGTCGGCGCACACAGCCGCCTCCATTCTGCCGACCCCACCCAGGCGCTCTGCACCAAAACGGTTCGGTAGACCCCTCCGGACAGCATGAGATCGGTGCCGAAGCACATTCCCGGGTTAAGAAGATTAGGGGTTCCTTGGTCCGGTCCATGGACATATATCCGGACTTGCCGGGGGGGGGGGGGGTCTATTACCCTCGTGGGGGTCACTGCATGAGGACCATCAGATTCCCCGTGACCTCCACTGAATATGAACTTCCCCGGTAACGAGGGGAGGGGCTTCCCCTTAACAAGGGAAAAGCTCACTAATATAAAATCCCTGAGTTGGGTGCTGGTCGGGGAGGGAGACTCTTCAGGGAGCGGAGATTCCTGTACAACATAAATAAACCTAACCTTTGTTTTCTCCCTCCTTGGTCCATGCATGAGACTTTGATGGATTCTACAGAGGGGCTGCACCAGGCTTCCATTGCATTCACAACTCAGTGATTAGGTCTCAAGGTGCCTGTTCTCCCCACCAAATGGTTGCTGTCTGTGTTGCTATGTGAGTTAAAATAAAACATCTCTCCCTCAGCTCGGGTGCTGCAGTGTTAAATAGACTCACAGGTACATGTTCAGCCATGCCCATACTCTTTTTTTTTTGCTGTTTTTATGAATCAGTCGGAGGGTTTAGAATGCTCTAATTAGGTTGAAATAAAGGGTAGGCGAAAGAGCCACTATGAGTGAACAAGACTGTCCTCATCTGATATACACCTGAACAGCTCAGAGCAAATGAATGTCATTATAACACGAGCAGAGGCCCTCACTTCAATCATTTGCCTGTGCTGTACAGCTATCTCTCCTGTGCTCGCTGACCTACATGCGCTCTCGGGAATCAAGGCCTTGATTTTTAAATTCTCATCTTTGTTTCCCAATCCCTCTGCGGCTTTACCCCTCAATCTCCTCCAGCTCCACAACGATCTGACATCGCTGTGCTCGCCTAATCCTGGCCTCTGGAGCATTTCTGATGTGAATTGATCTGCCTGATGCCATACGCTCAGCTGCCTGGGCCCCTGGTTCTTGAATTCCAGGCTGCTATTATCCCCTGTTTTTTTAATTTTACTCTTTGGGATCAATAAAACAAACTCACTGAAAGTCCAGTTCCACACCGTTAGGTCTCAACTGGGATGAACTGGGTTAGTGAGGCAAGGCCAGTTTATCGCAGTTCAACTGGTCAACGGAGAGGGTAGCTCAAGTGGACCAGTTCCAATTTCCGTTGGAGAATGCACCCATTGATAACTGACTTTTATTCTTGGGACTGTAAGAACCATTGGTCCCGTCTTTCATGTTGCTTATATAGAAAGCCTACAAATAGCCTATTAAATGAGAACTAACTGGGCTTTTATTGGTAATCTGCCTAATAGCTCCATCTGGCCCTGAAAATAAACAACATTATAACTGTTGAATGTTGTTGAATGACTCCACTATGATAAATTATTATATTTTTTATAAATTAGGAAAAATGTAAAAGTTTCTTCTTGATATCTCAGCTTCTACTTTAACTCTGTGCATATGTCTTGATCTTTATTTTCTTCTCTTTAATTAAAAAAAAAGTGATTTGAAAGTAAAAAGTTGCTTTTCATTTCCTAGTTGGCTATCTGTCAGATTTCTATAATGTGATTGGCTGTTTCATCAGCTTGATGACATAATGTGTAAGGGTCCTTCCTGTTTATTCCCTGTTTATTCTCTTATTTCCCCTTTCTTTTATTTTTGCTGTTACATTTTTGATTCATGGATGGTTATGTGTCTTTGATTCAAGCAAAGGATTTCAGGAGCAGGAGAGAACACTGTGCTAGTCTGTACTGGTTTAAATAGGAGGTGTAAACTGACCGGTACCGATTGGCTGGGACTTGGCTTGATTCATTTGGCTGGTGGCCATGAATTGGTCCAAAATGCTGTGCCCTGCCCGGTAACAGATGGTGGTTGGATCTGATTTCATTGGAATGTTTTCAGATCTTCAGGCGTTGAGTTTGATTCCAGTTTTGATCTTGGCTGCCTTGGGAGGAAGGTCCTGCTAGCCTCTCCTCTACAATTTTCTTCTGTTCTGAACTGGCAGAAAGCCTGAATGAATATGTTTACAGGAGAACCATTACAGGCTGTACAGACAAAGTTCTGAATCTGCTAACTCTCCCCAGAAAAGCTGGTGTGAATCGAGTATTTTTCTCCAGGAGGTCTGCTGCCTGTGAGAATTGTATTTGCTGAAATTAGAGGCCGGAAGGCCGGCCAGGAACTGAAAGCAAAGTTTGATCAGAGACTCTGGGCTGGATTCTCTGATCCCCGCCGCTGAAATTGCGTTCGGCGATGGGGCGGAAAATCCCTGATGACGCCGAAATCGGGGGCGTCGCCGCTTTCGTGATGCTCCACCTTCTGAAAACACTGTAACCACGCTCTCTTTACGTTGGCTGAGGCCCACCCCATGATGCTCCGTTCCCGACCGACCGAGTTCCGATGGCGTGGGTCGCGTGTGGTCTTACCCATCGGGAACTCAGCTACGGTCGGGGGAGGGCCGATCTGCGGGCAAGGGAGGACATATTCGGGGCCGGGGGCACTGTGGTGGGGTGGTCGGGTCGCGTGAGCCAGCCGAAGGGGGGGGCACTGTTTTTGCGGGCCGCGTCCGCGAGCAGCATTCGCCATGAAACACGTCGCGGCTGCTGCAGGTCGCCGCCGTGCGCATACGTGGGCACTGGCCAAGCAATTCTCCGGGGCGTATCGGCAGCTAGAGCTGGGAGCTCTAGGCTGCCTGGCTGCTAGTCTCCAGAACGGAGAATCCAACCCTCTGTCTCTCCAGTAAAATTGTGAGTTCAGGCTTCAAAACAAAGACTGTAGCCTACAAGCTTGCTGTGAAGAAAGAATGCTGAGAACCATCATCTGAAGCAAAAATTCTTTGCTTTCACTTATGTTGCTTTTCCCCTCCTTTTCCACTCCTCTGTGTTTGTCTGTCATTTGTGTGTGTGTGTAGAGGGTGCAGAGGCAAGTTAAAGTAGGAGTTAGGTACATATTAATATTTAACCAACTGTAATTGCTGCTTACTTTATTATAACTCTCATTATAAATAAACAGTAATTGTGTTTAAACTTACAAAACTGGTGACTGCAATTATTGGGCAGCCAAGGGCCAAGGACCTCGGAAATATTAATCAGAATTATGGGTTAATTCACTTGTGTTATGACTCCGGGGCAGGTGGGGCTGGAATTGACCATGCACTAGCCCAGGGTGTCGGAACAATTGTAGCTCCACATGAAAGGACTCTGCAATCGAGGGGGGTTAAAGCTCCTGCGACACTGATCGTTAGATCTGCCAGCGAAGCTTTCTTTGAGGTCAGCAGCGAGCTTTGCTGCAGACTGCAAAAGCCATGTGATTATATTTAAGGTTCAGTGTTAGACTGTACAGTGGATCAAACCTTCCCCAGTCTGAATGCCTGGGAACAGAACCTGTCTCTTGTTCAGAGCCAACAACACTTTAGAAGCTAGACTCGAGTTTTTACATAGGTAAAGTATATTTGAATTCAGAAAGATCCTTGGGCAGAATTTAAAAGAAACAGGGCGGGATTCTCCTGCAACCGGCGGGGCGGCCCGTACCAGTGCCAAGAGCGGCGCGAACCACTCCGGCGTCGGGCCGCCCGGAAGTTCCGGAATCCCCCCTGCGCTGGAGGGGTTGGCGCCGTGCCAACCGGCGCCGAAGGGCTGCCGCAGGCCGGCGCGAGTTGGTGCATGCGCATGACTCCGCCGTGTTCTGGTGCATGCGCAGAACCCCCAGCCTGTTTCCTGCGCATGCGCAGGGGGTTTCTACTCCGTACCGGCCATGGCGGAGCCTTACAGAGGCCGGCGCGGAGAGAAAGAGTGCCGCCCACGGCACAGGCCTGCCTGCAGGTCGGTGGGCCCTGATCGCGGGCCAGGCCACCGTGAGAGCCCCCCCCCCCCCCAGGGCTGTATTCCCCCGAGGACTCCACAAGCCGCCCTCCAAGCCAGGTCCCGCCGGGATGGACCATGTCTATTTGACGCCGGTGGGACTGGCCGAAAACGGGTGGCCGTTCGGCCCATGGGGGCCCGGAGATTTGCCAGCGGGGGCCGCAGCCATCGGCTCCCGACCGGCGCAGCGCGATCCCCACCCCCGCCTGAAAACCGGCGTCGGACAATTTGGCAGCTGGCGTCGGAGCGGCGGGGCGGGATTGACACCGCCCCCCCCCCCCCCGGCGATTCACCGACCTGGCGGAGGTTCGGAGAATTCCAGCCGCAGTGTCAGGTTCTGACTGAAAACCGGCATGGTTCTCTGCAGGAACACAGCCAGGTTTTCTATCCAGATCCTCTGACAGTCGGTAAGAAAAGAATTGAGGGGCACGGTTTGCACCGTCACTTTGGTGGGGTGGGGCCTGGTAGAGCCTGCGAGCTCGGCTGCGCAGAGATCGGAGCGCCCTGTGAAGCAGGATCCCCGATCAGCGAGAAAACTGAACTCCCTCCCACCCCCCACAGCCATGGCAACCCTCCCAAGCATGGACGAATGGGGGGTCACTCCCCCCTCACACCCCTGTGTGTTCACCAGCGTGCACCGCTCTTCTCCTCCCCCACCACATATAAGGGTAACCCCCTCTCCTATTGAAGAAGGGTAACCACCCTTGCATTGCCCCCTGGCAGTGCCCACCTAATAGCCCACCTCAATGCCTGCTGGCATGTGGCGGGGGGCAATTCCCCGCCTTGACCCTCAATGCCGGGGTCTCCTGGCACCTCCGCACCCCTGGCATGGTTATCACAATTGTTTTTTTCGTTTTGGAAAACCAGCCGTGATTCGTGTCGTTGTGATGTTGTGCGACTAGGGAGGAAACAGTACACGGGGCAGGAAGGTACACCATAAAACCATCTAATGATATTTAAATTAATGTAAATTTATGGAGATTGGGGTGTGAACCTGATTAATCCATTAGTGGGGGTGCGGGGAAGATCACAAACCAAGATCTCATCAGCGTAAATCCCTTTCTGGCCCTCTCGTGAGATTTTGTGGCCCTAACAGGATTGGCATCAATGACGAACGGACTGGAAAATCACACCCCTTATCTTTTTCATTCACTCGTGGAATGTGGGCGTCACTGGCAAGGCCAGCATTTCTTGCCCATCCTAATCACCCTTGACTGAGTGAGTTGCTGGGCCATTTCATGGGTCAGTTAGGTGTCAACCACATTGCTGTGGATTTGGAGTGACATGTGGGCCAGGCCGGGTAAGTGTGGCAGATTTCCTTCATTACTGCACCAGATGGGTTCTTACAACAACCGACATAAGTTTCATGGCCACCATTGCTGAGGTTAGCTTCATATTCCAGGATTTATTCATTGAATTTAACACTAACTAGCTGCTGTGATGGGAGTTGAACTCATTTCCCCAGAACATTAGCCTGGGCATGTGGGTTACTAGTCCAGTAACACTCTGCCACTGTCTCTCCGCATTAAAATTAACCAGCTGAAAATGGGGTGGGGTGGTGGTGGTGTGGCACGGTGGCACAGTGGTTAGCACTGCTGTCTCACAGCTTCAGGGACCGGGGTTCAATTTCAGCCTTGAGTAACTGTGCGGAGTTTGCACCATCTCCCTGTGTCTGCGTGGGTTTCCTCCGGGTGCTCCGGTTTCCTCCCACAGTCCAAAGATGTGCAGGTTAGGTGGACTGGCCATGATAAATTGCCCCTTAGTGTCCAAAAGGTTATATGGGGTTACTGGGTTATGGGGGTTGGTAGAGTGTGGGGGCCAAGATAGTGTGCTCTTTCAGAGGGTCGGTACAGACTTGATGGGCCGAATGGCCTCCTTCTGCACTGTAGTAATTCTATGATTCTTGAGTAAAACCTTGTGTCACTGGCCAAGATGATTGATCTGTGGGATATTAGAAAAATAACGGCCGAGTCATGGGGGCTGGTTTAGCACAGGGCTAAATCGCTGGTTTTGAAAGCAGACCAAGGCAGGCCAGCAGCACGGGTTCAATTCCTGTACCAGCCTCCCCGAACAGGTGCCGGAATGTGGCGACTAGGGCTTTTCACAGTAACTTCATTTGAAGCCTACTTCTGACAATAAGTGATTTTCATTTAATTTCATTTCATTTCAAATAGGACCAATGTCCAATGTTGCTTGTTTTCTTGAGGCAATTTTTAAACAATTATCACTTTACACATTTCGTAATACAGAACTTGAGTATTGCTGAAAAAAAGAGGCGTGTCAAAGCTTTTTGTTGTCAGGACACTTCGCAAGTCTACCGATATTAGGGGAAAACAACAATTTATTGTGTTGGAGAAGAAAGTGCTGATTGGTTGACAAATAGACTCTGATTGGTAGAGGCTCGCCATGGAGAATGCACCAGGTGACTGACAGTCAACTGCCAAAATCAGTGACAGCTATTTGCTGACTCATTCCTCAGGACAATGCCTCCTTGACCAATCGGGGTCAAACTGCCTGGTTTAAGTTTCGCACAATGCTTGAAGTTAACTTTAAGTCACCTGGTGCATTCCCCTTGGCAACACCTCTATCAATCAGAGTCTACTTGCCACTCAATCAGCATTTTCTTTTCATTCAGTAGTTGTTTGCCCCTTATATTGGTATTCTTGGAAAGTGTTCTGGTGAGTGCAGGATAAAAAGCTTCGAGGTGTCTCTTTTTTTCAGCAATTATCACTTTGTCATGTACAAAATTAATTGAACCATCAGGATATCAGTACACTTATTAGATTTTCACAAGGCAGATCCTTATTCTCAATCAGCTTTAAAACTCCTGAAGCTGTCATTTTTGGTCAGGATTTCTTGTCAACTCCAATGTCCCGCTCCCATTTTGTAATCACAGCACGGAGGCGTGGGGTATTCTGGATACAATAGCAAAGAGAGTGATATTGTTGCGGATTGTTACAATGGACGTTATATCCCAGACCCAGCAACAAGCTAAAAAAAATCTGCGGTCTCTGGCAGCATATATACATCAAGCTTGTGGCTGAAAAAATAAGGATGGGATTTGAGAGGGAAGAGAGGTTTGACTAATGTTTACAGTTATTTCATTTCCCTCCAGATATTTCACCCCACCCCCCCCAATGAAGCAAACGAGAAGGATTAAGTGCGATGTGGCGAACTGTCAACGCAAGCGAATATCTGGGAATTAAATCAAGTAAAATAGAAATTGTGGATCAGTGTCTCGCTCAAAAACAGTACATTAGCAATTTTAACTAGATCATAACAAGGCCAGATAGGGTTACCTAAAATGCAACAGTGAGAGGGAGGGAGAGAGAGAAACAAATGGAACCATCACAGGAAGAGGCACAGTAAAAAGTCTCAGCACCGGGGCGGGCAGGGGGGATAAAAAGCAGATCGACACAGGGTGAGGTTGAAAGATTCGAGAGGGAAGCAGAGACAGTCACAGCACAAGAGACACATTTTGAAAAATAGCCTTTGTCGACAAGCGATGCCACAGTAGACCAATTAGACTAAAATAAATAGAATTATAACAATTACTTTCATTCAAATTACACAGTACTAATTAGTAGCAATGAACGGGTTTTGGGACCTTTACATTCCCAATGTGAATCCTACAAATCTCGAGCAATGGGCCAATGGAAGCATTTCTGAGTTGGTTTGCCAATCAGAGTCAATTTTCTTTTTAAAAATCGAAACTACTCATTAAGCAAAGAACATCTTTTTTTCTGGAAACGTTCAACCCTTGCTCGGGAGATATGGTAACACATTTGGTGAATCCATTCCAGCGAATTGTTTGAAACTAATTTTTTGCGAGTTGATTTTGTATGTGTCTGTACAGCAGCCAGGTCAGTTTCACCCACCCTCTGCATGTAGATACAAGTACATTATTGAACCTCCTGTTTACCCCTGGCTCACAAGCTATAAAAGCTACAGACGGAATTGAATGAGTAGCAATAGCTCCCCGAGCCAGCATGAGTAGCAGCGTGTGCTGCTCCACTTCAAAATCCAATCATTTATATATATATATAATATATCTTACTGCGGCAGACCTATAACAGCAGAATTGCAATATTATCAACTGCATCTCTATCAAAGTAAGCAACGCACCTAACACTTGGGTGAATGGTTTAGGAATCAACTGGCATTTTAATGCCCCAGTCTATTGGCTCATCCCTTTAAAGCCATTCTTGGCAGTCAACAAGCTCTTTTAATCTAACAGCCCAATTATTAGACCCAAGACTCTTGAGTTCTAAATCGTGTCCTTGTGAATACTTGAGATGGCTTTGAAATAAAGCATCGCATAAAGTGACACCACGAACAGTACAGAGAAACCTACCTCCACTGGCATCATCCACAAAGAAATAGCATGTTAAACTGGGACGGTCAACCTGTCTCACAAAATTATTCTAGTTTCAGAAAAACTAGTAGATACTTGAGTATTAAAGGCCACTCTCACTTGAACATTAAATAAACCTGTTTATGGTAATCATTGTGACTAGGTAACCTTTCCGATAGATTGGTATTGGGCGCGGTTCTGTAACCACGTGGTGGCCCGCGCAGATTGAGTGCGCTGGGTGAATAGCGGAGGAGGGCAAAATCGAGATTCGCTCCGGGCACAAACCATTTCGTGATTCACCTGACCCGCTCTCTCTCGATGGCAAATTCCGGATCATGCCCCAAAATGGCGAGAATACCCTTAACCGTCATTTGCATTAATTTTAATCGTAGTAACGGGATTGAAGTTGAATGCAGCGGCCTCCCAGGAATTACCCGACTCCCCAGCGGGAAGTCACGTGAGTGTCGTTTAGTACTCCTCTACAAAAACAGGAGCCTGGCGTAATGGCAGCTGAGGGGAAGTGAGGAGGTGAGTAGCCATTCCCATTTTCCGGCATGCAAGCTCAAGGGCACTGATTGGGTGGAGGCTGAAGTGTTCCAGGTCGGGGGTCGCCCCTGTGTCGTGCGCTGAGGGGCTTTGCATCTGTGAGGCCTTCAAGCCACCCATAACAGAGGCAACCACAGCTTCTGCCTGTCTGTCCTACCAGACTCCCCCAGACCAGAGCCATGCTGCGGTTTCTCTCCTGAAACTCGATTTCACTTCCATTGACCGTGAGCAGCCTCTAGCTTCACAGCTGAAGGCTATGTAAAATGAGGAATTAGCTGCGAGAGCACCTTACACTCTTCAACTCTCAAGTGCCTTCTCAAAGGCTCAGGTGCCATGTCTCAGAGGATGATTAGTGTACTGCATGCCTGAACTCTGGGAGCATAGTAAGAAGTTTTACAACACCAGGTTAAAGTCCAACAGGTTTGTTTCGATGTCACTAGCTTTCGGAGTGCAGCTCCTTCCTCAGGGGTTCTGGGGAACAAGCACAAAGATTGGATGTGGGGAGGGTGTGAGGTGTTAAACAGCCGATTGGTGGGACGGAGGGGTGTTTTTGGAGTTTGAGGGATGGCAGGTGGAACTGATGCCAGGAGAGAGGTGGTAATTACCCTTGCAGCTCATTGGAGGTCGTTGGTCTTCTTCTGACTTTGGACAGTGGGCCTCCTTGTCATGCTGCCCGCACTGCCACTGCCCCCCAGGCAGCATTGCTGTCCCTGCTGCTGGTCCTCTCACCCCCTCGGGGGAACAGGGTTCCCCGCCCCTCATCCACAGCGTCGAGAAGCCTGGCCAGGTCGGCATCCCTGGGTGTCCCTGGTATGATTCCCTCTCATTGACCACAAGTCCATTCTCTCGCAGGATCTCCATCTGATGAGGCCGGGCCCTCCGGAGTCGTCCAAGGCGACCACCGTTGAGGAGTCATAGCTGTCATCCGCTCCTTCCACCAGCGCAGGGGCACACACCTCGGCAGATGACATTGGTAGACAGGCTTCCAGGTCATAATCTGGTGGCCACCGCACAGTCGCTGACGCACATCAGGTGGAGGCAGGAATATCCAAGGGAGTCTGCAGTTGGAGGTCTGCTGGATCCCAGCACACAGCTGGATACCAGCCAGATGCCAAGCCTCTGGACAAGGTTGTCCCAGAGCTGAAGCAGATGACAGGGCACAGCCGTGAGATTTAAGAGGGGGTGTCAGCGACATTCCAGCGACTGTAAGGCCATTTGGAGGAGTCCCAAAGGCTGCAGGCACAGACAATGGTGCCGACAGGGCATGGCACTGAGGCCAACACTGCTCGGGTGGTGACCACAATGGAAAACCTGCAGCATGATGTCCACATCTCATGGAGAGCCCCGAGCTCTACAGGCACTGAGAGGGAGGAGGCAGTGCTGGAGACCAACCCAGGCCCTGCCACCAAGGCAACTATAGTGGTCTCCATTTCTTCTGAATACCCACCTCCTGGGGGTATTTGTAGCCAGGGGGAATGGAAATTTGTCAGTCAAATGTTCACTGTTAAAACATGTCACACTTCATACATATGAAGCCTTTGTCATGTTAATCTTCAAAGCGTGCCTGGCCGCACTCCCGTCTCCTGTTGCCCTCCACTCCCCCTAACCTCCAGGCACAGAGGGCCAAGATCAAATGCCCCCAATGCAGACCCTGTTCAGAGGATGAGTGTGAGCGTGCTAGCAGCAGAAAGACAGAAAACCTTCAGCAGAAACGGAGGAGTACCAGAGTTTTCTTCACAGTGAGGAATCATCACTCTCCTGCCTTGTATAGTGATCTGCTGACAGTGCCAACACAGGCCCATCACCCTGGAGTGATGTTACACAGGCCCTTGGAGAGAGGAACAGGGTGGTCGAGAAGGGGCAGTGTGAGGGGGAGAGCGGGGAATGGAGGAGGGTAATCGGGGGAAGCCGGGAGGATTTGTGGGGAGGGGAATGGGAGAGGGAATTGGGAGGGAGGGGAATGGGGAGGGAGCTGGTGGGTGATGTGTTGGGTTAGCTGGGTCTGCGAGGACTGTGTTTACTGTAGCAGAGAGAGAGACAGGCTTCCAACACTTGAAGAAATGCAACTCTATTGTATTAAACTCTTAACTATTAAACATACTTTAACTGTGGGTTGACACTATGCTGAGTTGACTGGAGACCTGAGGCTAACCTGATCAGACTATCTTACTATCACATGGTGGATGTTCTAGTTGTTACTCACAGGCTCTGACTGTCTCAGAGGCTACATCCCAAGAGAGCGGGTAAACTAGTGCCCTCTGGTTTTATAGTGGCCGTGTCCTGTCTGGTGATTGGCTGCTGTGTTCTGTATGTTCATTGGTCATCCTTTGTGTCAATCAATGTCTGTCTGTGCACCATCATATAGTTGTGTGTATATTATGACAGTGGGGGAAGGAAAATGTGTGTGTGGGGGGCGGGGGGGGGGGGGGGGGGTGGGGGGGGAGGAGGAGGTGGTTGAGCTGATGGACTCAGCCTCGTCCTAGGAGAATCTGGAGACAAAGACGGCTCCTCTGGTCCTACTGGCATGTTGGACTCTGGCTGCTGCCTGTCTCCATACTCCTGCTTCTCCTCAGGCTCAGCCTCCTCCTCAGTTGAGGCCGCATGTCCCTCCGCCTCCTCCTGCTCCTCCTTATTGAGTGACATGTGCGCCATCGATTGCCCCCTGGAATTGGGGAATCAAGGTGAGGGCAGCAAATCCTGCAGCCCGGGCATCTTGGTGGGCCTAGTCTGATGCATGGCAGACAGAGCATCTATCGTCCACTATCTTCGACTTTTGTTTGAAATTGGGGTGAGGGTTGATTTAAAAAATTGACAATTTCAAACAAAAGTCGAACATAGTGGAAAAATACAGTGGGATTTGTACACAAGACATCCCATCATTCTCCCTTAGATGCCAACCTCGCTCTATTGCATTTTCGTTCCTTGTTAAACGAACTGTTGGTCACTTGGTAGAACCTGCCCCTCTGGGTCGGAAAGTTGTGGATTCCGTGCCCCTTCTAGGGATTCAAGCACAAAATATAGGCCGTCCTTTCACTGCAGGGGGTGTGGGCAATGCCGTCGACGCCTATAGCCATGACCGTTGTGACTGGGCCAAGCTCTGGAGCGCCACTGCAATATCCTGGTGGCCCTGGTACACATCTGCCTGTGATAGGGCAGCCCTGTCCTGTGCTTCAGCCACCATCCGCACAGAGTATCCCAGGCCTTGGACACCCTGACCCATGGCCGATACCTTTGCCTCCAAGACCTCCATTGCAGACGCCACCCGTGCGGTGTTGGCCTGGGTGGCAGGCATGTTCGGCGCCGCCTCCTGCCCCTGCAGGCGGTTGGACTCTTCTAACTGTACTTGCAGGCGCTGATGTTTGCTGACAACTCCCTCACGTCGTCCTCGGCTCTGTGTCGGCATCGATGGGACCACCCTTTTCATTTCGAGCCTATCAGCAAATTCACCGCCCCCACCTCAGTCTATTGCTGAATTGTTCACGTACCCATTTTCCATGTGCTGTAGTAACTTCCAAATGTTTTACACCAATGACTCTCCAGCTGCGATACAAACAAAGCTGCTTCTGACCATTGACGCGCCCAGACGTTTGTTGAATGACCCCAACGGCAGCACAGCCTACCCGGAGAGACTTCGCTCGTTTTATCTACCAACTGGCACCCACCGAAGTAAAGTCGAATTGACTTCAACTAAAAAAAAAAAACATCAAACAGCCTGAAGGCATAAGCTTTCCTTAAATAAATGATGATTAATGGCTGTGACAATGACATTGAAGTTCAAGATCGTGCAACGCTGAGATGAGCCATTTGTTGTAAACTCTCAGAAGTGACACTCCACAAGCGATCGAGAAAGTTGAATCACTCTGGATTAGGTGGAGAAATGCCTTTCAACTTTCCCACTTGAGTCAGGAGAGACAGATTGGGTGCGACCATTGCTGTGCAGCGAATCTAAGAATGGGGAAAGAGCTTTGTGATACAGACAAATTGAAACAACACGGGCCACAATATATCTGGCAGCTTGAAGTATTTCAGATTGTGACAGAGTCATAGATTTGTTACAACTTATCAAGCTGTCAAGTAAGTATTTTGAAGGATTGGGTTGCCGATTGCAGTACCGTGGATGCCATTTGCTGTATGTATCTGCGATAAGGTAACAGGGAGCAAAAACAACTTCATAAATCTGCCTCGTTTATAGCCTTTCCTGCAGACACTGTCTCAAGCTCGGGGCTGGTTCTATGGAAGTTCCTGACCCAAAGTTGGTCAATGGGCTATTTGATACGTATGTGGTGAGGGGAGGGAGCATCATGCCTGACCCCAGTCCTATTCCTCAAAATGGGCATCCTAAAGCCAGAATCATTGAATGGTGATCAATAGCAGGAATCTTGGCCCAAATGAAAAGAACAAATGCCAATGACAACATCCCGATGATGGCCGCAGTTAACTTCGCCCACACCAGGGATTTATGCTGTGACCTGCCTGGTTTACCTGGATCAATGTCACCAGGAAATCCCAGTGCCATTTTTTGGAATCACTGTCTTCCTGTTACAACACAATACAGCATTCAGTTTGGCAGCAGTTTCCTCCGACAAGACTTTATTTATGGACAGGATGGTTGCCAAGTCCAAATTATCATGTAAGACGAGATGAATTCCAATTCGATGATAGCGCACTATCTACCCTGGCTGCAGGTGCCAAATTTCTCTGTTTGATTTCAGAATGCATGCAGCACACTGCTTTTTGCTCATAAAGTTTGTCGACTTTCTTTCCTCGTGACCTACTCCCAGTCTGTCCCGGCACCCCCCCCCCCCCCCCCCCCCCCCGTCCCAGTACCTCAGGGGAAGTGCGCAAGGACAGCAAGTTAGATTTAGCCTGTTCAAGTTACCATCCTTCTTTCAGAGGGAGTTCAGTGGGGGAAACCTGCCCGTTATAGCTTTGTGATGCAAGCGCACTGTTCCATTCTGTTATTTAGGGTTCTTGGGACTGAAACAACAGAGGGTCCAGTAGGTGTGGGACAGGAAGTGGGATTGAGGTTTCAGTCTTGATATTGTGTGGCTGATGATGAAAACACATTAAAACACAAGCAATGTCCAAATTCTCGAAAGAACTAATCTCTCTTGGCATCATTGTAGGATTACGTTTTGTTACGTACCTGGGAATACATTCCTGCTAGTTATGCATCATGTGATGTGTAGTGACGTCAGCAGTGTTTGCATGGATTTAGGCAGATCACCACCTTGATTGTATTGAGCAACATCTCTTAATAAACTTCTCAAGAATCCAGACTGTGGGCACCTCCATACCTTTCCACTTTGCGGCAACAAAGTAATATAATTGGATAGAAAACTGGCGACGAGGATTAAGGCAGAACACTCACTGGAAAGAAGATTTTCGGCGACTAACTGTGGGATGGCATTGGCAGCAAGATGCTTGGGACCAGACTCACAAACACACACACAGGCGTCGGGTGAAGCACTGCCCCCGATGTGGACGTGTCACAAAATCTTCGACAGCAACTGTGAGTAAGAAGACCGACAGTCAGGGAAGACATTTTTACGTTGAAGTGAGTAGGGTCTGAGCTGCAGGGACTACGCAATTGGCAAAACTTCCCGGGCTGCGGGGACTCTGCACGGGCCACTACTCGGGGGGAAATACTCAGGCATAAAAGGGAAAGAATTCTTAGGTGCTTGTTCAAGGGATTGTTAGTGCCATACACTTCAACACAATCGGAAGGGAGGAAGTGTAGACCTTAGGAGCCTGGATCCACAAATGGTGGGAAAAATGACCACCATGGATGTATTTGATGAGGATTATGAAACATGGAATTCATATGAAGATCCCAATTGTTTTTATTAACTAACCAGATACCAGAGGACTTAAAGATCGCAACATTTCACAGTTCATTTGGGCGTATAAAGGTTTATGCTGCTACAGAACCTAGTTCACCCTTAAAACCAAGAGTTAAGTCCTATATTGAATTAATGAAAATGTTAGCGGGACATTTCTCTCCTAAACTGTTACTGATTATAGAAAAGTTTCTGTTCTACCATCGTAGTCAGGAAGAAGGTGAAAGTATTTTACAGCTTGTAACGTCTTTAAGAAGATTAGCTAGATATTGTGACTTTGGTGCAACACTTGATGATACTCTTCAAGACCGACTGGTTTGTGGTCTTTGTAGTGAAGCTATTGAGAGGAAGCTACTTACTGCAAGCTACTTAACTCTAAAAGCTGCTGTGGGAGTTGCCATGGGTGGGGTTACTGGGTTATGGGGATAGGGTGGAGGTGTGGACCTTGGGTAGGGTGCTCTTTCCAAGAGCCGGTGCAGACTCGATGGGCCGAATGGCCTCCTTCTACACTGTAAATTCTATGAATATCTATGGAGCTTGCAACGAGAGAGGCTTCACAGATAGGCAATGAGCGAAGATCCTGGATACCTCGAGGAACAAGGCTGCAAAGGTGCAACCATGTCACCGTCATGCACAAGTCGGACACTCACTGAGGGAATGCTGGAGTCAATCAAATACAGGCAAGAACTGTGGCAAGAAGGGTCATATTGACCAGGTGTGTTGGGATCAAAACTTCAACACCAAGAATGTGCAAGAAGAACAACACAGGTAAACAATCTAGTCACATCTGCAAATTAGTGGATGAGCATCAAGATCACTTAAAAGACAGCAAAACAAAACTACCGCAACTGCTAAACCTAGGTGTTTTGTCAATTCAGGGAAATCAACAACATTTTGGGACATATCCAGAACTTGAAGTTAATCAAATTAAAATGGAAGTGCATACGGAGGCAGCAGAATTGCTAATTCCCGAGACAATTTATCATCAAAAGCTGAGGCATCTGCCTTTAAAACCATCAAATGTGAGTCTAAGATGTACACTGAAGAGATCGCACCATTAATTGATTGCATTCTGGTGAAAGTAGAAGCAAATGGGCAGGTGACGAAGTTGCCTCTTCACAGTGTCCCTGGAAACCTCCCTGCTCTATTTGACAGAGCATGGCCGGCTAAGATTAGGCTTAACTGGGAAACAGTCAATCAGTCAGTGGATTCAAATGGAAACTTGCAAAAACTTCTGAAGAAGGAGGAGAAGGTGCTCGAAGATTCATTAGGCTCTATGACTGGAGTTGGAGCTACACCTAAAAATTAAGCCAGACAGCACTCGCAAATGTCTCAAAACTCGAACCATACAATGCGCCATCAGGCCTACAGTTGAAGAAGGATGGGAAAGATTAGTAAAGTCACTGACCCCGTTGCTACAAGTGATTGGGCGACACCAATCGTTTGTGTATTAAAACGGGATGGCTCTGCGAGAATATGTGGTGGTTGTAAAACTATTGACCCAGTTTTGTGCGCAGATCATTACCCACTGCCGCTGATTGAAGATTTGTTTGCCGGACTTTCTGGAGGACAGAAATTCAGTAAAATCGATCTTTCACAGGCGTTTCTGCAGATGAATATGGCTGCCAAGTCGCAGCCACTAGACACCATCATCACGCACAAAGGTCGGTTTCGTTACAGAAGATTTCCTTTCAGATCAGCATCTGCGCCTACTCTTTTGAGTGTATATCAAAGTGCTGCTTACTGCAGTACTTAAATATGCAGATTAGCCAGATCTGGATCCCACCCACCGTGTCTTGCGAGATCTGTTAAATCTCACGGGATGTGGCGAGCTGGGCGAGAGGCCTCTCGCGGGATTTACCAGCCGCGTCATATCCCCGAGTCGGGCGCAGCCGTTGGATCAGGGCCAACGTTTTGAGCCCAACGTGGCCTTCCTTTGGCACTGGCCCAGTTCCTGATTCCCAAAGTCCACAGCGTTTTGCTTTTAAACCAATGTACGGACTTCTCAGCAGAGGTTCTGGGTATTAACCAAGGTGTTGCTGAAAATTTAAACACAGGGCAGAATTAAAACACCTTCAATATTTGTTCCATGTGGCCAATTTTTGATTCTGATTATGAATGAAGTGATTTACGGTGCGTCACTTCAAACCATTGCTGCACAAAGGTGACGTAGAAGTGCCGAATGTAGGTTAGTGTGAGAGTCAGTATTAACCTGCAATCTTGTGTCTGCTCAGCAGAGCAAAGACTCTCAAGATGTGATTAACCATCAAAATTTCAAAAGAGGCATATCTCTCAAAACTGGTCTTCGGCTCAAACCCAATCCAGGTGGAAAAATGGGAAGAGAAAAAAAAAACCTTGAAGAAAGAAAAACGGCGGCACAGTGGTTAGCGCTGCTGCCTCTCAACGCCAGGGACCCGGGTCCAATTCCACTGTCACTCACCAGCCTGACTTGGAAATATATTAGCCGTCCCTTCACTGTCGCTGGGGCAAAATCCTGGAACTCGCTCCCTAACAGCACTCTGGGTGTACCTACGGGGCTACCGCGGTTCAAGAAGGCAGCTCATCACCACCACCTCAGGGGAATTTAGGCGTGGGCAATAGATGCTGGCCTAGCCAGCGAGGCACATTCCTGAGGAGCATTCCGGAAAAGTTCGCAGCATAGTGATCAGAAGTAGGAACTAGGGCAGCACGGTGGCGCAGTGGGTTAGCCCTGAAGTCTCACGGCGCCGAGGTCCCAGGTTCGATCCCGGCTCTGGGTCACTGTCTGTGTGGAGTTTGCACATTCTCCCCGTGTTTGCGTGGGTTTCGCCCCCACAACCCAAAGATGTGCATGGATTGAACACACTAAATTGCCCCTTAATTGGAAACAAATTAATTGGGTATTCTAAATTTTTTTTTTTTTTAAAGAAGTAGGAACTCCAGCTAATCATTACTCCCCCCTCCCCTCCCAGTGGTGTTGAGGTCTATTATGTACAAACAGCCTCATACCACCAGCTAGCATAATGGCACAAATCAAGAATTGTACCCGAGATCTCCCTGGCTCATGTTCCTCAATTCCCAGCAGAATTATGAAAGGAGATATTTCCTTTGATTGAATTAAAAAATGAAAAACAGCCACGCGACCGTGGGCAGTGTTAATTTGCCGAATGTATTTTTCTTTCTTAAATTGAAATAGCAGCAACTGGTCTCCCGCGTTGCAGAATGACAGAGTTCCTCAAAGGTTGCCGAACAACCGTTGCTAGACAACCATCACTGATGTCATTTTTCTCCAAATTGCAACATTGCCTACACTTCTAAAAGTATTTCAGTGCTTTCAAAAGCGCTTTGGGGTGAGCCAAGGTCACAAAGAAGCCACTCCATAAATGCAAGCCCTTCCTTCCTCTCTGCTGTACTGTACAGCTTGGCTGCACAAATCCCCTTTTGAATAGCAGGGCAGGTGGAATGAACACACAGGCACTCCCCTCTGTAGACACTCTGCCTGCCCCTGTCAGTATGCTTCAGTTTGGCGGGGCCGCTCTTTCACTTCCTGATCCCCTTTTCCATGAAGTACTGTTCTGAGCATGCCTGTGGCCAACAGCAAGAACATAAATGCCTCGATGTCACAGCGCCAGGGTCCCAGGTTCGATTCCCCGCTGGGTCACTGTCTGTGCGGAGTCTGTACGTTCTCCCGTGTCTGCTTGGGTTTCTTCCGGGTGCTCCGGTTTCCTCCCACAGTCCAAAGACGTGCAAGTTAGGTGGATTGGCCATGATAAATTGCCCATAGTGACCAAAAACGTTAGGAGGGGTTATTGGGTTATGGGGATAGGGTGGAAGTGAGGGCTTAAGTGGGTCGGTGCAGACTCGATGGGCCGAATGGCCTCTTTATGCACTATATGCTATATGTTTTTAATAGAACGTTATAGCTACAAAGCTCCTGTAAAAGTAGAGCATGCTGGAAATACCACCTGACTGATGAAGGTTTGGCCCCAGTTCTATATAGACCAGATGACCTGTACACAGCTGCCTGATGTCAGCCATAGCAGGAATAGGACATTCCAATTAACCTCTGTCTCGAGAATTGGGAGGGAAATCAGGCAGCATTCCCATTCCCAAGTGAATTTACATTGGGATGTGGATGGCATCAGTGTCAATGGTGACGAACTGCTCATGCAGCTGGGCTAACCTCATTGATAAGGATCACACATACTGGATAGCCACGTGAATGAGTCGACAGGAGGAGGGAGGAACGTCGGTGATGGACCATCAATTATGACACGACAGAGAGATCAAGTGAATGAAGGCTTTAAAACGCAAAGCACTTATCTAGCCGGAGACTTCAGTACAAACTGAGTGCCACCCACTGGACGCAACATTATCTACAGCCCCGGGGAGGCGGAGCCAGAGGCGGAGTCCACCAGGGTTCCAACCCAAGCCTTAAAGGCATATCACACCAAACTTTAAAGGCATATCACCTATCTGGTGAATACATTCACCACAGTCGAGGAGGTGACTAAGGGTGAAAAAGTAATGTTCAGGTTTTAGTTGTGTGGTGAGAAGCTTGTCCATCCTTCATTTAAGTGCTGAACATCTTCAGTGTTCACAGAGAGCAATAATACTACAAACGCTGAAAATCTGCAGTAAAAGGCGAATGTGGAGTAGGTTTGGCAGCATCTGTGGCGAGAGAAACAGGGTTCATGGGCGTGATGAAACGGGCTCGTCGCGCCAAACTTGGTGTCGGGACGAGGCTGTTGAATCTTGCAAGAGGCCTCCCCGGGGATTTGCTACGCTCAAATTGCCTCGTGAGATTTAACAGAGTTTTGTGAGATTTTGAGATCTGGATCTCACCCTCACTGGGCCTGATCCAGATCAGCATATTTAAATGAGGCATTAGGCTAACTTAAATATGTGTTTGTGTGATTCTCCCGGCGCCCAGGAGCTAACGGCTGTCCCTGGGAGATCTGGCCGGGGTGTCGTTTAGTACTGGTTTCCACAAATGTGGACCAGTCGTAAAGGACTAGAACACAAGAGCAGGCTTGTACTTCTGAGGCTGTATAAGGCTCTGGTCAGACTCCATTTGGGGTATTGTGAATAGTATTGGGCTCCGTATCTAAGGAAGGATGTGCTGGCCTTGGAATGGGTCCAGAGGAGGTTCACAAGAATGATCCCTGGAATGAAGAACTTGTTGTATGAGGAGTGTTGAGGACTCGTTGGAGTTTAGAAGGATGAGGGAGGATCTTATTGAAACCTACAGGATACAGCGAGGTCTGGATAGAGTAGAACTAGGAGCACAGCCTCAGACTGAAGAGACGATCCTTTAAAAGGGTGGTGAATCTGTGGAACTCTTTGCCGCAGAAGGCTGTGGAGGTTAAATCACTGAGTGTCTGTAAGACAGAGATAGATAGATTTTTGATTAATAAGGGGATCAGGGTTAAGTGGAGAAGACAGGAGAATGGGAATGAGAAACATATCAGCCTTAATTGAATGGCGGAGCAGACTCGATGGGCCGAGTGGTCTAATTCTGCTCCTTTGTCTTACGGTCTTAACGCACCTGGGAGGGCGGTCTCCCAGGCCACTGGAGACCCCCTGGGTGATCGGGAACAGAGCAAGGTGATACCCGGCACTCCCTCTGGCACCTGGGCACCTTGGCACTGCCAGGCTGGCAGCGGAACTGACAGAGTGCCAGGGTGGCAGTGCCAAGGTGCTTGAGTGCTAGGTTGGCACTGCCAGGCATCGGGTGGGGGGGGGCGGGGGGGCCTTACCAGGTGAAGGGGGGTGAGGTGGTGTTCCCGAGGCCCCGCTGTGGTTGGGGGGGGAGAGATGAGGGGGTCAAAAATGGAGAGGGGGAGGGGGAGATCGAGGCAGCAAGACAAAATGGCGCCCCGAACTGCGAGGAGCGTTTCCTCCTGGTCTCGCCAACAGGAAATTACTCAAGTGCGTCCGCGAGGCCAAAACAAACAGCAAAGTTCCGTTGAATAGCGGGGTGCTTCTAGTCGCTGCAAGTGCCAAGAAACACCCCCCCAAAACTCGCCCTAAACCGGACATGGATTTTCATTCCAGTTAAATCGCGCCCAATGTTTCAGCTGATGCCCCTTCACCAGAACTGGGGAAGAAAGATATCAGAGCTGTTTTAAGGTGAGAGACAGACTTCTTTCAATTTAGCATACTGTATTTGGTGCTCACAATGCGGACTCCCCTACAACGGGGAGACCAAATGTAGATTGGGTGGCCACCTTGCTGACCTCCTCTATTTAGACCATGAGGATGACCCTGACCTGGCACTTCCATCCTCCACTTTGCTTCCACTCTGATCCCCAGGTCCTGGGTCTCTGGGTCTCCGCGGTGCAGCTCAATGGAAGCTTGTGGAACAGCACACCTTCGTGGAAATAGGCACTTTCCAGCCTACTGGCCTGAACAATTCCACAAAATAACAACTGCTCCCATTTTGTTCCCCCATTTTGTGTTTCTCCCTTGTCTCTGATTGTTGGATGGAAGCAGTTCAAACCCCAGCCACTCCCACCTCCTCTTGCTCCATCTTTGTTTCTTGACCAGTCCCACGCACTGCTACACATGGCCATGCGCCAGCCATTGATAATCACTCCTGCCTTCCACCCGCTCACAGACCATCGCGTTGGTTCTTTTTCCTCCCCTCCCCTTGCCCCGTCTTTCCTCTCTGTCTTAATCCCCGCGGCATCTTTAAACTTTTCCCAGTCCCGAGAACAGGTCATCAACCTGAATTGCCATCTCTTTTGTTCTTTGCCCACAGATGCTGCCGGACCTGCTGAGCATTTCTGCCTCTTTCTCCCCCTTAAGGACCGGCTTCTCTGCTTAAAGACTGCAGATTTCCAAAGGTTGCAGGATTCTTTTTAATCTCCCCCAAGTTGTTTTCTTGCGCGTGGCTGAGTGAGTGACAGAACATGCAGAGTTTCACAGCATTCATGTTTTCGTCCACCATCCCGGAGATTTTATCAAATCTTGCTTTGCAATGTTTATTCAGGGGCCGTCATAAAAATCATTTTGTTTTGTTGAAGTTACACAACTGGCACCGTTTCCAGACGGTGCTCTGAGTTAGAGTCCGCGGGGTTTACGCAGTGGGTACTGGGAAACACAATGAGCAAGTTGTCAACCTGCTCCATGCAGCACGCCCAGCCAGCCCGTGTCAAAGGTCACCTTTGGAGAGAGAGAGAGAGGAGAGGGCAGCCTCTTTGGTTCAAATGAGAACCAATCTACCCACGGTAATTAATTAAAATGATCAAATCAATTTTAATTAATTTGTTTTCCTAAATACAATAGAAACTCTTCACGGTGTAGGCATTTAATCCTGTCGAAGCTGGGTCTTGGAATCTCAGGGTGGTTCCAGTTCTCAATGGCAATGAGTGCATCAAATATTGACATCGAATTGTTCTCGATTCATTACTGTTCACCGGTCTGTATCTTCCCAGCATGTTTGCTCACAGGGTCAGGAACAAGGGTTAGCGAGAGAGAGAGAGACAGAAGCAGTCTGTGCTTGATGCTCTCCCATGTCTCTACTCCTCCCCCGCTCTGCTTTCTAAAGTAGGTCAGTCCTCGATGGGTTCCAGCCATGAGCCTGGGAACATGTTACTAACTGGAGAAAGGTTGGAGAACCTGACACTCAGCCTGTTCTCCCAGCTCCCATTATGAAGCTTGTTCACTCAGTCAGCGGACGCAGCCTCAGAGGTTTTAGGAAGGTGTCAGAGCGCAAACCAGAACATTCTGGAGGGACCCAAAATGATTTGTGGGGAAATCAAACCGAACGATGTGTGTGTGTGGAGAGTCACAGAGTGTTACAGCACAGGGCGAGGCCCTTTGACCCAGTGTGTCTACATCGGCCATCAAAAACCTATCTATTGGGGTGGCAGTGGCGTAGTGGTATTGTTACTGGACGAGGAATCCAGAGACCCAGACTAATGCCCTGGGGATCTGGGGTTCGAATCCAGCCATGGCAGTTGGTGAAATTTGAATTCAATAAAAATCAAATGATGACCATGAAACCGTAAAAAAAAAACCATCTGGTTCACTTGTGTTCTTTTAGGGAAGGAAATCTGCCGTCCTTACCCAATCTAGCTGACAGCTATGGCATTTCAAGTGCTCATCTAAATGTTTCTTGGATGGTGTGAGGGTTCCCTGCGTCTACCACCCTTTCAGGCAGCGAGTTCCAAATCCCACCACTCTCTGGGTGAAAGAATTTTCCTCAAATCCCTTCCAAATCTCCTGCCTCTTCCCTTAAATCTATGCCCCCTGGTTATTGAGCCCTCTAGTAAGGGGTAAAGTTCTTCCTATCAACTCTAAATATGTCCCTCATAATATACACCTTAATCAGGTCCCCCTTAGCCTTCTCTGCTCCAGGGAAAACAACTCCAGCCGAACCAGTCTCTCTTCATAGCTGAAACGCTCCAGCCCAGGCAACATCCTGGTGAATCTCCTCTGCACCCTTTCTAGTGCAGTCACATCCTTCCTCCCGTGTGGCGCCCAGAACTATACTCGGTACTCCAGCGGTGGCCAGCTTTGTCAAATCTGCCCTCTGCCACTCTCAACTGTGCAAAAGGGGAGTGTCCTTCCTGGTTCATTACAGTTTAAGAACGGGCAGCACGGTGGCGCAGTGGACAGCACTGCTGCCTCACGCCGCCGAGGTCCCAGGTTCGATCCCGGCTCTGGGTCACTGGCCGTGTGGAGTTTGCACATTCTCCCCGTGTTTGCGCAGGTTTTGCCCCCACAACCCAATGATATGCAGGGTTGGTGGATTGGCAACGTTAAATTGCCCCTTAATTATTCCGCAAACAACTGTCTATTGTACACCCCACCCCCATTGTTATGGGCCAAGGTTTAGAGAATCCCAAAGTGTATCATGGAGTTCACCTGACCCACAACTTTTAATAGATTGTGGTATGGGGAGCACACGGCACACTCTACAGGTGTGGTAGAGCAGAAACGGAAAAGTATTTTTTTTAAAGCAAAACAGTGTTTATTCTATGAACTCAAGTTAACCTTTTTGAAACATACAGTGAATATCTTAGCAACCATTAATTCAAATACAACCCCCAAAGGATACAACATGAAGTAAACCTTTAAGCTTTCCTTTTTAACATCCATATGACTTAAAAACGAAACCTTTATCAGAAGCACATCAGGTTAAAGTCACCACTGAAAACATTTATAATTCTGAATTCACCAAATGATCAAGAGATAGTCTTTTGATGGCAGAGAGAACAGCAGTATACCTGCTTTGTCTGGCTTCAGCTCCAACACTGAAAACAAAACTAAAACACACCCTGCTCAAAAACGAAAGTAAAAAGCTGACAGACATCCCAGCTCCACCTACTCTCTGACATCACTGCAGTAGTAAACACCCATTTCTTAAAGGTACTCTCACTACAGTTATTTATATACACAACCATTTATAAACACCCATTTCTTAAAGGTACTCCCACATGTCACCTCCCCCCAAGAAAAATAAATAAACCATCAACTTCAAGGTGGTTTCATTTTTCACCTTTTCACTATCCTTTAAGAAATGCACACAGTAAATATATTTTTTTGTTAAAAAAAAAACGACACACGCAAACAGGTACAATAATATAGTCCATTTCTGTTCTTCTTCCTCCAACTGAAATCCTTCCTGATTGACATTCTCTTTGAACAAGAAGGTCTCTGCACGATCCGTCCATTTCTCTACACCTCGGCATCTCTCTTTAAAGTCAGATACTTTAGTTCAATCTGATCGCAGAGTCCCGTGTAATTCTCCAACACAGGAGCATTGGTTATCACAGCTTTCAGGCCGTCAAATGCCTGTCGACACTCCGCTGTCCACTGAAATTTTCGACGTTTCTTCAGTAAGTCCATCAGTGGAGCTACAAAACTTTTGCATAAAGGTTCGATCAAATCCACTCATGCCAAGTAATCGCATTATTTCCCTTTGTCCTGAGTGTATCGGAAACTCCTCAATAACTGTTGGTTTCACATCCCATGTGACCGTTCGACCCTGTCCGATTGTATGGCCAAGGAAAGTGACTTGGGCCTTTCCAAATTCACTTTTGGCTAGGTTTATCACCAAACCCGCCTCCTGAAGTCGATCGAATAACTCCATCAGATGTTTTAAATGTTCTTTCCATGTCTGGCTGAAAATTACCAGATCGTAGATGTATACCACACAATTGGGTAATCCTGAAACAACTTTGTTTGTTAACCGTTGAAATGTGGGTGGGGCGTTTTTCATGCCAAATGGCATAACTTTGAATTGGTATATACCATCTGGAGTCACAAAAGCTGAAATCTCCTTCGCCCTTTCAGATAAAGGTACCTGCCAGTAACCATTAAGTAAATCCAATTTGGAAATAAAAGCTGATTGTCCCGCTTTCTCAATGCAATCCTCCAAACGTGGGATAGGATAAGAGTCCGTTCTTGTAACTGCATTAACCTTTCTATAGTCCACACAAAACCATTGGGTACCGTCTGGTTTAGGCACCATCACTATGGGTGAGCTCCATTGGCTGCTCTGCTCATTGGCTCCACTTCAATTATGCCATTTGTAAGCATAGTCTTAATCTCTTTGTTAACCTGTTAAGTCTGTATGGATGTTGTCTGATTGGAACAGCATTTCCCACATCTACATCATGTACAGCCATTTTAGTACTTCCCAATTTATTTCTACAAACTTGCCCATATGATATCAATAACTCTTTCAGGTCTGTTCGTTTTTCCTCTGGAAGGTAACTCAACAATTTATCCCAATTTTTAAGCACATCCTCGTTTTCCAATTTAATTTGAGGTATGTCAAATTCACAGTCATCTGGATTTGGTTCATCACTTTGAGCTAGAATCATTAAAACCTCCTCCTTTTTCTCTCCTTCCCTTTCAAAGCACCTTTTAAGCATATTCACATGACACACTCGGTGAGTCTTCCTTCTATCTGGTGTTTTTACCACATAATTCACCTCACTTAATTTCCTTTCAATCTGATATGGTCCACAAAACTCAGCTTTTAAAGGCTCACCTAACACTGGTAATAACACTAAAACTTTATCCCCACTGGCAAAACTACGAACTTTGGATTTCTTGTCCGCTACCTGTTTCATCACATTTTGTGCAACTTATAAATGTTGTCTAGCCAATTCACCTGCTCTATTTAATCGTTCCCTAAAATTTGACACGTAATCCAATAATGTAAGTTCTGATTTATCACTCACCAATTTTTCCTCAATCAATTTAAGTGGCCCTCTTACCTCATGACCAAAAATTAGTTCAAAAGGACTAAACTTGTTTGTCTCATTAGGTGCATCCCTAATTGCAAACAGTACGAATGGAATTCCTTTATCCCAATCCTCTGGATAATCTTGACAATATGCCCTCAACATTGTCTTTAATGTCTGATCCCACCTTTCTAATGCTGTCTGAGATTCTGGATGGTACGCAGTTGATATAAATTGTTTTATTCCTAAGCTATCCATAACTTCTTTGAATAACCTTGAGGTAATTTGATCCTTGATCCGATTGTATTTCTGTGGGTAGTCCATATCTAGTAAAGAATTTAAGTAATTCCTCCACAATCTTTTTAGCTGTAATATTACATACTGGAATGGCCTCTGGAAACCTAGTAGACACATCCATTATAGTCAAAAGATATTGATTCCCACTTTTTGTTTTAGGAAGCGGTCCTACACAATCAATTAGGCCCTTGTAAAAGTTCCTCAAATGCTGGAATGGGTATTAAGGGCGCTGGTTTTATCACTGCTTGAGGTTTCCCTATCACTTGACATGATTGACAAAATTTAACTCTTTATGTAGTCCAGGCCAATAAAAATGTTTATGGATTTTCGCTTGAGTTTTCCTTATTCCCAAATGACCTCCCACTGGTACCTCATGTGCAACTCACAACACCTCCTTTCTATACCCTACCGGCAATACTATTTGATGAATTTCTGCCCACTTTTCATCTGCCTGCATATGGAAAGGTCTCCATTTTCTCATCAAGACATTACTTTTACGGTAAGAACACTCTGGTATACAGTCAGATTCCTCTTCCGTATATGCTTTCTGATACATCCGATTTATTTCTACATCTTTCTGTTGTAACTCTGTCAATTTTCCTGAACTAAAAATATCCGCCTCATCCTCCACCTGTTCTTGCTCTTTTTCAACCATCTGATCAAAAATCATTTCTGATAATTGCACTTCAACTTCATCTTCACTCTTTGATTTATCCTCTTGTCTTAACCTGTGACTTTGCGACCTTGTTACTACACAATCCGGAAATATCCCAGGATATTCTTCCTTCAACACTTCAGTTGTCTGATTTTCCACTGGCTTATCAACCACAGTAGGCATCACTCCCACCTGTGATCCAGCTATACCATTACCCAAGATAAACTGTATTCTTGGACAAGATAGTTTCTCTGTTACTCCTACTACCACGTCACCACTCTTCACTGGACTTTCCAACCTTACCTTATATAATGGAACACTACTCCTCTCACCCTGAATTCCACATATTACCACCTTTTCTGGCAACATTCTTCCCAAATTATATAACTCCGCATCTCTTACCATTAAAGATTGACTAGCTCCCGTATCTCTTAAAATTGTGACTTCTTTACCTGCTCCTCCTGATACACATGAGTAAACTTTATCCACACAAGTAAAACCTTTAAAGAGATCTGGCACCTTCTTATCAATCACCTCTTGATCAGGCTGTACAATCGTTTACACCTCCTTCGCTTCACTTGGGATTTCCTTTACCACTTTAACAAACCCCACTGTCTTATCCTGTTTTACCACATCAGCCTTCCCAGTGCTTTTCTTCAACCACCAACGCTGTGACTTTACATGGCCTAGTGTATTACAGTGAAAACATTTGAAACTTTTCATTTCTTTTCGACCCTCCTGGATTTCTTTTTTAATCTGAGGTACACTCTCCTTATTATCTCCAATCTGATCACCTTTACCTTTACCACCTGAGTATTTCTCATGTCCCCAATTTCTATCCCTCACAGGCTGAAACTGATGTCGGAAACCAAGCTTTGATTTATGAACTAATTCGTAATTATCTGCTATTTCTGCTGCTAATCTCACAAGTTTTAACCCTCTGCTCTTCCACATGAGTTCTCACTACATCAGG
Organism: Scyliorhinus torazame; assembly: GCF_047496885.1. NCBI lineage: Eukaryota > Metazoa > Chordata > Chondrichthyes > Carcharhiniformes > Scyliorhinidae > Scyliorhinus > Scyliorhinus torazame. The sequence continues at coordinate 151,674,541 of NC_092724.1, read as the reverse complement.
AATTGAATTTTTAAACTCCTCCAAAAGTATAATTTCTCTGAGAGCTTCATACGTTTGGTCTAATTTCAAAGCCCTTATCCACCTATCAAAATTACTCTGTTTGAGCCTTTCAAACTCCATGTATGTTTGATCAAATTCTTTTGTTAAATTTCTAAACATTTGTCTGTAGGCTTCAGGCACTAGCTCATATGCACCTAAGATGGATTTTCTCACCTCCTCATATGTCTCAGATACTTCCTCCGGTGGTGATGCAAACACTTCACTAGCCCTACTTACCAGCTTTGTTTGAACCAGTAATACCCACATGTCCTGTGGCCATTTCATTTGTTTAGCTACCTTCTCAAATGAAATGAAAAAGGCTTCCACTTCCTTCTCGTCAAACCTTGGCAATGCTTGGACATATTTAAATAGATCCCCACCAAGCCTTCGACTATAACGCTCTTTATCACTATCCTCATCACTATCATCCAACTGTACGTTTCCCTTTACGCCTGCCAATTTTAACTGACTGTCATGTTTCATGGCCATTTTCTGAAGTTCAAACTCTCTCTCTTTATCTTTTTCCCTGATCTGTATCTCCCGTTCTCTTTCTTTTTGTTCTGCTAGGGCTATTCTTTCTGTTTTCCTTTCTTCAAAGTGTATCATGGAGTTCACCTGACCCACAACTTTTATAGATTGTGGTATGGGGAGCACATGGCCCACTCTACAGGTGTGATAGAGCAGAAATGGAAAAGTATTTTTTTAAAGTAAAACAGTGTTTAATCTATGAACTCACGTTCATCTTTTTGAAACATACAGTGAATATCTTAGCAACCATTAATTCAAATACAACCCCCAAAGAGTACAACACGAAGTAAAACGTTAAGCTTTCCTTTTTAACATCCATACAACTTAAAAACAAAACCTTTATCAGAAGCACATCAGGTTAAAGTCACCACTGAAAACATTTATAATTCTGAATTCACCAAATGATCAAGAGATAGTCTTTTGATGGCAGAGAGAACAGCAGTACACCTGCTTGGGCTGGCTTCAGCTCCAACACTGAAAACGAAACTAAAGCACACCCTGCAGCCTGCTCAAAAACGAAAGTAAAAAGCTGAAAGACAGCCCAGCTCCACCCACTCTCTGACATCACTGCAGTAGAAAACACCCATTTCTTAAAGGAACTCTCACTACAGATATTTATATACATAACCATTTATAAACACCCATTTCTTAAAGGTACCCCCACATGACACCATACCCGTGGAGTCGTTACAGCACAGAAGGAGGCCATTCAGTCCATCGGGTCCAGTCTGTAGAGCAATGTTGGGCAACCTGCAGCTCGGGGGGCGACACACAAAACATTTTATTGATGGTTGCCCCTGTGCAGGGTTGCCACATTCTGCTGATTTCCATGTGTTTTTCCCACCACTATGACTGAAGTGATTTGCATGTAAAGCGAGGGTGAGTGAAGTGCGGTGTGTGCTGATTGTGCACAACATTGACTGTGAGAGCCTCTGTGTCCAAATGTAAATATTTATTTTGTTTTTAAGCACTTGAAGTTGATGACAGTTCTATTAATATATGAATGATTAAGCATTTTCTATAACTTATTATGAAATATTCAGCATGTATTAAAAGTATTCAATCTTATTCATCGGATCACGGTTAGTGAACAAGCCCCGATTTCAAAGTTGTGACCCACTGAGGTGAAGGAGGGACACTCATGCCGCCCACGCACTGGCCACATTGCCCATCACGGTTGTAAAGCAATCCCATTCAGCAATGTCTTTTGTCAGCAAATCCCCTCCCTCCCTGTTGCTAACACAGTGTGTCTGAACCCATATACAAATGACTGTAAGTCTACTTATTTCAATCAAACAGTATTTATTCGCATTCGTACAATGTTATTGTTACACAATCACACTATCACCATACGTTACACTGCAGAGTACTACCTACAAATTCATACGAGACCTTGACTTAACTTCAGAGGGACTAGCAAGTACCAGACAGATATTGGCCTTTATCTGTGCGCTGATTCTTGTAGTCCTTGTGGTAGTATGTATTGGGGGTCATGTGGGACTGGAAGCCCTAATGTCATTGGCTGACAGATCCCGGGTCCTGGTTGGCCGTTGACCTCATACTCCGCCCTGAAGGCGAAGTATAAGAAGCCGGTGCCTTCCCCCGCAGGCCAGTTTACTATCGGGCTGCTGGGGAACAGACACGCTTAATAAAGCCTCATCGACTTCACTCTATTTGTCTCACGGAGTCTTTGTGCGCCACAGTCCTCAATGGTCTGGTCTGGTCTGTTCGTAGCTCTGGGCTTCCTTCTGTCAGTCGGCTGATGGTCTTCCTCACGTTGGCCGGTGAAAGTCACTGTTGTTTTGTTGCTGCTGTGCAGAGAGCGATTCTAGGGTGGCGCAGTACCTTTTATCCTTACTGATTTTGTGCCCTTTTGGGCGGTCCCTGGGATGCTACCAATCAATCGATCAGGGCTTGATCACCCTGATCGATCAAGTCCAATCAGGGCCTGCCACCTTGATTGCGGGGCATGCACCCACCGGCCATGTCCGTGGGTGTCTGGGGCATGTAGACCCTTCTAAATGAGGAATGCCGTCATGTCTGGTAGATTGGTACGATTGGCATGCTAGCCCTATTGTCCCTTGGATGGCTTGGAGATTGCCTTTTTCCTCTATATTGTAGAGTCTGGGTGATGTGACCATCAATTCACACGAGATAGAGAGTTGAAGTGGCTTTAATCAACTAGAACAGTGCCTGCCTGCGACTGCTTTGCAATGAGAGCCGCCTACAGGGCAGCTGCTCTTTATACCTCCCGTTTAAGGGGGCGGAGCCCACTAGGGCACCAACATGATACAATCAGTGTAGTACAGTACGATGGTCCATAGGTGGAGCCCACGTGGGCACCAGCGTGATACAATGTAGCACAGTGGTGAATGGTTAGTACAATACGTTCATCACACTGGGCTACAGTTTACTCATCAATGTTTATTTCAGCTGCAGCCTGCTTGTCCTTAAACTTGGCAAAAATTTCCCAGTGTCCTTTGCAGGACACCATTTTAGGTAGCCGTTTGACCACTCTGTAACATCTATCAGGTTAATTTGAAAAACCATTCGGAGGTTGGCTAAAAACTGATGTGAAAGTTTTGCACTGATTCCAGTGGCTGGGGGTGTTCGCTGGGAGGGGTATCCAGCAAGTTACAGAAACAATTCTGCACATTTGATTGTTCAGATGTTTCGGACGTTCCATATTTCAGCCTCATTACCTGTGCTTCATCAGCATTAATATGGATGTGGAGTGAGTTATGGAGCTTTTCCATACACTCAATAGAATATTGGAAGGCGTTAAGCCCAGAAAATGGAAGAGATTTATTTTCTTGCCATTTTTTAATAAGGCATCAAACATGGAAACATCTGGCATTTAATGGTATGTGCAGGTCATTAATGCAAAGTTTGCTGTCACTCACTTTTATTGAAATATTGAATTAATGTTTCCATTGTAAATTGGCATGCTTCACTTTTACCAATTACACTTCATCCAAAGAATTCTTGGAAAATTATAAATCAAATATAAACAAACGTCTAATTGGTTGTAAGTTGGTGAAATGTTGGCGTCATTGTGGATGTAATGCCTGACAGATGAACTCCTCATTCAGTAGCCGCTGATTAGTCAGGCAAACTCACCTATTCTTGTGGCTGTGGTTTACTGGCTTCTGGTTGTACCCAGGTCAGATGAGGATCAAGTGGTGCAGAGACTGAGAGAAAAGCGGGGTGACATTATCTCAATGTGGTAGACATAGAACATAGATTTTACAGTACAGAAGGAGGCCACTCGGCCCATCAAGCCTACATTAGCCCATGGAAAGCCCACACCTCCATCTTATTCCCGTAACCCAGTAACCCCAGCTAACCTTTTTGGACACTAAGGGCAATTTAGCATGGCTAATCTGCCTAACCTACACATCTTTGGACTGTGGGAGGAAAGCGGAGCACCCGGAGGAAACCCACGCAGACACGGGCAGAACGTGCAGACTCCGCACAGACAGTGACCCAAGCCAGGAATCGAACCTGAGACCTTGGAGCTGTGAAGCAATTGTGCTAACCACTGTGCTACCGTTCCGCCCAAGACACCAAAGAGGACAAGAGGAACGGAGCTAGTTGAGGACCCCAGTGGAGGAACAGGTACCAGAGGAGTGTGGAGAAAGTCTACCCTGACTTGTTGATGAGGGTTGCACCGCCACGATGGTATTCCGGGCTGTGAAGGTGGTATAGACTAGGGGTCAGGCTGGTGAGTCTGTAGTAAGGGCTAGATGTTGAGTCAAATCATGGCCTGGAGATTTCCACCCACAAGTCCCGAAAGACGTGCCTTGGGTAATTTGGACATTCTGAATTCTCCCTCAGTGTACCCGAACAGGTGCTGGAATGTGACGACTGGGGGTTTCACATCATTGCAGTGTTTTTACGTCATTGCAGTGTTAATGTAAGCCTACTTGTGACAATAAAGATTATGATTATTACATCAGTGAAATCATCTCCAACAGTTCTGGATGGCAAGGGCCTTGTTTGTGAGTGAATTAATATTCTGGAAGGAAATGTGGAGAGGGAAATTAATAATCCAGAGCTTTAAACCCTGAAGATCAGCCTGAATCTGAATTCTCACTTAGAAGACGTGATTATATATTTTATTCCCAAATTTCCAACAAACACTGAAATGGTGAATGTAATGGAACATTAAAATGTTTTGAAAGAATTTATTAAAAATAGTTCTTGCTCATTATTGTGAAAAGCTTATTATTAAAAATCACACCTGAAAATCGCCATGAAATAGTCAGAATTACATAGAAGCGCAGGGCTGCAGGTTGGCACAGTGGTTAGCACTGCTGCCTCATTGCGCCGAGGACCCGTGTTTGATCCCGGCCCCGGGTCACTGTCCGTGTGGAGTTTGCACATTCTCCCCGTGTCTGCGTGGGCCTCACCCCCTCAAACCCAATGATGTGCAGGGTAGGTGGATTGGCCACGCTAAATAGCCCCTTAATTGGAAAAAGAATAATTGGGTACTTTAAATTTATAAAATAAACAGAGAAGAAGCATAGAAAATAGAAGCAGGAGGAGGCCATTCGGCCCTTCGAGCCTGTTCCGCCATTCATTATGATCTTAGCTGATCATCAAGTTCAATACCCTGACCCCGCCTTCCCCCCATATCCCTTGATCCCTTTAGCCCTAAGAGCTATATCTAATTCCTTCTTAAAATCACACAACATTTTGGCCTCAACTACTTTCTGAGGTAGTGAATTCCACAGATTCACCACTCTCTGGGTGAAGAAATTTCTCCTCACCTCAGTCCTAAAAGGTGAGCCCCAGATCTGGACTCCCCCACCATCGGGAACATTCTTTCTGAATCTACACTGTCCAATCCTGTTAGAATTTTGTCAGTTCCTATGAGATCCCCTCTCACTCTTCTAAACTCCAATGAATATAATCCTAACCGACTTAGTCTCTCCTCATATGACAGTCCCAAGAACAAAAAGAACAAAGAAACGACCATGCTGCCCGACTAAACTACAATCTTCTACACTTCCTGGGTCCGTATCCTTCTATTCCCATCCTATTCATATATTTGTCAAGATGCCCCTTAAATGTCCCTATCGTCCCTGCTTCCACTACCTCCTCCGGTAGCGAGTTCCAGGCACCCACTACCCCCTGCGTAAAAAACTTGCCTCGTACATCTACTCTAAACCTTGCCCCTCTCACCTTAAACCTATGCCCCCTAGTAATTGACCCCTCTACCCTGGGGAAAAGCCTCTGACTATCCACTCTGTCTATGCCCCTCATAATTTTGTTTACCTCTATCAGGTCTCCCCTCAACCTCCTTCGTTCCAGTGAGAACAAACCGAGTTTATTCAACCGCTCCTCATAGCTAATGCCCTCCATACCAGGCAACATTCTGGTAAATCTCTTCTGCACCCTCTCTAAAGCCTCCACATCCTTCTGGTTGTGTGGCGACCAGAATTGAACACTATACTCCAAGTGTGGCCTAACTAAGGTTCTATACAGCTGCAACATGACTTGCCAATTCTTATACTCAATGCCCCGGCCAATGAAGGCAAGCATGCCGTATGCCTTCTTGACTACCTTCTCCACCTGTGTTGCCCCTTTCAATGACCTGTGGACCTGTACTCCTAGATCTCTTTGACTTTCAATACTCTTGAGGGTTCTACCATTCACTGTATATTCCCTACCTGCATTAGACCTTCCAAAATGCATTACCTCACATTTGTCCGGATTAAACTCCATCTGCCATCTCTCCGCCCAAGTCTCCAGACAATCTAAACCCTGCTGTATCCTCCGACAGTCCTCATCGCTATCCGCAATTCCACCAACCTTTGAGTCGTCTGCAAACTTACTAATCAGACCAGTTACATTTTCCTCCAAATCATTTATATATACTACAAAGAGCAAAGGTCCCAGCACTGATCCCTGTGGAACACCACTGGTCACAGCCCTCCAATTAGAAAAGCATCCCTCCATTGCTACTCTCTGCCTTCTATGGCCTAGCCAGTTCTGTATCCACCTTGCCAGCTCACCCCTGATCCCGTGTGACTTCACCTTTTGTACTAGTCTACCATGAGGGACCTTGTCAAAGGCCTTACTGAAGTCCATATAGACAACATCTACTGCCCTACCTGCATCAATCATCTTAGTGACCTCCTCGAAAAACTCTATCAAGTTAGTGAGACACGACCTCCCCTTCACAAAACCGTGCTGCCTCTCACTAATACATCCATTTGCTTCCAAATGGGAGTAGATCCTGTCTCGAAGAATTCTCTCCAGTAATTTCCCTACCACTGAAGTAAGGCTCACCGGCCTGTAGTTCCCGGGATTATCCTTGCTACCCTTCTTAAACAGAGGAACAACATTGGCTATTCTCCAGTCCTCCGGGACATCCCCTGAAGACAGCGAGGATCCAAAGATTTCTGTCAAGGCCTCAGCAATTTCCTCTCCAGCCTCCTTCAGTATTCTGGGGTAGATCCCACCAGGCCCTGGGGACTTATCTACCTTAATATTTTTTAAGACACCCAACACCTCGTCTTTTTGGATCACAATGTGACCCAGGCTATCTACACCCCCTTCTCCAGACTCAACATCTACCAATTCCTTCTCTTTGGTGAATACTGATGCAAAGTATTCATTTAGTACCTTGCCCATTTCCTCTGGCTCCACACATAGATTCCCTTGCCTATCCTTCAGTGGGCCAACCCTTTCCCTGGCTACCCTCTTGCTTTTTATGTACGTCCCGCCATCTCAGGAATCAGCCTGGTATTTCAATAGCTGATACTGAATTTATCAATATTGAGTGAAAATCGCTATAGTCCCCGAGGACCATCGGCTGCTTTCCCCTATGAGGGGGAGAGCTCCTGGTGGTGATTTCATCACACCTCAGGCGAGGGGCATAGCTGAGAAGACTTCATGGAAATCCCCGGCCGTTACGGGAACTGAAACTGCGCTGCTGTTGTCGCCCCACATCACGAACCAGCCGACCAGCCAACAGAGCTAAACGGACATTACACAAACAGTGGCAAGATAATGCCTGTTCTGTTCTGTTTCTCTCTCCACAGATGCTGCCAGACCTGCTGGGTTTATCCAGCATTTTCTGCTTTTATTCCTAACGTCCATGTTGGATATAAATTTGATGGAGTTTAGGACAGGTTTCGATAAGGTAGACAAACAAAAGTTGTCCCACTTAGCTGGTGGCACAAGAACCCGGGGAAATGGATCTAAGAGGTTAGGCAAGAGGTCCAGGGGGGATGTGAGGAAGAACATTTTTCTTTACACAGCGAGTGGTAATGACCAGGAATTCCCTGCCTATGAGTTTGGAGGAGGCAGAGGCAATCAATGATTTCAAAAGGAAATTGGATGGGCACTTGAAAGAAATAAACTTGCAGGATTGTACGGATCGAGTAGGGGAATGAGACTGAATAAAGTAAGTGAATGGAACTGATCGGACTGCTCAGCAGAGAAGTGGCATAGACGCAATGGGATCAAACAGCGTTATGGCCCTAAATCTTTTGTCTCTGCTCTTCAACTAATTTTAAATAAGGTACAATTCTGAGAAGATCAAAGCATGTTTATTACATTAATGCAGCAATCATTTAAGATCATCCCCATTCCGAATAACCTTATATAATCAGCTCCCTTGTCTTGGAAAAACCTTCAAAAATTCACTGACTCTTTATTCATCTAATCCATTAACATCAACTTAATAAAGATGTCCATGGTTTACTAATCCTTAAATACCAGAGGGATTCATTAGCATTCCATTCACAAGGGGATTTGAAAATCCAATATGCGGTGCTGCTGCGGAACAGTTACTACATGTCTTCTGCCCTTTCATCGAGATGTTCAACAGGTCAGTGCAGTGCTGGACACCCTGCGGCCCAGCGGTCACTCATTGCCGTTCGGAGTGCGACCCACGAGACATTTTTTTGAGCATTGCCCACGTTCAGGTTTGCCACATTCCGCTGATTTCCGACCGAGTTATTTACTTCCTACCGCACGTAAAGCGAGGGCGAGTGAAGTGAGGAGCGTGCTGATTGCTCGCAACATTGACTGTGAGAGCCGTGCGCTCCCTCAAGGTGTCAATATTTATTTTGTTTTTAACCGTAGTTCTATTAACATATAAATGATTGAGCATTTTCTATAATTTGTTATGAAACATTCAACATGTATTAAATGTATTCAATCTTATTCATGGTGTCACGGTTAGTGAACAAGCCCTGATTTAAATCTTGCAGCCCACTGAGATGAAGGAGGGCCACTCATGTGGCCTACACACTGGTTTGTCCATCACTGGTTTAGTGGCAAGGTGATAACTACTGACATCTAGTGGCAGGAAGGGATTCCTTCAATTTCATTGATTTCCAGCATAACCTGCTAAGATTAAATGCTCCCCAAGATTCATGTTTCCTCACCAATTTAGTGAACGTACTTGGAATAACTTCTGAATATAAACGTAGAGCACCACAACCCAAAAGATGTGCAGGTTAGGTGGATTGGCCACGCTAAATTGCCCCTTAAATTGGAAAAAAATGAATTGAACATAGAACATAGAAAATACAGCACAGAACAGGCCCTTCGGCCCACGATGTTGTGCCGAACCTTTGTCCTAGATTAATCATAGATTATCATTGAATTTACAGTGCAGAAGGAGGCCATTCGGCCCACTGAGTCTGCACCGGCTCTTGGAAAGAGCACCCTACCCAAACTCAACACCTCCACCCAACACCAAGGGCAATTTTGGACATTAAGGGCAATTTATCATTGGCCAATTCACCTAACCCGCACATTTTTGGACTGTGGGAGGAAACCGGAGCACCTGGAGGAAACACACGCAGAAACGGGGAGGACATGCAGACTCCGCACAGACAGTGACTCAAGCCGGAATCGAACCTGGGACCCTGGAGCTGTGAAGCAATTGTGCTATCCACAATGCTACCGTGCTGCCCTTAAGAACAAATAAATCTACACTATATCATTTTACCGTAATCCATGTACCTATCCAATAGCTGCTTGAAGGTCCCTAATGTTTCCGACTCAACTACTTCCACAGGCAGTGCATTCCATGCCCCCACTACTCTCTGGGTAAAGAATCTACCTCTGATATCCCTCCTATATCTTCCACCTTTCACCTTAAATTTATGTCCCCTTGTAATGGTTTGTTCCACCCGGGGAAAAAGTCTCTGACTGTCTACTCTATCTATTCCCCTGATCATCTTATAAACCTCTATCAAGTCCCCCCTCATCCTTCTCCGTTCTAATGAGAAAAGGCCTAGCACCCTCAACCTTTCCTCATAAGGCCTACTCTCCATTCCAGGCAACATCCTGGTAAATCTTTGTACCTTTTCCAAAGCTTCCACATCCTTCCTAAAATGAGGCGACCAGAACTGTACACAGTACTCCAAATGTGGCCTACCAAAGTTTTGTACAGCTGCATCATCACCTCACGGCTCTTAAATTCAATCCCTCTGTTAATGAACGCGAGCACACCATACGCCTTCTTCACAGCTCTATCCACTTGAGTGGCAACTTTCAAAGATGTATGAACATAGACCCCAAGATCTCTCTGCTCCTCCAAATTGCCAAGAACTCTACCGTTAACCCTGTATTCCGCATTCATATTTGTCCTTCCAAAATGGACAACCTCACACTTTTCAGGGTTAAATTCCATCTGCCACTTCTCAGCCCAGCTCTGCATCCTATCTATGTCTCTTTGCAGCCGACAACAGCCCTCCTTACTATCCACAACTCCACCAATCTTCGTATCGTCTGCAAATTTACTGACCCACCCTTCAACTCCCTCACCCAAGTCATTAATGAAAATCACAAACAGCAGAGGACCCAGAACTGATCCCTGTGGTACGCTACTGGTAACTGGGATCCAGGCTGAATATTTGCCATCCACCACCACTCTCTGACTTCTATCGGTTAGCCAGTTCGTTATCCAACTGGCCAAATGTCCCACTATCCCATGCCTCCTTACTTTCTGCATAAGCCTACCATGGGGAACTTTATCAAATGCCTTACTAAAATCCATGTACACTACATCCACTGCTTTACCTTCATCCACATGCTTGGTCACCTCCTCAAAGAATTCAATAAGACTTGTAAGGCAAGACCTACCCCTCACAAATCCGTGCTGACGATCCCTAATCAAGCAGTGTCTTTCCAGATGCTCAGAAATCCCATCCTTCAGTACCCTTTCCATTACTTTGCCTACCACCGAAGTAAGACTAACTGGCCTGTAATTCCCAGGGTTATCCCTAGTCCCTTTTTTGAACAGGGGCACGACATTCGCCACTCTCCAATCCCCTGGTACCACCCCTGTTGACAGTGAGGACGAAAAGATCATTGCCAACGGCTCTGCAATTTCATCTCTTGCTTCCCATAGAATCCTTGGATATATCCCGTCAGGCCCGGGGGACTTGTCTATCCTCAAGTTTTTCAAAATGCCCAACACATCTTCCTTCCTAACAAGTATTTCCTCGAGCTTACCAATCTGTTTCACACTGTCCTCTCCAACAATATCGCCCCTCTCATTTGTAAATACAGAAGAAAAGTACTCATTCAAGACCTCTCCTATCTCTTCAGACTCAATACACAATCTCCCGCTACTGTCCTTGATCGGACCTACCCTCGCTCTAGTCATTCTCATATTTCTCACATATGTGTAAAAGGCCTTGGGGTTTTCCTTGATCCTATCCGCCAAAGATTGTTCATGCCCTCTCTTAGCTCTCCTAATCCCTTTCTTCAGTTCCCTCCTGGCTATCTTGTATCCCTCCAATGCCCTGTCTGAACCTTGTTTCCTCAGCCTTACATAAGTCTCCTTTTTCCTCTTAACAAGACATTCAACCTCTCTTGTCAACCATGGTTCCCTCACTCGACCATCTCTTCCCTGCCTGACAGGGGCATACATATCAAGGACACGTAGCACCTGTTCCTTGAACAAGTTCCATATTTCACTTGTGTCCTTCCCTACCAGCCTATGTTCCCAACTTATGCACTTCAATTCTTGTCTGACAACATCGTATTTACCCTTCCCCCCACTTGTAAACCTTGCCCTTTTGCACGTACCTATCCCTCTCCATTACTAAAGTGAAAGTCACAGAATTGTGGTCACTATCTCCAAAATGCTCCCCCACTAACAAATCTATCACTTGCCCTGGTTCATTACCCAGTACTAAATCCAATATTGCCCCTCCTCTGGTCGGACAATCTACATACTATGTTAGAAAAGCTTCCTGGACACACTGCACAAACACCACCCCATCCAAACTATTTGATCTAAAGAGTTTCCACTCAATATTTGGGAAGTTAAAGTCGCCCATGACTACTACCCTATGACTTCTGCACCTTTCCAAAATCTGTTTCCCAATCTGTTCCTCCACATCTCTGCTACTATTGGGGGGCCTATAGAAAACTCCTAACAAGGTGACTGCTCCTTTCCTATTTCTGACTTCAACCCATACTACCTCAATAGGGTGATACTCCTCGAACTGCCTTTCTGCAGCTGTTCTACTATCTCTAATTAATAATGCCACCCCCCCCACCTCTTTTGCCACCCTCCCTAATCTTATTGAAACATCTATAACCAGGGACCTCCAACAACCATTTCTGCCCCTCTTCTATCCAAGTTTCCGTGATGGCCACCACATCGTAGTCCCAAGTACCGATCCATGCCTTAAGTTCACCCACCTTATTCCTGATGCTTCTTGCGTTGAAGTATACACACTTCAACCCATCTCCGTGCCTGCAAGTACTCTCCTTTGTCAGTGTTCCCTTCCCCACTGCCTGACTACACGCTTTGGCGTCCTGAATATCGGCTACCTTAGCTGCTGGACTACAAATCCGGTTCCCATTCCCCTGCCAAATTAGTTTAAACCCTCCCGAAGAGTACTAGAAAACCTCCCTCCCAGGATATTGGTGCCCCTCTGGTTCAGATGCAACCCGTCCTGCTTGTACAGGTCCCACCTTCCCCAGAATGCGCTCCAATTATCCAAATACCTGAAGCCCTCCCTCCTACACCATTCCTGCAGCCACGTGTTCAGCTGCACTCTCTCCCTATTCCTAGCCTCGCTATCACGTGGCACCGGCAACAAACCAGAGATGACAACTCTGTCTGTCCTGGCTTTTAACTTCCAGCCTAACTCCCTAAACTTGTTTATTACCTCCACACCCCTTTTCCTACCTATGTCGTTGGTACCAATGTGCACCACGACTTCTGGCTGCTCCCCCTCCCCCTTAAGGATCCTGAAGACACGATCCGAGACATCCCTGGCCCTGGCACCCGGGAGGCAACAGACCTTCCGGGAGTCTCGCTCGCGACCACAGAATCTCCTATCTATCCCCCTAACCATTGAATCTCCTACAACTATTGCTTTTCTATTCTTCCCCCTTCCCTTCTGAGCCCCAGAGCCAGACTCAGTGCCAGAGACCTGGCCGCTAGGGCCTTCCCCCGGTAGGTCATCCCCCCCAACAGCATCCAAAACGGTATACTTGTTTTGAAGGGGAACGGTCACGAGGGATCCCTGCACTATCTGCCTGTTTGTTTTTTTCCCCCTGACTGTAACCCAGCTATTCTTGTCCTGTACTTTGGGTGTGGTTACCTCCCTGTAACTCTTCTCAATCACCCCCTCTGCCTCCCGGATGATCCGAAGTTCATCCAGCTTCAGCTCCAGTTCCCTAACACGGTCTTTGAGGAGCTGAAGTTGGGTGCACTTCCCACAGGTATAGTCAGCGGGGACGCCACTGGTATCCCTCACCACCCACATCCTACAGGAGGAGCATGTAACTGGCCTAGCCTCCATCCCCTCTTACCTGACAGAATATAGCTGCCCTGTGGACCAACTAGATCTCCGCCCTCCGACTCTGCTCCCAGTCAGCTACACTTTCTGTAAACTCCTGGATCTCTTTGCACTCTTTGTGGAAATGTCGGAAACAAAATGAAAGGAGCACCTTACTCCCTCCTCACCTAACTCCCTTGGTCACCAAACTCTTACTATAGCACTCAAAATGCACCAAATTCAGCACTCCCTCGGTCACCAAACTCTTACTATAGCACTCAAAAAGCACCAAATTCAGCACTCCCTCGGTCACCAAACTCTTACTATAGCACTCAAAAAGCACCAAATTCAGCACTCAGTGCAAACAAAGTCTGCACTGTAGGGGATCACTTTTATACTGTGAATCTAGCCTCTGAAAAACTGGCCTAATCCAATTAACTAATTAACAAGCTCCAGCTGCAAGTGCCTACAAGTAGAAGCCTGTTTAAAGCTGATTGAAAATTCACCTTCTTCTAAACCAAACAGCAACTTTTAAGTTAATTAACTAAATAAAAGAAAGACTAAACTTTAGATAAAAATGAAGCCTTATACTCCCTCGGTCACCAAACTCTTACTATAGCACTCAAAAAGCACCAAATTCAGCACTCAGTGCAAACAAAGTCTGCACTGTAGGGGATCACTTTTATACTGTGAATCTAGCCTCTGAAAACTGGCCTAATCCAATTAACTAATTAACAAATTTGGGTACACTAAATTTTTAGGACAAAAAAAAACATATAAACTTAGAGCAATATACAGCAGCAGGCAAAGCAGCAGAAATTACATTTGTTACTGATTATTTTTCATTGTTGGGTGTAAATTTGGGAGAAAATGTGAAAAAGGAGGAGAATAGAAAATATTTTTTAAAAGAGTCAGTGTCGGCAGCACATTCAAATGGAAAGGTGTCAGCTATGAGCCCGATCCTGGGACCCAACAGGCCTCAGTTCTAGCCTGGGACCAGGGCCCAGTTTCTCACTGAGCCACGGTGAAGCTATTGCCAAAGTTTTAAATAAAAGTGGACAAAAAAAAAGTTTATGGGTCTGTGTCCAATTTCAGTGATTAATCATCCGGCGTGTCGTGTCGGATTGAGGCTGGCAGTAAAGCCATTGGAAATGTCACTCGGTGTGGGAGTAGAGATAGAAGAATATTGCAGTGTTCCCTTAATCCTTCCCCATAACACGGCCTACATTAAATGATTCTTCGAATGCTTTGCTGAGCAAATTCAGTGTCTACTTATTAAGTACAAGCTTAGGAGATTGAGGTCTACATCATATTGTTGGTTCAGAATGTTGCTCCTAAATATTCCAAAATTAACTACTTTGTCAATCATTTTAAGAATTAACTTGACAAGTCACCTTCAGCAATAGTGTATTTGGCATTTCAAGGCAGATCTATGAGACAAGGCTACTATTTGGTTTCACTAGCCGCAGAGTTGTTTGCTATTTTAAAAAAATATTTTTATTGACAACTTTTTCATTGTCAGCTCCGCTCCCACATACTTTTTAAAAAAAAATTTAGAGTACCCAATTATTTTTTTTTCCAATTAAGGGGCAATTTAGCGTGGCCAATCCACCTAGCCTGCACATCTTTGGTTCTGGGGGTGAAACCCACGCAGACACGGGGAGAACGTGCAAACCCCACATGGACAGTGACCCAGAGCCGGGATCGAACCTGGGACCTCGGCGCCGCAGTCCCAGTGCTAACCACTGCGCCACGTGCCGCCAGCTCCCACATCCTGATGTGGGAGAATTTTTGTAGTCACGGTGCCCCTTTGCCCATCTCAGGACCTGTTCTTTTTCTTGGAAGCTGTGGAACTTCGCTATTACGGCTCGCAATGGTTCAGTGGGACAGGGCTTCGTCGGAGTGTCGGGTGGGCTTGATCCAGCTCGGGAAGGGGCGTGAATCCACCCTCCCCCACCATCTATCCAAACATCTTTGCAAAATGTTCTGTGGGAGTTGGCCCTTCCATTCCCTCTGGTAACCCCACAACGCAACTGTTTTGCCCCGGAATGATTCTCCAAATCATTAACGTTGGCCTTCTGCGCTTCATTCCCATCAGCCAACAGAGGCATCTCCACTTCCAGAGGGGCAATCTGGTCACTCTGCCTCGAATCAGAGAGAGAGAGTCACCTCCACACCTCGTTGGTCCTCTCCAACGCCAACCGAATGGGAGCCAGGGCCTCCTCCATCGACTTTCTGAGGCCCCCCCACACAACGCGCCATTGCTGCTCAAATATCACTGCCAAGGTGCCAGTAAACATCTCGCCGTTAGTGTTGTGGCTGGAGTCACAGAAGTCGCCTCTTGTCATTTTCTCCACCAACGGGCTCCGAGAAGCCTCCGATTCCATTGGCGAACTTCTGCTTTCAAGCTTCTTCCCCCTGGTCCTTCTAGGCATTTCCCCTACGTGGGCACCTCATTCCATTACTCAAGTGGGTTTTTAAAGAAAAAGACCCCCAGAAACTGGGCGAAATGTACAGTACCCTAGCGGGAGCCACCTCGTGTACGTCCTCCCCCTGCGTACCACCGGAAGCCCCGCAATGTCCATTGCTACCATTGCAACAGTCCCTTGCCACCTGAAATATCCATGTTTATGTCGGGCAGTCTATATCGGCTGAAGAACAATAACCATTCGCGTAAGTGTTGTTTCAAAGCTGTCGCTGAACATGCCTGAAATGCTCGGTTTACTTTGGACAGAGTTGGCTGTGTCAACTGCTAACTCATTAGTTTGCACCTTGTTAAGATGCAGCGATACAAGAACAAACATAAATTATTAATTAAGTAAATAACAGCTCGTTAATGTTTAATTACGTTTTGTGTGCTTAAGCCTTTCTAATCCTCTCTAAATGGTGTGCAGTTACAGTTTGTACGAAGCACTGAGTGCAATTTAAATAAAGCTGTGGGAAATCTGGGAGTGGAAACAATTGGATTTAAGGTCGCTGACACATGCAGTAAAACACTGTGATATCACTGCCACAGCACACTGTCACACATTGCACGCAAAACCGCGACACGCAAATGTGCCCACTCTCAGCAGGATCCTCCTGTGCCATTGGTAAGGTTGAGGAAACCCTGTTTCTGAATGTACCTCCAGACAGATTTCAAATCTAGCTACTTGTCGATCTGCAATGCAATCTGAGCAACCCACTCTAAAGATTATTATTATAAGTTCGGCAGCACGGTGGCACAGTGGTTAGCATTGCTGCCTCAGGGCGTCGAGGTCCCAGGTTCGATCCTGGCTCTGGGTCACTGTCCGTGTGGAGTTTGCACATTCTCCCCCACAACCCAAAGATGTGCAGGGTAGGTGGATTGGCCACGCTAAATTGCCCCTTAATTGGAAAAAATGAATTGGGTACTCTACATTTTTTTAAAAAATAAGTTAAATGGTGAGATGTTTCAGCACCTGCCTCCCTTCTACCAAATTTCCAAAGTGCGGATCAATGCCTTCTTCCTGGGTTCAATCTTGATTCGGATTTTAATATTAAAACTTGAAGGTGATGCAAAGGTCGAGTTGACAATATCCAATTAGTGCGGCACTGTGACGCATTGGTTAGCACTGCAGCCTCACGGCGCCAAGGACCCGGGTTCAATCCCGACCCCGGATCACTGTCTCTGTGGAGTTTGCACATTCTCCCCATGTCTGCTTGGGTCTCACCCCCACAACCCAAAAGATGTGCAGGGGAGGTGGATTGGCCACGCTAAATTGCCCCTTAATTGAAAACAAAATAATTGAATACTCTAAATTTAAGAAAAAAACAATGTCAAAGCAGCTGGAGGAGTTTGTGTTTTGCTGTTTGCCCAAAGTGGGTTTCCCTCTGCGATCCAACAGAAAATCGTTTGGGATAGCCACAGGAAATGGGGCAAAATTAGACATTCCCATTCTAGGCTCTCCGAACAGGCGCCGGAATGTGGTGACTTGGGCTTTTCACAGTAACTTCATTTGAAGCCTAATTGTGACAATAAGCGATTTTCATTATCATTTCATGTCACATGGAGTCTTCGGCACCACCACCCATCCCCCACTCACTACAACCTTAATTTCCTCGTCCCACTCAAACTGCTTCCTCCCTGCCTGCAAATCCAGGAGGATAGCTGAGGAACAGATTCCCGCTATGCATTCCTATTCCTATCACACCCCAGGGCTGCTTGGTGAAAAATGACAGTGGTGCCAGGGGTAGCTGGGGAGGGAGGGGAAGGCAGGATTGAAGGGAGCGGGCCTATTCATGGTCAACTTTCCCTTTAATTGGGCAGCACGGTGGCGCAGTGGGTTAGCATTGCGGCTCACGCTGCCGAGGTCCCAGGTTCTGTTGCTAACTTTTGGTTGGCTCTTAATTCGTAATTTGCTGTTTGTTTAACCTTTGCTCTGGAGTCGCCAGGTATCTTTATGATACCGCCACGAGGTACAAGTTCAAGTACTGATCAATAACTCAACACACCAATTAGTGAGATTCAAATCAAAACACATTTATTATACACAATAAATCACTACTCATGCATAAACTCTACTTTCTAGGCTATTCCTTTCACTAACAGGCCAAGACTTAGCTTCGGACTGGCCCACCAGGTCAAGGGAACAAATGGCCTTTTGTTCAGGTCCTGAGTCTGTGGGATTCAAAGCTGGTATGGGCTGGTAGCTACGAGCACCTATCTCGTTGTGAGCATTGACTTGAGACTTACTTGGTCGGCGGCAGCGAGGCAGGTCACTGTCAAGGGTTGATTCAGGTTGCTGAGTGACCCTGCCAAAGAAGGACGATTTGAACTTGGGGGCTTTACTTTATAGTCCCCAGGGGCTTCCCGCCCTTCGGAATGGACCCCGTACCTGGTTCCAAGTGATTGGACTGCGTCCCGATCACTTGGATCGATTTCTCCAATACTGAAGTTGTTCCCTGATCGTTGGGCGGTCCCTAAATGTCCGTTGGCCTTCCTTTGTCTTGGCTCCTGCTGGCGCCGAGGAGTCTGGCTTGGCTTTATTCACCTTAACTGTTGCCATTGTGCCTTGGAATCACTCATTACTATGCAGATGGCTGCTGCATTACTATGCAGATGGCTGCTGGTTTCAGTGCTGTCTGGTTGTTTTGCATGTTTCAAAATACAAGGGGCGGGATTCTCCACTCCCACGCCGAAGTGGCCGCTCTGTCGTGAACGGCGTCGAGGTTCACGACGGCGCGGAATGGCCCCGGTCCCGACCGATTCAGGCCCTGACAATGGGCCAGGATCGGGGCGGCGTCATCTACACGCGCCAGGCCTTGTCGCCCGCGTAAAAGCGGCGCCGCATCGATGACGCGGCCGGCGCCGCATACCTGCCATCATCCCGCATGCGCGGGTTGGCCGGCGCCAACCCGCGTATGCGTGGTTGTCGTCCTCTCTAAATCCACCCCGCAAGAAGATGGGGGACGGATCTTGCGGGGCCGCGGAAGGAAGGAGGTCCACCTTCAGAGAGGACGGCCCGATGATCGGTGGGCACCGATCGCGGGCCACCCCACATTCCAGGTGAAGCCCGGTGCAGGATCCCCCCTCGCCTCCCCACAGGCCGCCCCCCCAGCGTTCACGCACCGCCCACGACTGCAGCGACCAGGTGTGGACGGCGCCGGGGGGAACCCGCTGTTTTGGCCGGGCCGCTCGGCCCATCCGGGCCTCAGAATAGCGGGGGTGCCGGAGAATCTCCATTTTGGGTGTTTCCGGCGATTCTCCGGCCTGCGAAACTCGACCGGGCCATTCCCGCCGCTTGGGAGAATCGCGGGAGGGCGTCGGACCAGCGTCCCTGGAAATTTTGGCGGCCCAGGCGATTCTCCCAACCGGCGTGGGATTGGAGAATCGCGCCCATGATTTCTGCACTTGCTAGTCTTTGCCTGTGTTGGCTGAATTTCTCTTCAGTCTTTGCGGTTCTCCATTTTAAGTTGGGAAGTGGCCAACCCAGGTGGCTGCACTCCCTCCTTGTGATCCCTAACGCGCAGCGTGAAGGATCACATAACTGCGTTGTCTTCATTCCCTTACCCGGCGAGCACTCTTCTATGGCCTCTACACTGACTATAACTATGCAAGAAAAATTTTAACTAACAATTTCTAAGTGCCGCTATGTCAAAACAGGGAAATGCATTACAAAATAAGAAAAACAGTACCTCTAACTGTCCTCCATAAACTACACTCACTAAACAGTCAATCATACTAACTTCCTAAACAATACAAAATGAAAGCAGCATTTCCATTTTTCCTGTCTTGGCAGTCAAGCACAGGGGTGTACAATATTTCCATTTCTTTATTTACAGAAGAACGCAAACGAATGTCCTTTATTATAGATCGAGGGGTTCGGGGTCCTGGTGATAACCGAACATAGGAGATCTTATCCTGTATACCGGGGTGCTAGCGCGGTAGGCTCTCCTTCTCCATTTCCTCATGCGGATAGTCTGCACAATGCTTCAGAGAATCGCCAACACTAATAGGGATTCGACTATGTAGGAAAGGGAGTACCGCGTAATGAGCTTATCACACCATGATGGTGTGGTGTTGCCTGTTACTGGGCTCGGGGTGTTGTGGGGAAGTGAATCATTGACGGCCCGGGGGGGGGGGGGGGTTGGGGTCAGGGGGTCCGCGTTTGCGCGCTGCCGAATACACATAATGATGGTGGTGATCAACACGGAGAATGTCCTCATTGTTCTTCTTTCTCTTCTCTTCCTTTCCATTTCGTCTCTTTTCCTGGAGCTTCTGGGGTTCTGTGGGATCAAGCCTGGTTTCTGTTACTATCTTGGTTAATATCTCGTGCGTTAGTATGTCTGTCCTTTAGTGCCAATTCTCCCTTTACAATTTGACACCATGTGTGACTCCCTCATTTAAAAAAAAAACCTGAATATTAAGGACAAGACACACTTAAAAATACTGAAACAGTGTGAGCCGTCTAGCAGGCTGTGCGATTTACCATCCAAATGTTTGAGGATGTAAATAGCATAGGGATGGCAACCGAAGGGTTGCCGGAAAACAAAACAAAACTTTTTGAACCAAGCGTGCCGAAATGAGGTGCGTATGGGCCGCGACGGGTAAGAATTGGATGGAATCCCTGGGTAGGACGACGACCAATGCCGTGTGTGCTCTACCCGAGCGTAGCTGACCAGAGGGGGGGTCCTCAGGCAGGGCGGAGACCAATGCCGATAGTCGTCGTGGGGGCTGCCTCTCGTGATTACCTTCGAATCAGGAGAGTAGTTATGATTGTTGTCTGCTGACAGACTAGTTCGTCTGAACTATTGTCTGGGACAAACTTGTACCTTTAACAGCCGGGGGCGTTAAAAGAGTGGTGGCGTGGGGCCATGAAAAGTTTTAAATTCACAAACAACATTTAACATGTACATTAAACGAACAAACATGCAACAAACATGGTGCAGGTTCCATCAGAATACAGGACATTGTAAATCACATTTGGACTGGGCTGTAACTTGCATATGGCGGGAGTGCAGCGTGACCGAAGAAGAGAGGAAGGAGGAGTGAAACAAAAATGAAGTGGCCTTGCTGAGGTAACGCTGCCATGAGAAGTGGTGGGTAAGCGCTCCCAGTTTGCATGGGGCAGCTGGGACTTTGTAGCTGCTGTGGGTGGTATTCTCTTTCATATATGGGGGCTAGTCTAGCTGGTGGGGGTCTCCTGCAATCTAGGGCGAAGTGTCCTGGCTGCCCACAGTTGTAACATGACCCCTGGGGCACATAAGGTGGAGCAGACTCTCTGGTGCATTGTTCCCTTGGGTATGGTTCCCTGGGTGGGGGGTCGGGGCTGTTGGTGTCTTTGCTGGTTCGGGGGGCTTGACATTCTCGTGCATGATGTCCTAACTGTCCACAATTGTAGCATTTCTGGGATTTAGGCTGCTGTGGGCTATTTCCCTCATTTACCCATGCGGGGTTCTGGTGCGTTCTAACTGGATGCATGTCTGCCTGCTCTTCCTGCTGTTCCTCGGGTTTCCTAACTGCGGGATTGTTTTGTACAGATTGCTCCCAGGCGCTGAACAATCTTTTTAAACCCCATTTCTCATTGTGGGCTTCCTCTGAGGGGTCATAATTCGTACAGGCTTTTTGTCCTGCCTCTGTGGCATGGGAGATAAGGGTGTGGGTCCATTTGGCCATACCGTCTTGGGACAAATGAGCGCGGTCTAAATTGCCGTAAACTGCTGTGAAATGAATCCACAGGCGTCCAGCAAACGCTGTGGGGTGTTCTGTCTTTTTCTGCCTGCACTTATTCAGGCCTTCTACAGGGTCACCTCTGTTGTAGCCGATCGCATCTAGGATCGCTGCGTGCATTTCTGCAAGGGTGCCTCCTCCTACATTCTGTGGGTCGGGAAGGGCTGCTACGACCGAAGGGTCTAAGCTCAAGACTGTGAGCTTCACGTGCTCACGCTCATCCAGGCCGTACATGGTCACCTGCTGCTTTACTCTAGCAAAGAAGTGGCGGGGGTCTGAGGTGGAGAGGAATGGTGTGATTTTCTCGCACGCGTCCCGTAATTGGGTCACGGTTAATGGGGTCGTGTACAGGAATTCCGTGTCTCCTTCCGATGTGACTGTGCGGTGGGTGGTTACTGGGTTCATTGGTGCCTGAACTATCTGCTCTGTGGGGGGTTGGAGCGCTTTTCTTTTCTGGGGCTTTCCTTGCGCACATGTTCCCTGAACATATCTATGCGCGGTCTCATTTAATTCTTCCCAATCTGGGCCGTCTTCTGTATCTAACTGGGATTCAAAGGTGCTCTGAAATCCTTTCTGAACTGAAAGCAAAGACTGCAGTTCTGCAATCTGCTTCCGGCACTTTGCGTGATCTAGTGAGCTCTGTCTGTGCTCCGTGGTGGTAGCATGGAGTGCTCGTAATGCTGCTCTCAGGTCGCTACACTGCCTTTGCAATGCCTCTTCCTGTTTCTCTGTTTCCTTTCTTACCAGGACTGCACGTTGTGTGTCCTGATAGGGCTTTTCGTACTGTGTCTGGAAGCTGCTTAGATGCGCCAGACAAGACTGGTGTGCCCACTTGGCATCATCCACCTCTCCGTCCTTTGCTGCTAACTTCCTTCTTAATTCTAGGTTCTCTTTCACTATCTCGCCCACATCGATCTTACTCATTCGATGTGTCTCCTCTATCTCTTTACGGAGCGTCTGAACGACCTCATCTGTGTCTCGCAATTGTGCCAAACAGGACACGATTGCCATTGGCTTGCGAGCTTTTGCCAAGCTTTTCTTATGGATTTCGCTCAGGTTCTCCCACCAAGTATGTCCTATACTCCCGGGACCTGTTTCCTCATTTTCACAGAGTTCGCTCCAAAGGGGCCATCATTTCCCTTTGAGGTACTTTCTGATTTCCTCTTCCCAAACGGGACACTGTCCTACTCTACTGCTGGTCGCTGCGACCACAAATTCCTCGGGGTTCATGAGGCGTTGCATTGCCTGCATTGCCATCTTTCCTCTCTGAATACTTCTCCTAAAATTTGGAACGAGGGGTGTTAAGGCAGTGCTGTAATTACGGGTACGGCTTTCTCTATTTTCCGGAATACAAACTCCCGACAGTTTTGTCGCAACAAAACTCTATCAGTTTACCTTATAGCCCTGTTAGTTACGCATACATTAACACAATTCCGAATTATGAGGATTGATCAGAACTGCTTGAACACTTGTGGTTTTCCTGTTCCCAATTGGATTTCTAATTCAAATTTGGGTTCTCCCGGAGTGGTTAAGCCACTTCTAAGTCGGGTCCCGTCAGGATGTCGCCAGTAATATGTTGCTAACTTTTGGTTGGCTCTTAATTCGTAATTTGCTCTGTTTGTTTAACCTTTGCTCTAGAGTCGCCAGGTATCTTTATGATACCGCCACGAGGTTCAAGTTCAAGTAATGATCAATAACTCAACACACCAATTAGTAAGATTCAAATCAAAACACATTTATTTATACACAGTAAATCACTGCTCATGCATAAACTCTACTTTCTAGGCTATTCCTATCACTAAAAGGCCTATACTTAGCTTGGGACTGGCCCACCAGGTCAGGGGAACAAATGGCCTTTTGTTCAGGTCCTGAGTCTGCAGGATTCAAAGCTGGTACGGACTGGTAGCTACGAGCGCCTATCTCGTAGTGAGCGTTGACTGGAGACTTACTTGGTCGGCGGCAGCGAGGCAGGTCACTGTCAAGGGTTGATTCAAGTTGCTGAGTGACCCTGCCAGAGAAGGACGATTTGAACTTGGGGGCTTTACTTTATAGTCCCCAGGGGCTTCCCGCCCTGCGTCCCGATCACTTGGATCGATTTCTCCAATACTGGAGTTGTTCCCTGATCGTTGGGCGGTCCCTAAATGTCCGTTGGCCTTCCTTTGTCTTGGCTCCTGCTGGCGCCGAGAAGTCTGGCTTGGCTTTATTCACCTTAACTGTTGCCATTGTGCCTGGGAATCGCACATTACTATGCAGATGGCTGCTGCATTACTATGCAGATGGCTGCTGGTTTCAGTGCTGTCTGGTTGTTTTGCAGGTTCCAATATACATGATTTCTGTATTTACTAGTCTTTGCCTGTGTTGGCTGAATTTCCCTTCAGCCTTTGCCGTTCTCCATTTTAAGTCAGGAAGTGGCCAACTCAGGTGGCTACAGTTCGATCCCGGCTTTGGGTCACTGTCCGTGTGGAGTTTGCACGTTCTCCCAGTGTTTGCATGGGTTTCGCCCTCAGAACCCAAAGATGTGCAAGGTAGGTGGATTGGCCACGCCAAATTGCCCCTTAATTGGAAAAAAATTAATTGGGTACACTAAATTTTTAAAAAAACTTTCCCTTTAATTCAACTCAAAGTCCTATCTTCAAGAAGGTAAGCAATCAGAGGAGTAGGCCACGCATGCTCTTTGAGTACAACCGTCAGTTGTGTGGGTTGAGGGACTCCTAAGGTGCCTGTCCCTTTTGTCTTGCGTAGTCCATGAGCCACCATTGTGTAAGTTGTCCTTAGCTGCATCTCCTTTTGAGTTTTCTGAAAACTTTGTTACTCTCTCTTTGGTTGGACTTCAGCACCTGCTCCTGATCTTCAGGCACCCAGTGTGGGCAGGGGTTAGGGGGGATGTGGGGAAGGAGGGAGGAAGACTTCCTTGTGGGCCTTCTCCTGGGTCTGGCCAATCTGGGCATTAATAGGTCCAGGCAGTGGACGGTTGAGGGGGTAATCCATCCTGACTGCCTGCCCTTCCTGCATGGCTTTGCTGTAGTGTGTCCCTGGAGAGGCAGCATGTGATGTCCGCTGACACAACAAAAGCCTCCTGTGCCTGGTGGGCACCTTGGGGTCTGGGGTGTTTTATCGACCCCTTTAATCACATTTTGTTTTGATATTTTAAGTTTTCTTTGAACTTCACCTGCAGGGCTGTGCCTAACGTCGCTAAAGGTGGTGCACAGAGCGTACCTAACCAGAACCAGAATGAGTAGGTTCTTACCGGAGGTGGAGGACAAGTGCGAACGTTGTCAGGGAGGCCCGGCCAATCACACCCATATGTTCTGGGCCTGCTCCAGACTTGTCGGGTCCTGGACGACCTTCTTTGAGGCAATGTCTAAGGTTGTGGGGGCAAGGATGAAGCATGCCCAAAACTGGCGGTCTTCGGGGTCTCTGATCAGCCAGAACTCTTTCTGGGGCAGGGGGCAAACAGGTAGATGTAAATATTTATAGTGATCAACATTTGTTTGTGTGTTGTTGTTTTTTGTTCTTTGGTCTATCTCTGTTTTGTCATTTTAATTTTTCCTTGATTCCTTTTGTCTGGTATTATGCAAGGTTATGAAACTTGTAATTTAATGAAATGTGTCACATAAAAATGTGAAAACCAATGAAAACATTTTAAAAAGTTTTTTTTGAGATTCTGTTTACTTTGATACAGTATTTCTCTTAAGAGGCTGTCTTTCAATATATCCCTCAATTTGTTGATTTGGTTTATTTGATTACCCCAAAAGAATCACGGCCTTTGAGAATGGTCTGTCATTCAATATGATCATGGTTGATATTCTACATCAACCCCACTTTGCTGGTCTATCCCCATATTGCTCAAATTCCTTAGCGTTCAAAAATCTACCAGTCTCAGTATTGAATATACTCATCAGCCGAGGGTACACAGCTTTCTGGAAAGGGACTCCCAACTCCCTGAGTGAGGGAATTTCTCCCCATCCAGACTGCTTGTCTCTTATAGGCTACAAACTGGGCTTAGGCTTACAGGAACATCAGTCAAGATTCTTTTATCAGGTCTCTTCAGCTCCTCAAAGAGCTTCCTCCACTTCTATTCCTGGTGTAGGAATCCCACCAGGAACTCGCCCAGTCCGATCATTCTGAGAAAATCGGGGATCAGTGGGAAGGCAAGAGTCCTGACCCATCACGGTTAAGCATGATTTCCCTTTCACCAAACCATGTTGACTCTGCCTGATTGAGTTTATCGAAGAGCCCTGCTATAACGTCTTTAATAATAGCTTCTATAATAATAACTTTAAAGACGACCGATGCAAAATACCTGTTCAGTTCATATTTGAAGAAGGATATGGTGGCATTTGAGGCAGTTCAGAGGAGATTCACCAGATTGATTCTGGGGATGAAAGGGTTGGTGTATGAGGAGAGATTAAACAGTTTGGGCTCATATCCGCTGGATTTTAGAAGGATGAGAGGGGACCTAACCGAGGTGTATAAAATACTAACTGGGATTGATAAAGTAAACATAGACCAAATGTTCCCCCTGGGGGGGCAATCTAGAATGAGAGGTCATGGATATAGGTTGAAAGGCGATAGATTTAGAACTGAAATAAGGAGGAACTACTTCTCACAGAGGGTGGTGAATTTGTAGAACTCGCTGCCCCTTATTGCGGTGGAATCTGAGTCATTCAATGGTTTCAAGAAGGAGATAGATATATTTCTGATTTTAAAATGGGTTATGGGGCATGGGGAACAGGTGGGGAGGTGGATTTGAGACCAGGAAGAGATCAGCCGTGATCTGATGGAACGGCCGAGTAGGCTCGAAGGGCTGAATTGCCGATTTCTGCTCCGAATTCCTGTGTCCCTATCTGCCATCTCCTTATTTTCCATTATTACTTCACCAAACTCACTTTCCATCGGATAAAAATTTACTTTTTAAAAATCTTTTCTTTTTCAACTATCTACAAAACTCTTACTATCTATCTTTATATTTCCAGCTAGTTTTCTCTTGTGCTCTGATTTTTATCTCCTTATTAATATTTTGGTCAGAATATTTTTTTTAAATATTCTGCTCATCCTTCTGATCTGCAATCTTACCTTTGTGCAAATGATATGCCTTTTCTTTCATTTGATACAGCCTTTAACATGTTTTAGTTAACCACAGATGGTGGGTCCTCCCCTTGGACCTTTGACTTACTCGTTAGACTGTATCCACCCTGTGTATTCTGAAAGAGCCCCTGAATGTCTGCCACTGCTTCTCTATTGACCTAAACCTAAATTGCCAGTTCACTCTATTCATTTATTTCATTGCGATCCTTTAATTACAAGCAACATTTTCAGCATTTCCAGCCTTCAGCTATTGAGTTGGACAGTTTGATAATAATATGCAGAACAGAGTCGGAAAGTGTGTTTATACCTGCAGGTAATCATTCCTCATTGTGGCAGGACAATGTAGGTTAATCCCTCTAAGGAGCCAGACAGGGTAATTAGTCCCCAAATGGGTCGGAGTGGAATATTACTCACTACCATCTATTTTAAAAGGATTCTGGAATTTTCCATCAAGATATCATTTATGCGTTGACCTTTCTGCTGACGATGGCTTACCACACTCTGGAGAAAGCTGCTTTTGCCAGCGCTGTGTGCGAGGTGTCCAACACAATCTAAACTACAGGAAAGTCTGTGCATTATTATCATCTAATTTTGAGGTATGGCTGGTTATTTAAATTGCGGTTATTACTGACTTATTTTTTCACATGCTGGCGAGGACAGACATCGCTGTGGAACTTACTACTTGAAAGGCATTAACCCTGAGGGTTTGATTGGCAAACAAACAGAGGCCAATTAACATTCGCAGCTTGTTTGAAGGAAGGACTTGCATTTACATGGTGCTTTTTATCCTCAAAGTGCTGTACAGTATTTTTGAAGAGCAGTTGTTGTTTAAACGTGGGGAAATGCGGCAGCCAATTTGCACACAGCAACCTCCCACAAATTAGAAAGTGATGCAACGAGATAATCTGTCCTTTTGTGAGGTTCATTGAGGGATAAATACTGGTCTGGACTCCAGCAACGCTCTTCTTCAATATATTGCCATTGGATCTTTTACATCCCCTTGTGCAGTCATATGGAGCATTGGTTTATCTCACCTGAAAGACATGGCCTCCAACAGTGCAGCACTCGCTCTGCACTAGAGTGTCCGCCTTGATCCCTGTTCTCAGGCCCTGCAGTGGGACTAGAACCCAGTACCTTGCGAGTTAGAGGTGAGAATGCAGCCAGCTGAACCACAGTCAACAAATGAAGGTGTAGTGTTGAGTGACGCGCGCAGATAGTTTGGAATCTCCCCTCCAGGCAGGGTCAAAGAGACCATTACATTCATTTACTGAACCTGTTTCAAATATGAAAGAAATCTTCAACTGCTGGCTGCTTGCTTCATGCCTGGAAAATGGGCGGCCAGCAGCTGTATATTGGAGGAAGGAAAGGGTGACCCTTACCCGCTCCATTGGAGCCAAGACCAACCGGATTCCATCCCGAGGTGGACCTGTAAATGACAGAGAAGCCCAGCTGACTGAACCACAATGCTGCTTGTTGGACAATTGCAGGTGCAAGTGGTAGGAGCTCGCGCTGTGCACACTCTTGTCAAGTTAGGGCAGCACGGTAGCACAGTGGTTAACACTGTGGCTTCACAGCGCCAGGGTCCCAGGTTCGATTCCCGGCTTGGGTCACTGTCTGTGCGGAGTCTGCACGTTCTCCCCGTGTCTGCGTGGGTTTCCTCCGAGTGCTCTGGTTTCCCCCCGCAAGTCCCAAAAGACGTAATTTGGATATTCTGAATTCTCCCTCTGTGTACCCCCGAACAGGCGCCGGAATGTGGCTTTTCACAGTGACTTCATTGCAGTGTTAATGTAAGCCTACTTGTGACAATAAAGATTATTATTATTGCTGGAATATTGTCAGGCCCTTTGCATTATCCATTGCCTTCAGCCTTTTCTTTATATCATGTGGATTGAATCCTATTGGCTGGAGACTGACATGTGTGATGCTAGCGACCTCTGGAGGAGACAGAGATGGATCATCCACTGGGCATTTCTGGCTGAAGATTGTTGCGAATGCTGGGCTCCTCCATCATTGAGGATGGGGATATTTGTGGAGCCTCTTCCTCCAGTGAGTTGTCCAATTGTCCACCATTTGTCACGGCTGGATGTAGCAGGACTGCAGAGCTTATATGTGATGTGTTTGTTGTGGAATTGTTTAGCTATTTAAACTGATCCTACTTTCTAACACTTGGTCTGTAGCCCTGTAGGTTACATCACCTCAAGTAGCAACTTTGAGTGACTGTCGCTTTCTCCAGTTTTTGGAGAGTTTCTTAACTCCACCACCAGTAGGAAAGCCTGTTAATGATTCTTCTATTTGTGGCTATGCCCGGGCAAATCTCCCAGAAATTTAGACGGCTGCAGTCTGCATCTCTTCAACTAAAGACAGTCTCACTCCCACATCAGCTATGGTAGCTCGCAAGGCCAAGCAACCTATTCTCTCTGCTAACCACACAAAACTGCAGTCTGCCATATTCCTTGATTTCTAAGGAGGCCGGTAACATGACCTCAAACATGTCTTCCTCAGCTTCTTCCCCATGGCAACGTGAAACACAGTGTCCTTGTATCAAAGTAGAAATGTTAATTAGCTCTTTGTGAGCCCAATTCTTTTTCATCTCAGAAGTAAATGGACAGTTTACAGAACATCTGTGTACAACCGGTACCTTCAACAACTCGAGGGAACTCAGAGTCTGCTCGTTGTAAATTCAGCAACTGCTGCCATTGCGTTAATATCTTACACCTTCCTCTCAGTAAAACCCAATCTAAACCCTCCTTTGATCGCTAACAATCAAACCAGTCAGTCTTAGGAATAAATCTTCCTGCTCGCTGCAGGAATCATCGTGGGCAAGATGGAAAATTTGACAGACCATTGAAAAGTCCAATGTCCAAAGTCCTCGGTTTCTGGCCTCAGGGTGGGTGGGACAGTTCCTTGACAGCTTTGACAGTTCCAATGAGTTTGTGCATAAAAAGTGCACAATCAGGTTTACTGCTAACAATCCCAAAGGGTGCCTCCCCCATAGGGGGTACCGGGACCAAATTCAAAAGGGTACCTGACCTATCCAAACGGAAAATACGGCCCTTACTGTCAGGCAGATCCCAGAACAGGTCACATGATCCCTTTCATTTAGCCTAAATGAATAAGAAGGGTCCCAAAATATAACCTTATACAGCTCGTAATTATAACATTGTTAATACAAGTGTATTTGCCGCAGTGGTTAGCACTGCTGCCTCACGGCGTTGAGGACCTGGGTTCGATCCTGGCCCTGGGTCACTGTCCATGTGGAGTTTGCACATTCTCCTCGTGTTTGCGTGGGTTTCTCCCCCGCAACTCAAAAAGATGTGCAGGGTCGGTGGATTGGCCACGCTAAATTGCCCCGTAGTTGGAAAAAAATAATTGGGTACTCTAAATTTATATATACAAAAAGGTTCTGGAACAACCCTTGTCACTCCCGACACTCTCAATGGATCAATGTCCAATTGATGGCACGGTGATCAGAAGCTTCTGTATCATTCCAAAATGTAGCCGTGATAAGTAGCGGAGCAGGTTAATTTAATCTGCTTTCATTATAACTGTATGGCTCCTGGCCATTTCCCCTCACTTCAGTGGGTCATGTTGGCACCACTTCACATTGTCTAGGCAATGACCAATAATTACATTTAAATCTGGTTTCTCTAACCATTAGCTGATTGTATCCCTTGCTGCATTTACAACACTTCATGCTTCCTGTACCCATTGTGTACTATATGACATGATCAAAATCTGCTTTTAAAATTGAGAGCGTGTGACTCCCTTGTTTCCCTTGAATTATCGAGCCAGTGCCGCGTTGCTAAGCACCAATTTTGCTGCAAAGCACCTCTGAAATCGAAGGCTTGCTCCAAAAACACGGCTGCCGCCCCCAACCACCAACAGAGAGAAACAATTGTCGGACAATTCAGGTAAAGCCCATCGGGTCAGAGTTCAGTCTCGCCATAATGAAATTAACTCACAGCTTTTCCTGTCGCCATGGAGCTTTCACATGTTACAAACGTTCTGTCAGCAAAAGGCATTAGATTCTGGTAAGCTGAGTGTTTGCGGGTGAAAAGCCAGTGTAAAATGTTCACTGTTTCAGCTTAATGGTAACTGTGCTTCCACCGGTGTGTTCCTTAAAAGAAATGGTCCCTCACTTAGATATTATTTATGATGTGGAGATGCCGGCGTTGGACTGGGGTGAGCACAGTACGAAGTCTTACAACACCAGGTTAAAGTCCAACAGGTTTGTTTCGATGTCACTAGCTTTCGGAGCGCTGCTCCTTCCTCAGGTGAATGAAGGGGTCTGTTCCAGAAACACATATATAGACAAATTCAAAGATGCCAAACAATGCTAGGAATGCGAGCATTAGCAGGTGATTAAATCTTTACAGATCCAGAGATGGGGTAACCCCAGGTTAAAGAGGTGTGAATTGTCTCAAGCCAGGACAGTTGGTAGGATTTCGCAGGCCAGATGGTGGGGGATGAATGTAATGTGACATGAATCCCAGGTCCCGGTTGAGGCCGCACTCATGTGTGCGGAACTTGGCTATAAGTTTCTGCTCGGCGATTCTGCGTTGTCGCGGGTCCTGAAGGCCGCCTTGGAGAACGCTTACCCGGAGATCAGAGGCTGAATGCCCTTGACTGCTGAAGTGTTCCCCGACTGGAAGGGAACATTCCTGCCTGGTGATTGTTGCGCGATGTCCGTTCATTCGTTGTCGCAGCGTCTGCTTGGTCTCGCCAATGTACCATGCTTCGGGACATCCTTTCCTGCAGCGTATGAGGTAGACAACGTTGGCCGAGTCGCACGAGTATGTACCGCGTACCTGGTGGGTGGTGTTCTCTCGTGTAATAGTGGTATCCATGTCGATGATCTGGCACGTCTTGCAGAGATTACCATGACAGGGTTGTGTGGTGTCATGGTCACTGTTCTGAAGACTGGGTAGTTTGCTGCAAACAATGGTTCGTTTGAGGTTGCGCGGTTGTTTGAAGGCAAGTAGTGGGGGTGTGGGGATGACCTTGGCAAGATGTTCATCGTCATCAATGACGTGTTGAAGGCTGTGAAGAAGATGACGTAGTTTCTCCGCTCCGGGGAAGTACTGGACGACGAAGGGTACTCTGTCGGTTGTGTCCCATGTTTGTCTTCTGAGGAGGTCGGTCCGGTTTTTCGCTGTGGCGCGTTGGAACTGTCGATCGATGAGTCGAGTGCCATATCCCGTTCATACGAGGGCATCTTTCAACGTCTGTAGATGTCTGTTACGCTCCTCCTCGTCTGAGCAGATCCTGTGTATACGGAGCGCTTGTCCATAGGGGATGGCTTCTTTAATGTGTTTAGGGTGGAAGCTGGAGAAGTGGAGCATCATGAGGTTATCCGTGGGTTTGCGGTAAAGCAAAGTGCTGAGGTGACCGTCCTTGATGGAGACGAGTGTGTCCAAGAATGCAACTGATTTTGGAGAGTAGTCCATGGTGAGTCTGATGGTTGGATGGAACTTATTAATGTCATTGTGTAGTCGTTTCAGTGATTCTTCGCCGTGGGTCCAAAGGAAAAAAATGTCATGGATGTATCTGGTGTATAACATCGGTTGAAGGTCCTGTGCGGTGAGTAGGTCCTGTTCAAACTTGTGCATGAAGATGTTGGCGTATTGGGGTGCGAATTTGGTCCCCATGGCTGTTCCGTGCGTCTGAATGAAGAACTTGTTGTCGAAGGTGAAGACGTTGTGATCCAGAATGAAGCGGATGAGTTGCAGAATTGCGTCTGGAGATTGGCAGTTGTCGGTGTTGAGTACTGAGGCTGTTGCAGCAATGCCGTCGTCATGGGGGATGCTGGTGTAGAGTGCCGAGACGTCCATTGTGACGAGGAATGTTCCTGGTTCAACTGGTCCATGGGTGCTGAGTTTCTGTAGGAAGTCCGTCGTGTCGCGACAGAAGCTGAGTGTACCTTGTACGATGGGTTTCAAGATGCCCTCGATGTAGCCAGAGAGGTTCTCACACAGGGTCCCATTGCCTGAAACGATAGGGCGGCCTGGTGTGTTGGCCTTATGTATTTTTGGGAGGCAGTAGAGATCTCCAATGCGGGGAGTACGTGGGATGAGAGCACGTAGGGTGCTCTGAAGATCTGGATCCAAGGTCTTGATCAGTCTGTTAAGTTGGCGGATGTGTTCCTTGGTCGGATCTGCGGGTAACTGTCTGTAGTGTTCTTGGTTGTTCAGTTGAGATATTATTTATGCACACATTATATAAAGGGCCCTATAACTAGTTGTAGTTCCACTAGACTGGGCCATTTAGAACATAGAACATACAGTGCAGAAGGAGGCCATTCGGCCCATCGAGTCTGCACCAACCCACCTAAGCCCTCACTTCCACCCCATTTCTGTGACCTAATAACCTGCACGTCTTTGGACTGTGGGAGGAAACCAGAGCACCCGGAGGAAACCCACGCAGACACGGGGAGAACGTGCAGACTCCGCACAGACAGTGACCCAGCGGGGAATCGAACCTGGGTCCCTGGCGCTGTGAAGCCACTTGTGCTACCGTGCTGCCTCTGACATACGGCAGAGTGGGCTCCTGTATCTAACGTCTGACACACTCAAACATGAATGCTGTCCAGATGCCAATTTTACCCAAGTTCCAGGATGATTGAAAGAGCTCTGTCTCGGCCTTTATTATTGTCAAGTTCGAGGTTGAACGGCGGCTGATGTCATTGAGCGCTGCAAAACATACAGAATGCAAGCAGATACTTTGAAAAATGAAGTGCTGCAATGGGTACTCCCTTTTCTTGCTGAGATGCAGTGCTTAATCCCTCGGGGTGGGGGTGTAGAAACAAAGTGCTGGTTTAGCTCAGTGGGCTAGACAGCTGGTTTGTAATGCAGAACAAGGCCAGCAGCGCGGGTTCAATTCCTGTACCAGCTTACCTGAACAGGCTCTGGAATGTGGCGACTAGGAGCTTTTCATAGTAACTTCATACTTGTGACAATAAAAGGTTATTATTATAAAAGTGCTGGAGAATTGAGTATAGTTTCAGATTCCGAGTTTGCATCAAACACTCCCTGGTCGAGCATCACTGGGACTGCAGCAGAGATACTCTCCCTGAGCAAGCAGCTGTCTGGATAGAGAAGGCCGGATGCCTCCTGCAGCTTCTGTGACGCTGCTGGTAAAACCAGCTGCATCTCAATCTCTTCAACGGGATTTCCAATTTGCGCTGAGCTGTGAGCAGTTTGCGCTACATACCCTCACCCATTAGGCCGAGACCACCCCAAGCTCATCTTATTTTTTTTTTCAGATTGAAAACAATTATTGGTTCAATTTACACCTGAATTCACATTTGAACATGTGCAGAGAGTCAAACTGCAACAGTTGTGTCTACAATTAAATTACAGTTTGTCACGTACACTTTGCAGCGCAGGCCAACACCCCCTCCCCCCCCCCTTGAACCTAGTCAATGCGAACCTAAATACAGCATATTTGAATTGCTGAATATTTTTTAAAAGTCCTCAAAAATTGTACACATGGTCATTCTTCAAAATAAAAAGAAAGTTACACGCTCATTTCTCCATCTTCTTCCTCTTCCTCAACATCACTGATGTACAGAACATGGTTACACCTTATTAGGACTTTGCCAAGGTGTCCCGCTAAAGCACCATCAATATATTCTTCTGTGTTCACTAGCTGCATGTTCATATATCCATCAACTGACACCAAGTAGCCCTTGTATTCCATTCCCCACTTTAACTTCACCATCACCGGTTTGCCCGTTAAGCCATTGAGGAATGGTTTTGGATTCAATGGTAAACTCATGCTGAGGGACTGTCTCTCGCTGTAATGCCGGCCGCTCGCAGTGAATAATGATGCCGCCGTGCAAGCTGATGCATTAGAGGCCTGTCAGGGCCTGCGGTTTTAACCATCCCGGGCTGCACACAGCCCAGGAACTGCAGTGGACAAAGTCTCTGAACTCATGCCCCAAACAAAGGCCCACATTTTCACCACAATGGGGGTTCTCCATCGTGGTGGAAATCGTGGAAATGGCCGAAAATTCTAAAACCCACCCCAGAACGCGACACATTCCATTTTAGCCGGGGTGGGGTGGGGGGGGGGGGGGGGAATGGGCCCAGGGTACACGCATACGCAGATGACTCTGATTTAAATGACCAGTTGCCTCCAATGAAGTGCCATTTTGATAGCTCGAAGTGTGAAACCTGGTGTGCGTGCAGATCAGACAGAGGTAAAAGCAGGTCCAAACTTAGTGGATTCATTTGGCTAGCCAGGGAGAGATAAGGTACCCGATTTGAATATAGTCCTGGTACACCCTAGGGGAGAGGTAAGGCACCCTTTGGGATAGTTAACTGTGAGCCTGGTTGGGCAGCACGGGGGCACAGTGGGCTAGACCTGCTGCCTCACGGCGCCGAGGTCCCACGTTCGATCCCGGCTCTGGGTCACTGTCTGCGTGGAGTTTGCACATTCTCCCCGTGTTTGCGTGGGTTTCGCCCCTGCAACCCAAAGATGTGCAGGTTAGATGGATTGGCCACGCTAAATTGCGCCTTAATTGGAAAAAATTAATTGGGTACTCTAAATTTAACAAAAAAAACTGTGTGCCTGATTGTGCACATTTTATGCGCAAACTCTTTGGAACTGTCAAGCTGTCAAAGGACTGTCAAAACTTTCAGGGAACTGTCAAAGGATAAGAGGTGAGTTGACATGATGGGAGTAAATGCAAAGGGTGGGGGGGCATGGGTTGGCATTGTTGGTCTAGGGGCTATAAAGGGCAATGGGAATGTGGGTGGAAGGCTAGAGCATGGCACAGGGGAATGAGGGGCCCTGTGGGTGGGTAGAAGGGAATGGGCTGGCAGAGTGGGTATGAGGGGCCGTGGGTAGTGGATTGGTGGACATGAGGTCCCAGAAGTTGATATTGTTAGGACATGGGGAATGTGTGTGTGTGGGGTGTGGGGGGTGGTGGTGGTGATGTGTACTGGCTTGAGGGCTGTTTTATTATATTTAACATTTATTTGAACACAGTGCCAGAGCACAGAGGCAGGTCTTCATCCTGGCCCACCTCCGCACTCGGTAACCTCCACACTCATTCCGGGTGGTGGGCCCCACTCCGGAATGAAAATCCGATCTGCTTGTGGCCATTTTTAAAGGCTGGGTTTGCAGAGCTGGGAATTCTCTGCAAGCTCAACATGGGAGCGAAAATCTGAGCCAAACTCTCTGAACCCATGACTCAAAATACAGCAAACGGAACCCACGAACCTATGACTGAAACTGTAGCAAATAAAGTCTTCAACCCCATGAACCAAACTCCTGTAACCAGTCCCCTGAGTACAACAGAACCATTTCTCCAGCAAAATGCAGTGAATGGGAGTTAGTTACACATGAGAAACAATGGGCAAAATTAATCCCAGTCACTCAGAGCAGTGTTTTCTGCAAGGTGACATTGACTGGGCATTTATTTATCCCCAATCATCTCCATTAGGGCTGGGAATAGTGCTGTAACTATATGCAGCCAGACAGAAAGTTATCACATA
Source organism: Scyliorhinus torazame (assembly GCF_047496885.1). Classification (NCBI taxonomy): domain Eukaryota; kingdom Metazoa; phylum Chordata; class Chondrichthyes; order Carcharhiniformes; family Scyliorhinidae; genus Scyliorhinus; species Scyliorhinus torazame. The sequence continues at coordinate 151,638,422 of NC_092724.1, read as the reverse complement.
CTCAATTGGTCAGACAGAACTGCTCTAGCAGAGGGTCCACACCCAAACCATTACCTCATCCGCTCCACAGACGTTGACTGAGTGCTTGCTACGACCAAGAAAGAATAACAGCACCTATACTTCCTCAGGAAATTCGGCATGTCCACATTGACTCCAACTTTTACAGGTGCGCCATAGGAAGCATCCTATCTGGGTGCATCACAGCCTGGTATGGCAACTGCTCGGCCCAAGACCGCATGAAATGACAGAGAGTTGTACACACCGCCCAGTCCATCACACAAGCCTGCCTCCCATCCATTGACTCTGTCTACACCTCCCGCTGCCTGGGGAAAGTGGGAAGCGTAATCAAAGACCCCCTCCTACCTGGATTATTCTCTCTTCCAACCTCTTCCATCGGGCAGGAGATACAAAAGTTGGAGAATATGCACTAACAGATTCAAAAACAGCTTCTTCCCCGCTGTTATCACACTCCTGAATGGCCCTCTTATGGACTGATCTGATTTCTTTACACATCTTCTCTACTGAATAGTACTACACTCTGTATGCTTCACCTGATGCCTGTATCTATGTATTTACATTGTGCATTTATGTATGTCCAATGTTTTTTCATGTATGGAACGGTCTGTCTGGACTGTACGCAGAACAATACCTTTCACTGTACCTTGGTACACGTGACAATAAATCAAATCAATCGATCAGTCATATTCCGTGTTTGCCTCTCACTTTATATTGGATGCTACAACCAGCCGAGAGAAAGGTACTTTTATTGGATGAATGGCACAGGGATGACTGATCAGGTTATCCCATTGTATTGTGAGCCCCCACACACAATGGGTGCCGCACATTCATTTGACCACTGAGCACTTTAACAGATCTCACGTTCTGTTTGGGTTGACCATGTAAACACACACGGCATCCAGGGCCAAGGGCTGTGCATAAACATTGGCCAAAACCTGTTCAGGGAATTTTTCCTGGCACAGGCACCTCAGAAAGAGAGCACAAAGTTAACACAAAAATAGAAAAAGAGTGGGAGGCCGAGCGCCTGTTTGATTTTACCAGATGGAGACCCTACTGTCAGAACAAATGTCACCTGATGTGATCACTGCCTGCTGAAATGTGTCACTTTTTTCTTCTCTCGGTGAAGAAACAGACTTCACCATCCATAGAACCCAGGTCAGGTCATCGCAAGGTAAAACACAGAGGTCTACCTGTTTTATCAAACACCTGCACTTTTCTGAGTTTTAAAGCAGGGAGGACAAAAATCAAAGACATTTCTGCCATTTCGGACACTGTAAAGGTGATGAAGTGGTGACCGGCCTTTAGGAACATTGCAGTGATTTTACTCCCCCAGCTAATATTACTGTTATAGTCACTGCCCCGCCACATGGCTTCAATCTGGGTGTCAGGATGGACCACTCTGGTGCCAGGTGAATTGATTATTTTGGTACGCATTCAGGCGGCACGGCAGTACAGTGGGTAGCACTGTTGCTTCACAGCGCCAGGGACCCGGGTTCAATTCCTGGCTTGGGTCACTGTCTGTGTGGAGTCTGCACATTCTTCCCGTGTCTGCGTGGGTTTCCTCCGGGTGCACCGGTTCCCTCCCACAAGTCCCGAAAGACGTGCTTGTTAGGTGAATTGGACATTCTGAATTCTCCCTCAGTGTACCCGAACAGGCGCTGGGGTGTGGCGACTGGGGGATTTTCACAGTAACTTCTTTGCAGTGTTAATGCAAGCCTGCTTGTGACAAGAATAAAGATAAAGATAAATAAAGTGAGAGCGAGGGGGAAGTGATGGTCGCAGATTCCAGTGTCTACGACATAAACATCTCGAGACGCAGTAACCAATATGATAGCCCTTCATCTGGTTTTATACCGGACAATCCAGTTTCTATCTGGCCTGGCAATTGTCTAGCACTGGATGGATTTATGTCTGGTACAGGACTTTTGCCACAGGACACTTACCACAGTGGAGCACTAGCAGAGACATGTGCTTGCTACTTTCTCCGTCTGTAAGAGCTTCAAACTGATTTGTCATATTCTTCCCACCCCCCCCCTACCTGTTGTTTTCTCAATCACTTGGTGTTCAATATTTCAACTTCCCATCGTGTCATTTGCACTTTGAGACAGGATGGATCGCCGTGCGCATTGACATCATTCCTCGCACTCCGCCGGAGTGTCCGACATCCTTTTCTTTGGCAATGGCCAGCCTAGCCACCAGTGGTGAAGCAATCAAAATCGGTCGGGGGGGGTGGTGCGCGAGACCACAAAGAGTTTTGGAAACAAGAGTGACGTTGCTTGATCGTGAACAAGCGGAAGGCAGCATGTGTAGGGGTCATAGGCGAATGGGACTCGACGTGAGTTAAGACGCTGACAGCACAGTTTAGGATTGCTTCAAGCTACTGGAGGATAGAATGTGGGAAACAAGCCATGAATATGTTGGAGCAGTTTCAAGTCTAGAGGCAACAAAGGTTGAAGCAGCAGATATTTTTTCCCCTTTATTATTTCATAGGATGTGGGATTGCTGCCAAGGCCAGCATTTGTGCCCAACCCAATGTCCCTTGCTAGGTCATTGCAGAGGGAAGTTAACAGTCAACCACATAGTTGTGGGTTTGGAGTCACATGTAGGCCAGACCAGGTAAGGTTGGCAGATTTCCTTTATTAGCGAAAGTGATAAGCTTTTACAACCATAGGAGATAATTTAATGATAATCAATCTTCCAGATGTGTCAATTGAATTTTATTTCTACCAGCTGCTGTGGAGATGGGGGGCGGGGGGGAAGGCGATGGGGGAATTTGAACCCATATCCAGAGTTCAGCCTGGGCTTCTGGATTAGTAGTCCAGTAACATGACCTCCACGCCACCATTTTCCCTCCCATGAGCGGAGACAAGAGCAAAGTTGATGGTGTTAGTGGAAATACGCAGTCTTAGTGATGACCGTCAGAATCTCATTTTAGGTTGAATGTGGCACCAAGGGTGTGAATGGACTGGGTAAGGCTCTGTTGCTGGGGAGCAGGATGGAGGGAAAACAGATTTTGGCACAGAGACCAAAAACAATGACTTCAGACTTCCCAATATTTAATAGGAAGTCATTTCTGCTCACCCTTTATTGGACTAAGCATTCTGATCATGCTAAGCACTCTGATAAATTAGTAACAGTCAAGGTAGACTTACTCCCATGTGGAGACAGGGATTACTGTGGTCTAATCCACTGGGAAGATATACGAGGAGGTGTATTGAATGCGCATGTTAAACTCTGACACTATTCAAAACAAGCCTGCAACACATTCTGCCTGTTGAGGAGTTATGACAACATGGTGAGTGGTAGCTTTTATTGTACAAAGAAAATAATCACCGCCAAGCCAGCTTTGGTAGTGTTTTATTTATTTCAGCGCATTTCATGTATATTTAATTTACAAGAAGCTTGAAACGCAGTGGAAACAGTGGCAATAAAAACGGTTGCATCTGCTGTTGGGATAAGAGGAATTGCAGCAATCATTTAATGGGTTTGAGCTGCAGAAATGTGCTCTCATTTTCAGACTGTTTCTACTCCCCCCCCCCCCCCCCCCCCCCCCCAAACACCATCTCCACCCCACCCCCCCATCTCCACCCACACACTGACGTTAGGCTCACACAACACAACCATAAAACAGCTCTGCCTTTTGCACAGTCTCCATTGTACTGACATACAGAATTCATCAACTTCAATTCAACATTTTTCTTCCTCGGGACTGTCAGTGCCAGGCATTTCCTGATTGGGTTAAATGTCTAGGGTCACGTGAAGGACACTGCAATGGGGGCTTGATCCCCATCAGAGTAAAACACCCATCTCTCCGCCCGCATTGATAAAACAACACCTGTGACATTGTCTATTTCCACTCCTCCCACCCATTCTCACCGTGCAGCCAAAGTTTTCCAGACATTCCCGCCAGCAGGATCTTCCGGCCCTGCCGACGACATCCAGCCTACGCCCCGCCCCCTGCGGCAGGCTCCCCGGCAGTGGAGGGTGTGAACAACAGGAAAGCCCATCGACAACGGCTGGACTGGAGGGTCTTTCAGGACGGGGCGGCTCGGTGGTTAGCACTGCTGCCTCACAGCAGCATGGACCTGGCTTCAATTCTGACCTTGAGTGATGTATGGCATTTGCACGTTCTCCCCGTGTCTGTGTAGGCTTCCTCCGGGTGCTCCGGTTTCCTCCCACAGTCCAAAGATGTAATAATAATAATAACCTTTATTAGTGTCACAAGTAGGCTAACGTTAACACTGCAATGATGTTACTGTGAAAATCCACTCATCGCCACATTCCGGCGCCTGTTCGGGTACACAGAGGGAGAATTCAGAATGTCCAATTCAGCTAACAGCACGTCTTGCGGTCCCTGGCGCTGTGAAGCAACAGTGCTAACAACTGTGCTACTGTGCCTCCTAGTGCAGGCTATGTGGATTAGCTATGCTAAATTGCCCCTTGGTGTCCAAAAGATGTGGTTAGGTGGGGTTGCAGAGATAGAGCGGGGAGCAGGCCTGGGTTAGGATGCTCTTTCAGAGGGTCGGTGCAGACATGATGGGCTGAATGGCCTCCTTCTTCATTGTAGGGATTCTATGGATTCTGCTGCCGGCCAATGATGGGTCTTCTCTGCGGCTGCAAAACACGCCGGGGTGGGGAGAGGAGGGCAGGTGTCCCACCCAGTGTGTGTGCCTGTGAGAGGGGCTGGGGAATGAGTCACAATCATTTCACAACGGACATTGCAGTTTATAATCCTACAGCTCACTGGGAAAAGGATAGTTCCCCTCCCAACACAACCACATTTCTGCCCTCTCTTCTACATTTTCTCTCTCCTATATTTTATTCCTCTCATCTTCCCCAAGCTGCCAATTTCAATTTGTTCCTCATTCTCATGATTTCCCTTTACATTCCCCAAATTCCACACTCTTCCCTGGCACGGCGAGTATGGGCGGCGCGGGTAGCACAGTGGTTAGCACTGTTGCTTCACAGCGCCAGGGTCCCGGGTTCAATTCCCGGCTTGGGTCACTGTCTGTGTGGAGTCTGCACGTTCTCCCCGTGTCTGCGTGGGTTTCCTCCGGGTGCTCCGGTTTCCTCCCACAAGTCCCGAAAGACGTGCTTGTTGGGTGAATTGGACATTCTGAATTCTCCCTCCCTGTACCCAAACACGCACCGGAGTGTGGCGACTGGGGGATTTTCACAGTAACTTCATTGCAGTATTAATGTAAGCCTATTTGTGACAATAATAATATAATTATCGCTTATTGCCACAAGTAGACTTCAATGAAGTTACTGTGAAAAACCCCTAGTTGCCACATTCCGGCGCCTGTTCGGGAAGGCCGGTACGGGAATTGAACCCGCGCTGCTGGCATTGTTCTGCATTGCAAGCTAGCTATTTAGCCCTGTGCTAAACCAGCCCCTAAAGATTATTATTAATATTATTAGGGGCACAGGAGTTGCTTTCAAGCCTCTTCCTCCACAGCAGAAAGACACAGGGCAACTATTCCCACCAATTTGTCTTTTTCTTTAGGGAAAAGTCAAGCCCCACTCGATACAAAAGAGTTATCCAATTAGTCCTATTCCTCTCCCCCCCATCCTTTTGCTATAGCTCTTAAAACATTCCCCTCAATGATTTACTCCTTTTGAAAGGGATTATTGAATTTGCCTTAAGGCGGTTCCCATCGAGACCTTAACAATTCACTGCATTACAAAATTCCTCATCTCACATCTGGCTCTGTGACCTTAAATCTGGGCTGTGTGGTTAGAGATCCTTCAACAGCCCCTCGACACAAACTTTCCGTCTCGGAATACTATTCCAGCTCAAATAGCCAGCACTCGAAAACAGAATAGAGTAAACCAGTCTGCAAACATTTATAAACTTTTATTAACACATTGCCTCCATCCATCCAACCATCCAATCACTTTCATCCTGCTCCGGTTTTGCGTTAAACCAATTAAATTAAATTGAACAAACCCAAGGACAAATTAAAGGGGCAACCGCTTAAAGGGGTGCAGCATGAAACAAAAACAAATAGCAAAGGAAACTTAGAACATCAAATCAAAATATGGTTAAAGAGGTCAGTGAAACACCCCAGTGCCCAAGGTGCCCACTGGGCATGGAAGGCCTTGATGGTGACAGCAGACACCACGTGCTCCTTCTCCAGGAACACCCAGCCACGAATGTAGCTTCAGTAGATGGCCAGAAAGTTGGGCTGGACAACCCTCTCGATTGCCCGCTGCACAGACCTGTTTCGCCAGGCCCAGGAGCAAGTTCACTTGGCGGTTCTCCTCCTTCCCCACTCGTCTCCGCAATGGGTACCTGTAGATGAGGAGCATGGGGCTGAAGTCCAACTCTTTTAGGCTAACCAAATATATGAAAAGCAACAAACCTAGGGACAAAGAAAAAGGGGCCAGTCCTGATAGGGGCACTAAGTGAACAAAAGACAGATCAATGGAAACTTAAGAACATCAATTCAAAGTGCGATTGAAAGAGTCTATGAAGCCCTGCAGTGCCCACCAGGCACAGAAGGCCTTGATGCTGCCCATGGACACCGCATGCTACCTTTTCAGGGACACCCGGCCGTGAATGTAGCCCCGGAAGAGGTGCAGACAGTCCAGGCAGACGACTCCTCGGTCGGTCCTGCCTGGACTTGGAAGTGGCGAGTTTCATCAGACCTAGGAGCAGGTTCACGAGGAGGTCCTCCGCCTTCCCCGCCCCGGGTGACCGTAGATCAGGAGTGTGGGGCTGAAGTGCAAACAAAACTTCAACAAAAGGTTTGTTAGAAAACTAAAAAGGGAGTGCAGTCTATTACAACTCACATAAATGTGTTCCACAGGCACCTTGGGACTTGATGAACCTGTGTATGTGAGGACAGGTGAATCCCCAGTTAATATCCACCACCTGAATACAATTAAACATCCAATTGATATACAATTAACATAACTGTTGGCAGAACATCCTCAATATGTTCAGAGCATCTGAATACCCATGGAAACTGGGGAATTAAATTCATCAGTGAATTATTTTAAAGAGCATATTAACCATTGTATTAAAAATCACATGGGGGAAATTGCAACAGTTTTTGCAGCACATAGCAACGTGTTTCGTTTCTACATGCTATTCCACCTTTTGGAGCAGCTCACAGTCTGGCACCAAAGGGCAGAGGTGCGGCTTAGACGGGTTTCATTCTGGCCTGGAGGGTGGGCAGGGTATGGTCTTGGGAATCAAGTGAGGCACTGAGGGCCAGGACTGCAGTACAGTGTGTCATAATATAACCAGTATATCATGGTGCAGGCACACACACACTGATGGACATGCAGTGTGACCAATCAGCATTCACAACACCGCAGTCAATCACCAGTGAGAGCACACGCACTATAAACACAGGGGACGGGAGAGTTCCCGCTTTTTCTAGTATCAGCCAGCTCAGAGCACAGAGCTCACAGCCTGCAAGACAGACATTCACCATGTGCTGAGTGCATCACCTGGTTAGGACTAGGCAAGGGTCAACAGTTAAAGCTGGTATTGCATTTACCCACAGTTCAAGTATGTTAATATAGTTAACCTTATAATAAAATAGAGTTGCACCACTTCCAGTGTTGGTGACCTGTTTGTGATCCAGAACACCCAACACATCATGGTACAAGGAGTGGTTGCATACTAGCACTTCTGAGACCCACCTGCAACTAAATCAGCATTCCGGCATCCTGAAGTATGGAGAACATCAACCCGCCGCCGCCGCTCCGCATCACCGGCACCTCAGCGTACAGTGACAACCAGCAACGATACCCAGGCAAGATGTTCAAGATCCGGGTTCCGCAGCAGCTCCAGTGCCACGGCGATCTCCGCGAAAACTGGCGGGCATTCCGGCAAATGTTTGAAATCTTCCTGCTGGCAGCCAAACTAGAAGACCTGGCCGATCCTGAAAAGACAGAGCTCAACTGGCCCACCTGTCAACGGTTCCAGCCGGCCCAACCACGTGAGACCCTACAGCCCCATGAGTTGGTCACGTCCCCTTGGTCTAACATAGGCGTTGACTTGTTCCATGCGCTTGGCAGGGACTATGTTCTGATTGTAGACTATTTTTCGAACTACCCGGAGGTTGTACGCCTGCACGACATCACATCATCGGTGGTCATCCGTGCCTGCAAGGAGACCTTTGCTCATCACGGCATCCCACTCACTGTGATGTCGGACAATGGCCCCTGCTTCGTGAGCCAGGAATGGTCCAACTTTGCCAGCAGGTACAACTTTGTGCATGTGACATCCAGTCCCCTGCACCCCCAATCCAATGGCAAAGCGGAAAAGGGTGTCCACATCGTCAAACGGCTCCTCTCCAAGGCTGCCGATGCAGGATCCGACTTCTACCTCGCCTTGCTGGCATATCGTTCGGCCCCACTCTCCACGGGCCTGTCGCCAGGCCAGCTGCTCATGGGTTGCACCCTCAGGACCACTGTGCCGTTCATTCACGTCCCAGACCTCGACCACATTCCGGTCCTTCAGCGGATGCAACAGTCTCGTGCACAACAGAAGGCGGCGCATGACGCTCGGGCGACTGATCTCCCTGCTCTGGCACCAGATGACAACATCCGCATCCATCTTCCGGAGGGTGGCTGGTCTGCAACTGCTGTGGTTCTTCGGCAGGTGTCTCCCCGCTCGTTCCTGGTTAGTCTGCCAGATGGTTCCATTTGCCGCCGCAATCGGCGTGCCTTTCGTCTCGTTCCACGCTCGCCACGTTATCCTCCACCGGTGCCACGCCCTCCTGTTGTCCCCAACCTGGACTATGTGGAGATTCCGAATACTCTGCATCCTCCTCACTCTGCCGTGGCCCAGCCCGTTCCTCAGCTGGTGGCTCCTGACCCACCCTTGAGGCAGTCAACCAGAATTCGTCACCCACCTCAGAGACTTGACTTATGAGTTTTACAATGTTGGACTCTTTGATCTGTTCGGTTATCCTGTTGCATTGTTCCAGTAGTTTGTATATAGTGTTCATTTCGTTGTTGATGTGACACCCTATTTCTTGGCACCAGGCACCTTCCCGTGTAAATAGATTAGCCTCATGTACATAGTCATGTAAATAACACGCACACACATAGTCAGGTACATTCACTACACGATGTTTATTGTCATGCAGGCACATATTCTTTATATAAAAAGGGGGATGTCATAATATACACGAGTATATCATGGTGCAGACACACACACGCACACTGATGGGCATGCAGTGGGACCAATCAGCACACACAACACCACAGCCAATCACCAGTGAGAGCACACGCACTATGAAGACAGGGGAAGGAGAGTTCCCGCTCATTCTCGTAGCAGCCAGCTCGGAGCACAGAGCTCACAGCCTGCAACACAGACATTCACCATGTGCTGAGTGCATCACCTGGTTAGGACTAGGCAAGGGTCAACAGTTAAAGCTGGTATTGCATTTACCCACAGTTCAAGTATGTTAATATAGTTAACCTTATAATAAAATAGAGTTGCACCACTTCCAGTGTTGGTGACCTGTTTGTGATCCAGAACACCCAACACATCACAGTGGGGTGGAAAGAGTTCAGGGTGCAGTCAGGAGCTCAAAGGAAGGGAACCAGGGACCAGAGCAGGGAGTTAGGCGGCGGGGGCTTTGGTGCAGGACGTTTTTAAAATATAAATTTAGAGTACCCAATTCAATTTTTTCCAATTACGGGGCAACTTAGCGTGACCAATCCACCTACACTGCACATCTTGAGGTTGTGGGGGCGAAACCCACACAAACACAGGGAGAATGTGCAAACTCCACACGGACAGTGACCCAGGGCCGGGATCAAACCTGGGACCACAGCGCCGTGAGGCAGCAGTGCTAACCCACTGCCCCACCGTGCTGCCCTGACTTTTAAAACTGAAACCATCGCCCCTCAAAAACAGTAGAGGCCCCAGAGAGGCTCATTTATTTAATAGCGCAAGTGATTATAGCGGCAGGTGTTTTGTCAATGTTTATTTCCCCGAATCCTTGTTCGAAAGCTGCAATGCGGAGAAATAAAGAAACTGCCCGTCCAATCAGAATATTGGGATATGTCTTTAAAGCACTCGTTTTTTTCTTATTGATTGACAGCCAGGCTGGCCAGCCAGAGTGAGCAGTGGAAGAGTAAACATCCAGTACTGTGTTAGACTGAGGAAAAACAGCGACTGCATTCCGAGCTGCCATCCATTCCAGTGAGGCTGACGGGCAAAACTGTCGCTGATGCACTCTGTGTTTCTAACAGCTCCTGCTTTTGTCTGAAGAATCATTTCCAGCAGTTTTGTGATAATTCAATACGGCAAAGAACGATGGAATGTTCCAGACTTTGATTTTACTTGGTGTGCACGCAAACCTAATTACCAAGGCGGCGCTCACCAGTAAACAGAGGCTGGCACTGTCCCCTGAAATGATCAAATGCAGCCTGTAGCCCTCCCGTCTTCAGCAGTGCTGCACACAGCTTGTTACTTTGCAGCGTGAATGCATCATTCCTGAAACCCTCCAGACTTTGCATCGCTATGCCCTTATGGTGATAAGTTCGGACTTTCTGGGCAGAATATTTGTACAGTATTGCTGTACACAGGCAGTTCTGCTGTGCAGTGCATGTCACAATATCATTGAAGGAACTTTGGGGGCACTCACGGTGTAATAAAAGTCATGCATTGTATCAAAAATGACTGGCTGGACATCACTGATTAAGTTTTAAAAAGACCGAAACAGCAATTTCTAAGATGGCAGAACATTCACAATATACTTTATGCACATTCCAAAGCCATTAAACTGGAATCAACCTATCTGCAGGACCCCAAAGATAATCTGTTAAGACGAATGTGAATGAGCCACATCATCTGATTCCTTTGCAGAACCTCCAGACAGCACCTGGGTGGCGAAGGAGCCATTAGATCAGGTGAAGGTCTCTGGCCGAGGAAGGAATTCATCCAGCCATAACCTAATCACGTTGAAATCATGCACTTGGTATCCACTCGCCATAACCATATTTGGGTCACTGGTCAGTTGGAGAGAGAAAGAGGACCAGGAGGCAGGACCTTTTGTATTTAAGAAACTGTTTTTTTCTCTTGGAATTGAGGTAGAAACTGAACAGATGCCATAGGAAAAAGGGGCGGGATTCTCTGATCCTGAGGCTAAGTGTTGACGCCGGTCTTAAAGGCTGTCGCGTTTTACGACAGCATCAACAGGCCCCCAGGAGCAGCGATCCTGCGCCCTACAGGGGACCAGCACAACACAGGAGCAACTCACGCAGCTACAGCTGTGGATACCGGCGTCAAACGGTGGCCGCGGGTCTGCGCATGCGCGCTGTGGCCGGCGCGAATTTACACATGCACGCTGCGACCGGCGCGAACTCGCGCATGCGCGCTAGCTTCCTTCTCCGCACCGGCCCCGACGCAACATAGTGGAGAGCTACAGGGGCCGGCACAGAGTAAAAGAGGCCCCCACCAGGAGAAGCCGGCCTGCCGATCGGTAGGCCCCGATCGCAGACCAGGCCACGGTGGAGGCCGCCCCCCCCCAGAGTTGGACCAGCCTCGGGGCAGCGTCGCGTGAATTGCGCCCGGCCCGGCGATTCTCTGACCCGGACCCGGGGACGCCCGAGTGGACCTCCCTGACTCTTTCTCTCCACCCAACTTGCAAATTTGAGCCCTGCTGTTCAACCATTCATCTGTTGCTTCACAGCTCCAGGGTCTCAGGTTCGATTCCCGCCTTGGGTCACTGTCTGTGCGGAGTCTGCACGTCCTCCCCGTGTCTGTGTGGGTTTCCTCCGGGTGCTCCGGTTTCCTCCCACAAGTCCCGAAAGACGGCTTGTTAGGTGAATTGGACATTCTGAATTCTCCCTCTGTGTACCCGAACGGGCGCCGGAGTGTGGCGACTAGGGGCTTTTCACAGTAACTTCATTGCAGTGTTAATGTAAGCCCACTTGGACAATAAAAGATTAATTTAGATTTTCATCCAAGCTCTCTGCCAGTGTTATTTGATCAAATATTCACCACTTTCTGTGGCACCTGTATAAAATTTTATTTGCAGGCAGTAATGCTATTGCTGGGCCCTAGCCCTTCCCCTGGCAGTTATAATGGAACAAATCCCTTAAAATAGGTATGGCATGCAAGGGATTATTTAATTTCCTGCAATTATTCATCTTGGGAGTCAAGAAGCGGAATTAGGATAAAGGTCGGAAACGCACAATGCGTTTCACAGCATTTGAAATTGTGAAGGACAATGTTTTCCGATTGGGACTCAGCATTATCTGATCTCTCAACATCCACTCCCCCCCCCCCCCCCCCCCCCACCCCCGCACCCCCACCTTTATAAGACTGAATAAAGCAGAAAGAGGAAAGGGAGCCAGTCATCAAATATATCCTCACAGTACGAGGAACTGGTTTAAGAATCTGGGTCAGGTTTCCTTCTGAAAGAAGAAAGATATGAATTCCTGTCTTGCCGCATCAAATCGCTGTCACGCATCGCACCCAATTAAACACTTCAAAGTACAAAGACTGCTGGCCTGTGAGCAGAGACATTCAGTACATAGCAAGATCTCACAAGGAACAATGGGATAAATGTTTAGTGACCCGTGCCTGGCCAAGGGAGGACCTGTTGCCGAGGCGACGAGCGGTACAATGGAATCTTTAGGTGCGCCAGAAGCCTCCAGCCAGCAGACAGATGGAGGCCTACCCAGTTCCCACCCCTTCAGTTGAAAGGAGTGAGCGGATCGAACAACACAGCTGCTCTCTCAGCACCTGGCTGCTTTACAGGTCTTTAAGATGATATCCCCTTGTGTTTAGGGGATTTATGAAACATTTGGCCACCTGTCATCTGCTTTCTTGGTGATTTATTGCTGTGTTATTTCTATTGATTGTTCATCATGAAAATGTTGCAAATGCCTGGGTTTTTGCAGGGCAACCTCCGGACGGAAAGCAGACTTGGAAGCGGTGGGTCTCGATGGCAGAGTTGGAAATCTTTGGGCTTTCATGGGTGGTGCGCAGCTGCACTACCAATGGAGGAAGGGCTGGCCTTCTTCAACAGGGTAAGGGGACGCCATCCCTGCCCGATACTGGGAATAGAAACTGGAAAAGGACACGGAGGAAGTGCGAGCAGAGCTTGGGGCACGCATCCGCCTGGGGTGAGAGTGGGGCAGCCAGCATCAGTCACTGGCTATGGCACCATCAGAAGCCACACTTCTGCCCTGGGGATGGTGGGGAGGGCTTCTCCTCACTTACCCGCAGGGAAGCCCTGGCGCTTGGCAACGCTGTTAAGTTTGGAATGTGATTTTTTAATTTTTTATTTGAGCTCTGCGCCCAGGAGCATTTTTTGTCATTCTTTCATGGGGCGGCACAGTGGTTAGCACTGCTGCCTCACAGCGCCAGGGACGCGGGTTCAATTCCGGCCTCAGGTCACGGTCTGTGTGGAGTTTGCCCTTTCTCTCCGTGTCTGCGGCGGTTTCCTCCAGGTGCTCTGGTTTCCTCCCACAGTCCGAAGTTAGGTGGATTAGCCGCGCTAAATTGCCCCTTGGTATCCAAACGGTTCAGTGGGGTTACCGGGTTATGGGGGCGTTGCCCTAGGTAAGGTTCTCTTTCCAAGCAGACTCGATGGGCCGAACAGCCTCCTTCGGCACTGGTGGGATTCTATCATCGCTGACAGGGCCAGTATTTGTTACCCATCCCTAATTGTCCTTGAGCTGGACCATTTCAGAGGACAGGCAAGAGTCGACCACACTGCTGCGGGCCAGGAGTCACATGTAGGCCAGACCAGGTCAGGGTGGCAGATTTCCTTCCCGAACAGATGGGGTTTCTCTGACAATTGAGACTAGCTTTATATTTGTTAATTGAATTTAAATTCAGGATTTGAAGCTGTGCCCCCAAAACATTAGTCTGGGCCTCTGGTTAATCGTCCAGTGACGTTAGCCCATGCCTGGCACAGTGGGATTTGAATCACAAGTCGGTTCAGTGTTTGTGAAGCTTTTGGTGAATTGAAGAATAAATCGGTCATAGGTTTTCAATTCCAATAAATGACTCAAGCACCGGGCAGTGGGTTCCTGCAGGAGCACTGAGGGGATTAAAGGCAAACTCAGATTATTTTATTATTAAAGTAATGGTAGCTGCTCAGAAAGCTCATAAATTAATTCTGAAATGTTAGGAGAGCAAAGCAGCCCCCACCCACACTCCTCCCTCTCCCCGCACTACCCCCACCCACACCTCCATCCCTTGCACCCGCCATACTCCCCCCTCTGCCCCGCACTGCACTCCCCCCTGCACTCCCCCCTCTCCCCCACATCCCCCGCCTCTCCCCCCCCACTCCCCCCTTTCCCCCGCACTCCCCGCTCCCCCACCCCCCCTTTCCCCCCCCCGCACTCCCCCACATCCCGTTCTCCCCGCACCCCCTCTCCTCTGCACCACCTCCCCCGCACTCCACCCTCTACCCGCATCACCCTCCCCCGCACTCCCCCCTCCCCACACTCCCCCTCTACCCCACATCCCCCTCCCCCACACTCCCCCTCTCCCACATTCCCCCCTCCCCTGCGTCCCCCTCCCCACACCCCCCTCACCCCTGCACGCCCTCTCCCACAACCCCCTCTCCCCACACTCCCCCTCTCCACCACACTCCCCTCTCTTCCCCCCTCTCCCCTGCAACCCCCTCCTCCTCCACACCCCTCTTCCCCCTCTCTTCCACCCCACCACTCCCCCCTCTCCCCTGCAACCCCTCGCCTCCTCCACACTCCTCTCCCCCTCTCTCCCAGATCCCCACTCCCCCTCTCCCCCCTCTCTCCCACCCCCCTCTCTCCCCAGTATTTGCCCCCCCTTTTTCCCCAGTATTTGCCCCCCCCCCCCAACCCGGCTGGTGGTCTGGCGATGTGTATGTGACAGCTGGGGGGGAGCACAAGGAAATGCAGCTGTGATGACAACAGAATTAAAACCCAGGTTTTGCTGCCAGCTCCGGCTCTATCCTTCGGAGATCAATTTCTGGGTGATTTACAGAAAGTGTGGGGGACGGGAAATAACCTGTCACAGATGATATAGACCAGGTTATCAGAGCGCAGTCTCCGGGGGTAATGGGGGAGGTTTGCAAACAGCAGGAGCAATTCTCCTGTGCCAGCCTGTGTATTTCGTAGCACCCCGGCGAGAGCAGCTATCTAGGCCAGTCATTTCTTCATATTTTATTAAATACTGGAGAGTCTGCAGCAGCAGCTTCTACCCGAGGCTCTGACATTGGGGCGTCAGACTCGAATTTAAATGACTGTGTTGAATCTCTCAGAGAATTGCAACACACAGGCACAGAGACACAGACAGACACAGAGACACACACACAGACACAGAGGCACACACACAGACACACACAGATGCAGAGACACAGACAGACACACACAAACACAGAGACACACACACACAGACACAGAGACACACACAGAGACATACACAGACACACAGATGCAGAGACACAGACAGACACAGACACAGAAACACACACTCAAGAACAGAGGCACAGACACAGAGACACAGAGTCACAGACACAGAGACACAGACGCAGGGACACAGACAGACACAGACACAAGCACAGAGACACAGACGCAGAGACACAGACGCAGAGACACAGAGTCACAGACAGACACAGACACAAGCACAGAGACACAGACACAGAGACACAAGCACAGAGACACACACAGAGATACAAGCACAGAGACACACAGGCACAGAGAAACACACAGACACACACACGCAGAGACACAAGCACAGAGACACACACAGAGACAAAAGCACAGAGACACACACAGTCACACAGGCACAGAAAAACACACAGACACAGAAAAAACACGCAGACACACACACAGAGACACAAGCACAGAGACACACACAGAGACACAGGCACAGAGACACACACAGTCACACAAGCACAGAGACACACACAGTCACACAGGCACAGAAAAACACACACAGACACACAGGCACAGAGAAACACTCAGACACACACACACAGAGACACAAGCACAGAGACACACACAGTCACAGAAAAACACACAGACACACAGGCACAGAGAAACATGCATCCACACACACACAAAGACACAGGCACAGAGACACACACAGTCACACAGGCACAGAAAAACACACAGACACACAGTCACACAAGCACAGAGACACACACAGTCACACAGGCACAGAAAAACACACACAGACACACAGGCACAGAGAAACACTCAGACACACACACACAGAGACACAAGCACAGAGACACACACAGTCACAGAAAAACACACAGACACACAGGCACAGAGAAACATGCATCCACACACACACAAAGACACAGGCACAGAGACACACACAGTCACACAGGCACAGAAAAACACACAGACACACAGGCACAGAGAAACATGCATCCACACACACACAAAGACACAGGCACAGAGACACACACAGTCACACAGGCACAGAAAAACACACAGACACACAGGCACAGAGAAACATGCATCCACACACACACAAAGACACAGGCACAGAAAAACACACAGACACACAGGCACAGAGAAACACGCATCCACACACACACAAAGACACAGGTACAGAGACACAATTATGGACACAAAATACACAGAAACACAGGGGGCAATTCTCCATCCCGCTCGCACAGGGGCAAATCGTACCGGCCTCCCCGAACAGGCGCCAGAATGTGGCGACTAGGGGCTTTTCACAGTAACTTCATTGAAGTCTACATGTGACAATAAGCGATTATTATATTCTTATCACGTCATGGCCGGAGATTCTTGCGAGAGGGAGATAATGCGAGTTCCGCCGGCTGGCCGTGAACCAGATTAGCATATAGAAATTTTAAATTCTAAAAACTGACAATAAGAGCTACTTTAAATATATAAAATGGAAGAGGGAAGTCAAAGTGAACATAGGCCCTTTGGAAAATGAATGTGGGGAGATGATTATGGGGAACAAGGAAATAGCAGAGGAGTTAAACAGATACTTTACTGTGGAAGATACTTTGAACATCTCATTAATACTAAATAATATGGGGAGGAATTAAATACCATCACCATCACTAGAAAGTAGTGTCAGACAAACAAATAAGGTTAAAGGCAGATACGGTTCCTTACCCTGATGGCTTGCACCCTAAGATCCTAGAAGAAGCAGCGACAGAGATCATAGAATCCCTACAAGTGCAGAAGGAGGTCATTCGGCCCATCGAGTCTGCACTGACCCTTCAAAAGAGCACCCTACCTAGGTCCACTCACCTGTCCCGGGATAGTGGATACATTGGTTGTAATTGTCCCCAAATCCTTGGATTCTGGAGAAGTACCAAAGGATTGGAAAACTGCCAAATGTGCCAACCCTAGTCTAAAAGGGGAGGAGGCAAAAAGCGGGTAACTATATGCCGATTAGCCTAACATCTATTGTTGGAAAAATGTTGGAATCAATTATTAAGGAAGCACATTTGGAAAATCAGAGTCTAATCAAGAGAGCCACAATGGCTTTATGAAGGGGAAATCGTGTCTGACTAATTTATTTGCGTGTTTAGAGGAAGTCTCGCCCAGAATGGATAGAGGGGAACTAGTAGATGTGTTACATTTGGACCTCCAGAAGGCGTTCGACAAGGCATCTCTCAGTGGCTAGCACTGCAGCATCACAGCACCAGGACTCAGCTTCGATTCCAGCCTTGGGCGACCAAAAGGCCTCCTTCTGCACTGTGGGGGTTCTATGGCAAAGGTTAAGCCATAAGTTAAGAACCCATGGTGTTGGAGGTAGTGTACTGGCATGGATAGAGAACTGGTTAATAGGCAGGAAAAAGCGAGTGTAGATAAGGGGTTCTTTTTCAGGTTGGCGACCTGCAGCCACTGACGTTCCACAGGGATCAATGCTGGGACTGCAACTGTTTACAATTTATATCAATGACTTGGAGGAAGGAAGGGAATGTACTGCAGCCAAATTCGCAGATACAAAAATAGGTGGAAAGGCAAGATGCAAGAGGGATGCAAACAGTTCGCCAAGAGACATTGAGAGGTTAAGTAAGTGGACAAAAAGTTTACAAATGGAGGTCAATGTGGGAAAATGTGAAGTAGTTCGTTTTGGAAGGGAGAACAAAAGAACAGAGTATTATTCAAATGGAGAGAAACTGCAGAAAGCTGCATCAGAGATGGACTTGGGTGACTTGTGCACGACGCACAGGGGCAGCAGGTAATCAGGAAGGTGAATGAAATGTTGACCCTTATTTCAAGGGGGTTGGAGTATAAGAGTCGGGAAGCTGCAACTGTACAAGGTACTGGGGTGAGACTATATCTGGAGTAATTTGAGCAGTTTTGGCTCCCTTATTTAAGGAAAGATATTGGGCGCGATTCTCCCCAAAATGACTAGTGTCATTTAGTGCAAGTTTAGCGGGGTGATTTGCATTGGGGGTTTGGGCGCGATCCAGACAGGTATTCACCCACACGTAGTCATTTTCTTTGAGTTTGGAGGGTTTTTCACTGGAATATCCCACACTTTGGGTGGGATTAAACTAATTGGGAACAAAGTCCCATAGCGAGCATGTTTAGCCGCATGTTTCCCGGCGCTCGCAGCCATTTATAAATGGCGCCCCGATCTCCGAGGCCCCGAAGTGACCCCCGACCCATCCCCCAGCCTGCACACACCATGGGAGGGTCCCCGGCCCTTCCGCACCCCTCTCCAGCACCCACGCAGGGCACCCCCGACCCGATCGCGTGCCTGCAAGAAAGTCAACCTGGCACCTGGGCAGTGCCAACCTGGCACCTGGGCAGTGCCAACCTGGCACCTGGGCAGTGCCAACCTGGCACCTGGGCAGTGCCAACCTGGCACCTGGGCAGTGCCAACCTGGCACCTGGGCAGTGCCAACATGGCACCTGGGCAGTGCCAACCTGGCACCTTGGCAGTGCCAACCTGGCACCTTGGCAGTGCCAACCTGGCACCTTGGCAGTACCTGTGGCACTGACAGGGTGCCAGGCTGGCACTCTAAGGTGTCAGGCTGGCACTGCCAGGGTGCCCAGGTGGCACCAGCAGTGCCAGGGCACCACCCTGCCCAAAGGGCATACAGCATTCAGGCTGGGGGAGTTGAGAGTCACTTCAGGGGCCTCAGAGATTGGGACGGCATTAAGAAATGGTGGCATGATCTCTTGCTACACTGGGGAGTTCCACTCGCCAGTACAAAACGGGGCTCTGTGCGGCCTCGGCCGCACATTCCCCACTGAGGCCCCTTGTACAACACAAGTCGTGTTGCATAGCCACATGTTTCTTGGCACTGCAAGCACCGGGAAACGCCCAGCTAAACACACTCACTATGGGACTTCATTCCCAATTTGTTGAGTCGCTCCCAAAATCTAATTCCTTCTTGAAATTACGCAACGTTTAGGCCCCAACTACTTTTTGTGGTAGTGAATTCCACAAATTCACCACTCTCTGGGTGAACAGATTTCTCCTCATCTCAGTCCTAAAAGGCTTAGCTCTTATCCTCCAACTATTAGGCTCATTTCATTTTGCATGCGTCAGATTCTCGGGGCTCCCGGGATTAACGGGCTCCCCAGCGAGGCCTCGACAGTGCGCCGTTTAGTGCTGGTCCACACCTAACGTGAACCAGGTGGAATGCCACCTGAGGGGTTTCCCAGGCCATTGGAGGCCGCTGGGTGGTCGGGGGCAGGGCAGGGTGATACCCTAGCAGGGCCAAGGTGTCTGGATGGCACTGATAGGCTGGCAGGGGCACTGTCAGGGTGGCAGTACCAGGGTGCCCAGGTGCCAGAGTGGCACTGCCAGGTGCCGGGACCTGAGGGGGGGCCAAACCCATAAAAGGGGGGATATGAATGGTGGTTGGGGGGGCTGAAAGGCAGGTATGAAGGGGCCTCATAAAGGTTGGAGGGGTAAAAAGTGGGGGTCCTGAAAAGTGGGGGGGGGGGGCAAAGGGAGGGTGGGGAGGCCTCAGCGCTCCCACAGAGGGGTATCCTCACTGGTGTGCAGGGTGTGACATTGCCCGTGGGTGGGGGGAACCCCAAGGTCACTTGGAGATCAGGATACCCTTTCAAAATGATGGGCCGATATCTGAGGAGCCGGTCTCGCCGGCAGGTTCAGCTCCCCAGTGATGAAAACGTTTCTAAATGTGGGCTGGACCAGGGAGAAACTCCCCAAGGCCCCAAAAAACTAATTGTGGGTGAATATTGGAGTGGACCTCACCCCACAAGCCGGCAGGAAACACCCCACCAAACTCACACAAATGACACTTAGAAATTATTTGGTTAAATCGCACCCATAGGATTCTTAAGAGGCCTGACAGGGGACATGCTGAGAGAATGTTTCTCTCATGGGAGAGGGCAGAGTCTCAGAATAAGGGAGTGCCGATTAAGATTGAGAGGAGGAGGAATTTGTTCTCTCAGGGGGCTGTGAGTCTTTGGAACGCCTTGTCACAGAGAGCTGTGTGGGGGGGGGCAGAGTCCTTGCGGATATTTAAGGCTGAGATAGATTCTTGATTAGTGAAGGAATCAAGGGTTACGGGGAAAGGGCAGGAAAGTGGACGTGAGATCAGCCATGATTCTACTGAATGGCGGAGAAGGCTCGAAGGGCCGAAGGGCTTATTCCTGTTCCTATTTCTTATGGACTTATAATCAGCATTGAGCCAAATTCACCCGGCTCCTGTAATTCTCCCACCTGCCTGTGCAACGTTGTGTCATCGAGAATAACTGCTGGTCTCCAAAAACGGTAGCCAGGCGTGATGACCATGCTGGGGAGCTCGGAGGCTACTGGAGCCCCCGGTGGTCGGGTACATGGCTGGAGAGTGCCCTGGCTGTGCCCCAGGGAGTGCCAACTGGGCAGTGTCAACCGGGAATGCCAGGTTGGCATTGCCATGGGGCAGGGCCTGAAAGGGGGGGGGGGGGTTTGGGGCTGAAGGGATGGGCCTGAAGGGGGGGGCTGAAGCGACTCTGTAATGGGGTGTCGCTCATTTAGGGGGTGGGGAGCATGATGACAGCAATTGTGTGTGTGTGGTTCTTTGCTGGCGATTGGGAGGGGGGTGGGGGTTTGTAGGACTGTCTTAAGATCGGGATACACTTTAAAAATCACCTCAACCTCCAAAAGAATTTCCAAATGTGGGTGGATTGTGATCTGCCGGAGACCACACTTCAAAATGTTTTGGGAGAATTGCACAGACACAGAGCCACACACACAGACACAGAGACACACACACACAGATGCACATGGACAGTGTGGTGAATGTATTCACCTGAAAATGAACTGTCTGTATAGTACTGTGACCTATGACCAGGAAATGATAATACGATCTACTTCCAGGTACTGTACTGGAACCCCGGTGGGCTCCGCCTCTGGCTCCGCCCTCCCCGGGGCGATATATAGACTGGCCACCTGTGGGCGGCACTCATTTGTACAGCAGACACTGGCAGGCAGGTTCCTGGATAATAAAGCCTTATGTTCACTCGTTCTCACAGTCTCGCAGTCAATTGATGGTATATTAGACAGACATACACAAAGGCACACAGACAGACACACACAGACAGACACACAAAGACAGACACACACATAGGCAATAGATAGGCACAAACAGACAGGCACAAACACACAAATTCAAGCTCACAGGCGCACACACGTCAAACTGTCACACCCACATATATACAGACACACATATAATGGACACACACACAAAGGCAAACAAATTCAAACTCCCGAACGCAGACACATACTCAAACTCACACAGAGATACAGAAATTTAAACTCACACACTGACAGAGGCACACATACAGACACACACAGACTCAATCACACAGGTACACATACCTATACAGACACACACATTCTCATAAACAGACAGAGCACACCCCACGCGCGTGCACACACACGCGCACACACACACACACACACACCCGTACAAACAATAGCATAAAATCAGATTCCTCTAGGTTCAGTGCAGACAGATTTACTTGTCCTGGTTACTGCTGCAATGCAGACTGGTGGTTTGCAGACTTTATTTGAATATATTGGACATCTCATTATATGTAACAGTGGAAAGTAAATCCACTGCAGGATCTACCCTGAATCCAGTTTATGTCCATAATCCAGAATTGTGATTAATTCCCACCATTGAACATATTAATAAGGGACTGCGTTTTTCTTTCCTGCAGGATAGGGTTTATGCTATGAGGGGAAACAATGGGTTTGGTGAAATCTGTGGCCAAGAATGGCAAAGGTTCAAAATGCTGCCAATTATGATTGAAATACTGCGCACTGCAAAAAAAAAGACAGTTTCTCTCCTCAGGGGAGGGCTATTTGTTCACTGCCTTTCTTTAGAGCTTCCTCGTGCCTGTCCCAATACACCTGTCCCTGGACAGAACCCCCCCGCCCTCCCCCTGAAATTAGACCATCGCTTGCGCTGAACCATGTCCGAGATCACCGCCTAATTGAAATAGATTAACAAGTACCAGCTGAAGGTAACTTGTCAATATAGATTTACCTTGAAAACCTGTGTCTGGAGCTCCAACAGCACCATCCCCTCCCTCCACACCCACACTGCACCTGTGTGTACGCGCGCGCGCGCACACACACACACAAAATCTAATGATGACCATGAAACCATTGTCGATTGTGATAAAAACTGCCCTCTGTGGGAAGGAAATCTGCCGTCCTGGGTGGGTGAACTTGCAGCATGTGTTGGTACCTGGGACTTCGATGTTGTGGCCATTTCGGAGACATGGATAGAGCAGGGACAGGAATGGTTGTTGCAGGTTCCGGGGTTTAAGATATTTCAGTAAGCTCAGGGAAGGTGGTAAAAGAGGGGGAGGGGTGGCATTGTTAGTCAAGGACAGTATTACGGTGGCAGAAAGGACCTTTGATGAGGACTCGTCCACTGAGGTAGTATGGGCTGAGGTTAGAAACAGGAAAGGAGAGGTCACCCTGTTGGGAGTTTTCTATAGGCCTCCGAAAATTTCCAGAGATGTAGAGGAAAGGATTGCAAAGATGATTCTGGATAGGAGCGAAAGTAACAGGGAAGTTGTTATGGGGGACTTTAACTTTCCAAATATTGACTGGAAACGCGATAGTTCGAGTACTTTAGATGGGTCCGTTTTTGTCCAATGTGTGCAGGAGGGTTTCCTGACACAGTATGTAGATAGGCCAACAAAAGGCGAGGCCACATTGGATTTGGTACTGTGTAATGAACCAGGACAGGTGTTAGATTTGGAGGTAGGTGAGCACTTTGGTAATAGTGACCACAATTCGGTTACGTTTACTTTAGCGATGGAAAGGGATAGGTATATACCACAGGGCAAGAGTTATAGCTGGGGGAAAGGCAATTATGATGCGATGAGGCAAGACTTAGGATGCATCGGATGGAGAGGAAAACTGCAGGGGATGGGCACAATGGAAATGTGGCGCTTGTTCAAGGAACAGCTACTTCGTGTCCTTGATAAGTATGTACCTGTCAGGCAGGGAGGAAGTGGTCGAGCGAGGGAACCGTGGTTTACTAAAGTAGTTGAATCACTTGTCAAGAGGAAGAAGGAGGCTTATGTAAAGATGAAACGTGAAAGTTCAGTTAGGGCGCTCGAGAGTTACAAGTTAGCTAGGAAGGACCTAAAGGGAGAGCTAAGAAGAGCCAGGAGGGGACATGAGAAGTCTTTGACAGATAGGATCAAGGATAACCCTAAAGCTTTCAATGTTGGGCTTGTGTGTATTGATTGGTCCGTTGATCTGTCCATCAGTGTGTATGTATGTTTGCACCATGATGTTTACCTGAATATCATGACAGGATCCTGATTGCGATGCCTCACGAGATCTAGTTAGGTGTTGCTAAGCGTACCGGCTGTTGGGAAGGCTGGGGGAGGCCTCTCCCGCCATCTACCAGCCATTTCATGCCCCCCTTCCGGAGGGATGCACCCTGTAGATCGTGGGCATAGTCAGGAATATGCAGATCCGAAGTTGAAACATTGGAGGGAGTGAACAAACTTCCAGAAAATTCATCAACACAACGTTTCGAACGTCACCTGTCCCACAGGTGGCAGATTCTACAGACTTCACGCCGGACTCCTCAGCCATCTCAGAAGCCAGCGAATCAGAGTGGAGGCAAATCATTCTTGATCCCGAGGGACTGCCTAAGGAGGAGGTCAGTATGTCTGGGATAAGGGTCTTTACTCTCTGTCGCTCCAGACTGACTACAGGAGACGATCAGTGGATAGATGTTGCTCTCCCCAAACAGCAGATAGCAATTTCTCAACATAACCACTACACATCCTAACCCTTTGTGTTTCTGTTTGTGTATCTGTGTTTTTTTAATTCTTGCTTGGGATGAGGGCGTCACCGGCTGGGCCAGCATTTGTTGCCCATCCCTAATTATCTATAGGTATGTCAGGAATAAAAGAATGACTAGGGTAAGAGTAGGGCCAGTCAAGGACAGTAGTGGGAAGTTGTGCGTGGAGTCCGAGGAGATAGGAGAGGTGCTAAATGAATATTTTTTGTCAGTATTCACACAGGAAAAAGACAATGATGTCGAGGAGAATACTGAGATTCAGGCTACTAGACTAGAAGGGCTTGAGGTTCATAAGGAGGAGGTGTTAAGCCCCGATGCTGCCCCGCAAGAAGATGTCCGATGGATCTTGCGGGGCAGCAGAGGAAAGGAGGTCCTCCTTCAGAGAGGCTGGACCGCCGATTGGTGGGCACCGATCGCGGGCCAGACCCCTTTTGAGCCCCCCCCCCCCGGTGCAGGAACCCCCCTCGCCCCCCCAGCGTTCCCGCGCTGTTCCCGCCAGCAGCGACCAGGTGTGGATGGCGCCGGCGGGAACCTATCGTGTTGGGCGGGCCGCTCGGCCCATCCGGGCCGGAGAATCGGCGCCCGCCCATTACCAACGGCAAGCGCCGATTCTCCCAGTGGCCAGCCGTGATTCGCGCCACGCCGGTTTGGGGGGGGGGGGGGAGATTCGCGTGCGGGCGTCGGGGCGGCGTGGCGGGACTCGGGCAGCGCCCGGGCGATTCTCCCACCCGGCGTGGGGTGGGAGAATTCCGCCCAGGGTGTGTCAAGTAGACTTAGAAACATGGTAAATGGGCGGCACGGTGGAGCAGCGATTAGCACAGCTGTCTCACGGCGCCGAGGTCCCAGGTTCGATCCCGGCTCTGGGTCACTGTCCGTGTGGAGTTTGCACATTCTCCCGTGCCTGCGTGGGTTTCACCCCCACAACCCGAAAGATGTGCAGGGTAGGTGGTTTGACCACACTAAATTGCCCCTTAATTGAAAAAAAATTATTGCGTACACTAACTCTATTTAAAAAAAAGAAAACTGGTATAAATTGGGAGGCTGAGCCTTTATGGTGCAACCATTATTTTGGTGATGTCAGAATTAAGATTATTTGGCTGATGCTGAGAAAGTGAACTCACGAATACAGTTCATCTCGGAGTGACCTTCATGTGACAGATAAGGGTAGAGAAACTGATGTGAATCTCGGATTATTTACTGAACTGTTTAACGTCACAAGAGGGTCCGACTGAGGTCTTGGGTGGGATTCTCCCCAATCCGCGCGATGGCCCGCCGGCAGCGTAAAAAACGGCGCGAACCACTCCGGCGTCGGGCCGACCGGAAGTTGCGGAATCCTCCGGGGGCTAGGCTGGCGCCGGAGGAGTTGGCGCCGCGCCAGCCGGCGCCGAAGGGCCGGCGCGAATTAGCACTTACGCAGAACCGCCGGCGTGATCCCGCGCATGCGCAGGGGGGGGTGTCTTCTCTGCGCTGGCCATGGCGGAACCCTACAGGGGCCGGCGCGGAAGGAAGAAGTGCCCCCACGGCACAGGCTCGCCTGCAGGTCGGTGGGCCCCGATCGCGGGCTAGGCCACCGTGGGGGCCCCGCCCGGGGCCGGATCCCCCCGCGCCGCCCCCCCCCCCCCCCCCCCCCCCCCGAGGACCGCACCATCCAGCCTACCAGCCAGGTCCCGCCGTGAGGGACAATGTCCAATTCACGCCGGCGGGACTGGCCAGAAACCGACGGCCGATCGGCCGATCGGGGCCCGGAGAATTGCAGGGGGGGCCGCTGCCATCGGCCCCCGACCGGCGTGGCGTGATCCCCGCCCCCACCCGCAAACCGGCACCGGAGAATACGGCAGCCGGCGCCGGAGCGGCGGGGCGGGATTCGCGCTGCCCCTGGCGAGTCTCCGACCCGGTGGGGGGTCGGAAAATCCCGCCTCTTATGTTTGGAAATTTTTTGGAGAGCCATTAGGATCTCTTTGAGAACAATGTCAAGTAGTTGAGTCTGTAACATATTAGTATTATGCAGAGCGCCTTCTCCTAATCAGTCTTTAATGGACATGCTGCGGTAGATAGCTTTAAATATCACCCCTTGTGTAGTGTCAAAAACTGAACAAAATCCAAAGAAGATGGGGAAATATTGTACCAATATTGCAGCACTTTCACGACATAATAAATATGATGATTCACAGCTCGTGATTCAGACTTAAAAATAAAGTTCCAGCTCCACCTTCAGATCAAACTCCTCGCCACTGATGGACCAAACCCAAGTTATTGAAGATTTGGGTGGGATGTCCTGAAGCAGGATACATTTTAAAGAAGGGTTTATGTTCCCTCGCAAGGAGACTCTGGTACCCACTTTGTTCCTGTCACAAAATACTGCGTTTCTTTCAAGTTTCGTTTACATTTTATTTATAAACTCTGCTCCTTTTCCTGGCTTTTCTTTTCTGAAAAATTCATCTGGCTTTACTCGGCATTTTAAAACACCTAAATAATCTTACCAAAGTTGCAAAATCGACATTGGTAGCTGGTACAACCTGCCTGCTTACCACTGGCTGGGGGCTAATGGCAATCCCACAATCCTTAGGGAGTATGAGCGTCCCCAATGAGGGGGGGAGGGAGAAATCATTAGCAGATTCCCTGCATAAATAAAGCTGACCAGTTTGGAACCAGCTAGAGAGGAGTGAGCAGCAAGGGAGTTGCTGCTGCTGCTGTGTATATATATGTTATTGTAAAGAAATGTTATTTCTTTCTATCCTTCAACTCGTGCTGGATTCTTCGTGGCCCTCACAAAGGTAGCAAATGGCAGTAATAGCTCCCAGTTATTTCTCAAGCATTGTCCTCAACCTTTCCAATTCAAGAAAACATACGGAATGCTTGCCTTCATTGAATCGAGTATAAAAACTGGCAAGTCATGCTGCAGTTGTATAGAACCTTGGTAAGGCCGCACTTGGAATATTGCGCACAATTCTGGTCACCACACTATCAGAAGGATGTGGAGGCTTCGGAGAGGGTGCAGAGGAGATTTACCAGGATGTTGCCAGATCTGGAGGGTGTTAGCTATGTGGTGAAGCTGAATAGACTCGGTATGTTTTTCATTAGAAAGACGGAGATTGAGGGGTAACCTGATAGAGGCCTTCAAGATTATGAGGGGCATGGATAGAATGGATGGGCAGATACTCTTTCCCAGGATGGAGGGGTCAGTCACCAGCGGGGCATAGGTTTAAAGTCCTTGGGGCAACATTTAGAGCAGATGTGCGAGTCTGTTTTTTACGCAGAGGGTGGTGAGTGCCTGGTACGCGTTGCCAGGGGAGGTTGTGGAAGCAGATACATTATCGGTGTTCAAAAGACAAACACCTGGATAGGGTGGGTATAGAGGGTTACGGCACGAGGAAGTGCTGAGGGTTTTGGCCAAAGATGGTATCATGACCGGTACAGGCTTGGAGGGCCGAAGGGCCTGTTCCTGTGCGGTATTGTTCTTTGTAGCCCGTTTCTGGTGAGGTTGTTGGGGATGATTGCAAGTTTTATCAAGATCGAAACATTCTTACACTGTTCATATTATTGCTGCCTCTCCATTCTCAGAGCAGCTATTTTATTCCTCCCCCTTCCTGTGTGGCTCGCAGTGAAATGGTTTATTTATGTCGCTTTGCTCCCCCCCCCCTTTGTTAGCAGAGACATCTACTTTGTCATTGTCAATCACAGCTACACCACTGAAACACCATCCCTGTTTTGACCCTGATAATACTGGTGCCTTGCAGAGCATACCAAAGGCACCCCAGGCTGAATGGTCTCCTTCTGCACTGGACGTATTCGATGATTTTTAATTACTTTTTCCCCCAATTTAAGGGGCAATTTAGCGTGGCCAATCCACCTACCCTGCGCATCTTTGGGTTGTGGGGGTGAGACCCACGCAGACACGGGGAGAATGTGCGCGCTCGCCACGGACAGTGACCCGGAGCCGGGATCGAACCTGGGACCTCGGCGCCGTGAGGCAGCAGTGCTAACCATCGTGCCACCCTGACTTATTCAATGATAAAGCACAATGAACCACTCCCCGAGCAAGAATCAAATCAGAGTCATGTCTGTAATTGTGCAAATGGTGTCCAACGCCACTAATTGTCTTCGTTAACTAACTCCTCACTAGTGTTTATAAGGCGGAGGTGTTCCTAACGTTATTAACCAAACAAAGGAAGGTTAACAAAATGTAGCAATGAAGCTTCCCGAGGAAGACTGATAGACCCAGATATATATTTCAGATCACCATGTCCTTAAAACATGTTTTTTTTTAATGTTGTTGCTCATGCTGCTAAGTAAATGCATTGTGATTTGACTATTATCATCATTCAATATATATTGCTGAGTTTCAATTATGCAACGTGGGAAGGACTGACTTGGCTACACTCAGCTCAAGGTACTGGGTAGATAGAAGTTAAAGCACTTAAACCCCCTTGACAACGTTATTCAGGAACTAAATGTCCTCCTTTTCAACTTGCAAATTAATTTATGTGCTGGAAAATATTTGGACTGTTTGCAGATTTCCAAAACCGCCTTATTTTCAGAACGAGAGGATAGGAGATATCCTTAGAATCCCTACAGTGCAGAGGGGGACCATTCAGCCCATCGGGGCTGCACCGACTCTCCGAAAGAGCGCCCTACGTGGACCCACTCTCCCGTTCTATCCCCATAACCCATAGCCCCACCTAACATTTTTTTTTTGTTGCAAATTTAGAGCACCCAATTGTTTTTTTTTCCAATTAAGAAGCAATTTAGCGTGGCCAATCCACCTGCAGTCCAAATCTTTTAAAGTTGTGGGGGTGAGACCCACGCAAATACAGGGAGAACCCCACCTAACCTGCAGACCTTTGGACTGTGGGAAGAAACCGGAGCGCCGGGAGGAAACCCACGCAGACACGGGGAGAAACTCGGCACAGACAGACAGACACCCAAGGCTGCAACTGAACCTCGGTTCCTGGCGCTGTGAGGCAGCTGTGCTAATATATGTGGGGTGATTGATTCACACACATGCATCATACTCTGGTCGCATCTGTACATGTGGCAGCTCTTGCGATTTCCCCTCAAATGGGAACCAAGAGTAATGGCAAAATATCTTCCCAATATTTAATTCAGGACGAGATATTGGGCAATTGAGAGACAACGAGGTGGTGAGGCTGTCATCGGCACACACATGGAAATTGATGCTGTTTTTTCAGAGATGTTGCCGAGGGGCAGCATTTTCTTCATGTGGGCTGGGCCAGCATTTATTACCCCCTCCCCCAATTGCCCTTGAGGGGGCATTTAAGAGTCAGCCAGATTGCTGTAGATTTGGACCAGGTAAAGATGGCAGATTCCATTCCCCCAAAGGGAATTAATGGACCAGAAGGGTTTTGCAACAATGGATTCAGATTTTTTTCAAATTCAATTCAAATTCCTCCATCTGACGTGGTGGGGTTTGAACCTAGGTCCCCAGAGTATTACCCTGGGTCTCTGGATTGCTGGCCTAGTAATAGTGGGATGACAACGCAGCCGCTTAGTTGAGAAAAATGGAGAGGGTCAAGGATAGATGCTCGACCAACAGCTGATCCACAGCAAGCCAAGATGCTTATTTTCTCCCTTAATGCTTAATTATTACACAGGTCAAAGAGACTCAGCCGGAGTGAGACACATCCAGAGTGGGAATTTGGAACTTGGTAATTTGGTGGAGTGAGGTAATTCGGTGCAGAGTGGGAGAAGGTGCTTTTTCCCTACTGTTTTGTTCTCTCTCTTTCTTCTGGCCTGTAACTTTTAATCTGCAGGGAGAGAACGAGAGAGCTACAGGGAACTACAGGCCGGTGAGCCTTACGTCAGTGGTAGGGAAATTACTGGAGAGAATTCTTCGAGACAGGATCTACTCCCATTTGTATTTAAAATAAATGGATGTATTAGTGAGAGGCAGCATGGTTTTGTGAAGGGGTGGTCGTGTCTCACTAACTTGATAGAGTTTTTTGAGGAGGTCACAAAGATGATCGATGCAGGTAGGGCACTGGATGTTGTCTATATAGACTTCAGTAAGGCCTTTGATAAGGTCCCTCATGGTAGACTAGTACAAAAGGTGAAGTCACACGGGATCAGGGGTGAGCTGGCAAGGTGGATACAGAACTGGCTAGGTCATAGAAGGCAGAGAGTAGCAATGGAGGGATGCTTTTCTAATTGGAGGGCTGTGACTAGTGGTGTTCCGCAGGGATCAGTGCTGGGACCTTTGCTGTTTGTTTATATAAATGATTGAGGAAAATGTAACTGGTCTGATTAGTAAGTTTGCAGACGACACAAAGGTTGGTGGAATTGCGGATAGTGATGAGGACTGTCAGAGGATACAGCAGGATTTAGATTGTTGGGAGACTTGGGCGGAGAGATGGCAGATGGAGTTTAATCCGGACAAACATGAGGTAATGCATTTGGATGGTCTAATGCAGGTAGGGAATATACAGTGAATGGGAGAACCCTCAAGAGTATTGAAAGTCAGAGAGATCTAGGTGTACAGGTCCACAGGTCACTGAAAGGGGCAACACAGGTGGAGAAGGTAGTCAAGAAGGCATACGCCATGCTTGCCTTCATTGGCCGGGGCATTGAGTATAAGAGTTGGCAAGTCATGTTGCAGCTGTATAGAACCTTAGTTAGGCCACACTTGGAGTATAGTGTTCAATTTTGGTTGCCACACTACCAGAAGGATGTGGAGGCTTTAGAGAGGGCGCAGAAGAGATTTACCAGAATGTTGCCTGGTATGGAGGGCATTAGCTATGAGGAGCAGTTGAACTCGGTTTGTTCTCACTGGAACGATGGAGGTTGAGGGGCGACCTGATAGAGGTCTACAAAATTATGGGGGGCATAGACAGAGTGGATAGTCAGAGGCTTTTCCCCAGGGTAGAGGGGTCAGTTATTAGGGGGCATAGGTTTAAGGTGCGAGGGGCAAGGTTCAGAGTAGATGTACGAGGCAAGTTTTTTTTCCACAGAGGGTAGTGGGTGCCTGGAACTCGCTGCCGGAGGAGGTGGTGGAAGCAGGGACGATAGTGACATTTAAGGGGCATCTTTACAAATACATGAATAGGATGGGAATAGAGGGATACAGACCCAGGAAGTGTAGAAGATTGTAGTTTAGTCGGGCAGCATGGTCGGCACGGGCTTGGAGGGCCGAAGGGCCTGTTCCTGTGCTGTACTTTTCTTTGTTCTTTGTTTGAGAGCCGGTGCAGACTCGATGGGCCGAATGGCCTCCTTCTGCACTGTAAATTCTATGATACTCTATGATGAGCAAAAATAATGGGCATTCAGCTATATCCATCAAAAGACACATTCTATATTGTTGCTACCTTTTCAAAACACGTCTAAGATAACACAGTTGAGAATACTGTCATGTGACAACTCCACAGTGTACAAAGGCATTCGACAAACATCAGAAACCGTTCTTTCTGATCCAACCATCATTTTTGCCATCACAATCTCTCAGCACACAGCAGGAACCCCCACGCAAAACGGTTGATGTTTTCAGAAGAAACACTTTTTCAATTTCATCTTTTGCAATTATGTTGGACAAGAGAAAAACGTCACAAACCACAGATTTACCAAATGCACATCAACACGCAAGAACGTAGAGGACACTTTGTTTGTGCTAAACTCGCTGCAAGAAGTTTACACAACATCCGAGAGCAAACAGTCTTGAACGGTTTCTGCTGGAAATAAACCAAAGGACAACGGGCTTGATTCCATTAACATCTGCTCACACTAAGGAGATACAATGAGGGTTTAATACCGATACTGTACAGGACAATGCCCTGAATCAAAGACAATGGGAGGCTCACTTTTCTGATTCCTCTGCCCGTGCGGGCGGCACGGCAGCACAGTGGTTAGCACTGTGGCTTCACAGCACCAGGGACACAGGTTCGATTCCCGGCTTGGGTAACTGTCTGTGCGGAATCCGCACATTCTCCCCGTGTCTGCGTGGGTTACCTCCGGGTGCTCCGGTTTCCTCCCACAATTCCCAGAAGATGTGCTTGTTAGGTGAATTGGACATTCTGCACTCTCCCTCAGTGTACCCTAGCAGGGTATTTCATTGCAGTGTTAATGTAAGCCAACTTGTGACACTAATAAAGATTATTCTCCATACTTTACACCTAAAGGGGGTGTTGGACCAGCATTTGTTGCCCACCCTTAATTGCCCTTAACTGAGTGGATTGCTCCGTGGCGGGCTGTTAAGAGACAACCGCATTGTTGTGTGGGCCTGGAGTCACATGTAGGCCAGGCCAGGTAAGGGTCACATGTAGGCCAGGCCAGCTCGTCCACTAGCCTAAACACCCACCCTGTCACAGGAAGCATTACAGCAACTTGCCAAGGCTTCCTCAGAACCAGCTCCCAAACTCAGGAATTCCAACAGCTAGAAGGTTAGAGACGTTAGTTACATGAAACACCATCACCTCCGAAATCCCCTCCGTCCCACACACCGTCATAACTTGGACATACATCATTGTTCCTTTAATACTGCTACGGTTCAACTGTGGTCTCCTTGTTTAAGGAAGCATGTAAATGCATTGAAGATGGATACGGGGATGGATAGAGGGATACGGACCCAGGAAGTGTAGAAGATTGTAGTTTAGTCGGGCAGCATGGTCGGCACGGGCTTGGAGGGCCGAAGGGCCTGTTCCTGTGCTGTACATTTCTTTGTTCTTTGTTTGTTCTAGATTGATACCTGGAATGAGCAGGTTGTCGTATGAGGAAAAGTTGGACAGACGGGGTTTGTTTCCACTGGAGTTTAGAAAAGTGAGGGGTGACTTGATTGAAATGTATAAGATCCGGAATGGTATTGACCAAATGGACGTC
This sequence comes from Scyliorhinus torazame, assembly GCF_047496885.1. Lineage (NCBI taxonomy): Eukaryota > Metazoa > Chordata > Chondrichthyes > Carcharhiniformes > Scyliorhinidae > Scyliorhinus > Scyliorhinus torazame. The sequence continues at coordinate 151,605,354 of NC_092724.1, read as the reverse complement.
GAAAAGAGGTTTCCTCTTGAGCTCAGAATTAGAGGGCACTTTTTAAAAATCAGGACAGAGGTGAGGAGAGATATTTTCTCTCTGAAGGCTGTGCAACTTTGGTCCTCTGCCTGGGAAGGCGGTGGAAGCGGGATCACTTGTACTGTTGGGCGAGGGAATGAAAGGTTATTGGGGGTAGATGGGGGAATGTGGAATTCAACAGAAACAATTCAGCGAACCTACTGAATGGTGGAGCAGGCTCGAGAGGCTGGATTCAGTCAAATTCCAAACGGCAGATGTGTGAAAGTGGCGTTGTAGTCAGAACAGGGACAGACCATTCAGCCCCTCGTGACTGATCCATCGTTCAAATGGACCATGACCGATCTGCACCTCGACTCACCCTCCTTAGCTCTTCTGTCTATTGACTCAATCCATCGATATCAGTCTTGGAAGCTCCAATTGTTCCCCCAGCACCCACGTTCCTTTGGTGGGGTGAGATCTGCAGATTTTCACTTCCTTCTGGGTGAGGAAGTACCTCCGGGTTTCCTTCCTGAATGGCTGAGTTCTAATTTTAAGATTATGAACCCTCGTTCTAGACCCCCCCCCCCCCTCACCCCCATACCACCCTATTGATGTTCTGCGCCATATCCTAACATTCTGCACCTGTGAATCAGATCGCCCTTCAGTTAGTATTGATGAAGGAGTTGGACGGACGGCATTCGATCATTCATCTCTTCGAAATTCTCCGCCATGGTCGCAAGGGGCTCAAGCAGAAATTTCACGGCCGTGCCCGACAGCCACTGAAAAGGATCCTTACCTTAAAAAAAAATGAAGGCAGTTTGGATTTCACCTCTTTAGGAAAATATTGCCGATGATTATTCGAGAGTGAGAGCACTTGTGATAATATTTGGACTGCCTACTGGTTAATGAATAAAACACAGCCAGCCTTTGTGGTTCTGTAAAATAATAACCCACTGTGCACACGCCCAATTTCCTAATGTGCTGTGAAAAATAAAATCCTACCTGCTCTTTATCTCTGAATCTAAACAGAAGCTGGTATAATGAGCGCTCAGGAAAGAAAACATCATACAGAGTCTTGCAACCTAGTTCTGTCTGTCACTGAGCCGCGAGACTCAGAAATCCTTTCTAATGGCTTATTACAGGCTCTCTCTTACATTGCAAAATCAAATTTTCTCAGCTTTCTCTTCACTTATCAGAATTCATCCTGTATTTTAAAACAATTTAATCAATCAATGATGACAGCTATTGCAGCATAAGTTGGGTTAAGGTTTATTTTAAAAGTTTTTAAAGAATTTAAAGCAATTTTGCTTTCGATAGGAATATACGTTATTTTGACTTTCTGGTGAGGACTCATTGTTCAAATGTAGAAATCTGTAGACAGAAAATCATGCTGCTCAATGGGGTTACAAGGCAGTAAATTTTATTTAAGGGGCTGAAGTGACATTGTACCAATGAAATAAAGATCGAGTGCTTTCAAACCTCATCTGGACCCTAAAATGAAATTACTGCCTTTAACTCACTTCCAAATACTTGCCAGATCTTTTATTTCCATCACTATTCCCTTATAGAATCATCCAGATTTACAACTCAGCCATTCAGCCCATTGCATTCGTTCCTTGCTGTCTCTTTCTAGATCAACCTAGGGCGGCACGGTGGCACAGTGGTTAGCACCGCTGCCTCACAGCATCAGGGACCGGGGTTCAATTCTTGCCTCGCGTGACTGTCTGTGTGGAGTTTGCATATTCTCCTTGTGTCTGCGTCGGTTTCCTCCGGATGCTCCAATTTTCTCCCCACAGTCCAAAGATGTGCATGTTAGGTGGCTTAGCCATGATAAATTGCCCCTTTGCGTTACAGGGATAGGGCAGTGGGGATGGAGGAGGGGACATGGGGAGAGTGCTCCTTCGGAGGGCCGATACAGACTTGATGGGCCGAATGGCCTCCTTCTGCACTGTAGGGATTCCATGACTTCCTGTTGCCACTGTTTGCCTTCCGGTGTCTTTACTTAAAGTTCAATTGTCAGGTCTTATCCCACATGGTGAGGGGTCGAAATTTGTCCTCAATGCACCCCTTTCTCAGGTGGAAAATGGAGGCCAAAAAAGGACACATTGCGGGTCACAATGTTCTGTACCTGATCTGCCTTTAGGGGCCAGGTTTGGCAGAATCACAGACTGCTGCCCTAAGCAGGCATTGGGTCCCTTGTACTATTAATGAGGAACTTGCTCCCTGCACAAGGATCCTCTGCAGAATCTCTTAGTACCGATCAAAGTAGACATTTGACCTAGCTCCCCGTGGTTCAGCCAGTATTTCCTAATAGGGAGTACTGGAGGTCACCATCAGAGAGGGAGGTTCAATTTTTAAAAACACTGACCTTGATATGAAGCTGGAGGGAAGGTCTTCCTGATGGCACGAACCAGTCCAGAGATTAATTTTCCATAGTAATTCACGAGCCCGAGGATCGAGCGCAGTGCAGTTGTGTTCTCTGGAATGGGGGCCTGTTGGATCGCTTCATCTTCTCTTCCACCAGGTGTAATCCATCCCGGTGCAAGCAGTAGCCAAAGTAAATTATCTCCCTGGTGAGGAAAATGCGCTCCTCCTTTTTTAGACAAACGGCCGACTCTGAAAGCGGCAGAGTGCCTCGTCCAGATTGTTCAAGTGTTCTCGCTCCATCGTCCCGTGGCCAATATGCCAACCAAATAAACCGCCACATGTGGTGGGCCGCTGAAGATGATTTCCATGACGCGCTGGAAATTGGCACAGGCTGATGATACACCAAAGGGCAATCTAGTGTACTCATTTTAAGGGGCAATTTAGCGAGGCCAATCCACCTACCATGCACATCTTTTAGGTTGTGAGGGCGAAACCCACGCAAACACGGGGAGAATGTGCAAACTCCACACGGACAGTGACCCAGAGCCGAGATCGAACCTGGGACCTCGGCGTTGTGAGATCTAGTGTACTCATAAAGGACCCTCTGTGTGTTTATGGTCACGTACTGTCTCGACACTGGATCTAACTCCAGCTGAAGACAGGCATGACTAATGTCAAGCTTTGTAAATGGATGACCCTGAGTCAGTTTCGCATCCAAGTCCTCAATGCGTGGCATCGATATCTCCAATTGGGAGGCCCTATTTATCGTTAATTTATAATTGCTACAAAGCTGAACAGCTTTATCTGGTTTGAGGACTGGGACTACTGGTGCTGCCCAATTGGCGACTTTTACCAGCCCAAATGATCCCGAGGCCCTCAGGTCAGCAGAGCTCTCAACTTTTGCTAATAGCACATAGGGGACTGGGCGGGCCCAAAAATATTTAGGCTGTGCCTCAGGGTCGACATGCATTTTTGCCATGGCTCCTTTTATTTTCCCCAGCGTGGTTTGATAAACTTCGGGGTATTTCCCCAACACCTTATAAAGGCCCCCAGCATTCATCTGGAAAATATACTGCCGATCTGGGCAAAGGCGTTACAGCCAATCATGGCATGACAGATTAGGAACTTGACCTTTCACCCCAATCAATGACAGTCTTACAGATTACTGCCTGTAAATCACTGGGGTCATCGTGGTCCCAGCTATGGCAAGCGGTTCCGCCGTGTAAGTGGGCAATCTTGCCCGTGTCAGGCAAAAGCAATTGTTGTACTTCTGACTGAATTTTTTCAATCGTTGTCGTGAATGTATTACTGCAACCATTCACCATTGTATTACATTACATTGTATTATGTTGGTGCCCTTGTGGGCTCCGCCTCTGGCTCCGCCCCCTCGGGGGAGGTATATAGATCTGCAGCCTGTAGGCGGCACTCAATACAGAGCAGTCGCAGGCAGGCATAGTTCTAGCTGATTAAAACCACTTCAACTCTCCCTCTCGTGTGAATTGATGGCCGCATCAATTTAAACAACTACAATATCGCTATGGAAGCAGCCCTCAAACCTGATCGACTGGAACTCGACCCTCAGGCAGCAGAAGCCAAAGGAATTTTGTCGCACAGTCTCCGCTGTTTTGAGGCCTACCTCGCCGCCTCCTCCTCGCCCACCGTCACCGAGGAACGGAAACTGAGACTCCTCCATGCCCGGGTGAGTCACAGAATCTCCGTGCAGATCGAGGAAGTGACCACGTACGCAGACGCGGTCGTGATCCTGAAAAGGCACTACGTGAGGCCGGTGAACAAAGTGTTCACGCAGCATCTCCTCACCACTCATCGTCAACGCCCCGGGGAAGCGCTGGAGGTATACCTGAAGGTACTCGCTCGAAACTGCAATTATAAGGACGTCACGGCCTCGCAGCATATGGAACTCGCCATCCGGGGCACCTATGTGGCTGGAGTCCGGTCCAACTACGTCAGATGGCGCCTGCTCGAAAAAGGCGCCCTCGACCTAGAAGAGACGGTAAAACAATACACCTCCTTAGAAGTAGCGTTTCAGAGCCTCAATGCTTTCCCCTCCGACCACGCAATCCCCTCGTGGACACCCAACCAGAGGGTGTCCCAGGCCTGTGCCGCGCGGCTGCCTGCCCAACTCGGGGGCCTGCCCTGCTATTTCTGTGGCCAGAACCAGCACCTCAGGCAGCGTTGCCCGGCTCGGAACGCGACCTGTAGTGACTGCAGCAATAAAGGACACTTTGCCAAAGTCTGCCTGGCCAGATCCAAATCTTCTAAATCACAGGCCCGACTTTCAGACTCACAGGCCCGCAGACCTCGCAGTCTGGCTGCGTGCCTGCCGGTACCGCCCCCTTCGGACGCATCATCAGCCTCTTGCTGTCCGTGGGGGCAGCCATCTTTAACCCTACCCAACACGTGCAACTCATGGGGGGCGCCATCTTGGCTGCCATCTCCAACGCCACCCGACACATGCGACCGACGGGGCCGCCATCTTGGGACCGCCCCACCACCTCCGACCACACCGGCTACCCGCAGCTCAGCGCTGTCACCCTTGACCAGTCACGGCCCAAGCACCTCAGGAACTCGATGATGACCGTCTGGGTCAATGGGCACAAAACGCCCTGCCTGTTTGACTCTGGGAGCACGGAGAGATTTGTACATCCAGACACGGTAAGGCGCTGTTCTCTCCAAATTTCCTCCGCATTCCAAACAATCTCCCTCACTTCGGGATCACATTCGGTGCAGATCCGGGGGTACTGTGTCATGAACCTCGCGATACAGGGCGCCGAGTACGCCAATTTCAAACTATATGTCCTCCCCGACCTCTGCGCTCATCTCCTGTTAGGACTGGACTTCCAGTGCAACCTCAGGAGCCTGACCCTGAAGTTCGGCGGGCCTCTACCCTCTCTCACCATATGTAGCCTCGCGACTCGTAAGGTTGCTCCTCCCCCGCTCTTCGCGAACCTCACCGCCGACTGTAAATCCGTCGCCACCAGGAGCAGGCGGTACAGTGCCCAGGACAGGACTTTTATCAAGTCAGAGGTCCAGCAGCTCCTGAGGGAGGAGATCATCAAGGCCAGTAATAGCCCCTGGAGAGCCCAAGTGGTGATCGCCAGGACCGGGGAAAAGAACCAGATGGTTGTAGACTACAGCCAGACCATAAACCGGTACATGCCACTCGATGCGTACCCCCTTCCCCGGATAGCGGACATGGTAAATCAGATTGCACACTACCGGGTGTTCTCCACGGTAGATCTGAAGTCCGCATACCACCAGCTTCTAATCCACCGGGAAGATCGCCACTACACGGCCTTTGAGGCAGACGGCCGCCTCTTCCACTTCCTCCGGGTCCCCTTCAGCGTCACCAACAATGAACAATGGACCGAATGGTAGGCCAGTACGGGCTGTGGGCCACATTTCCATACTTGGACAATGTCACCATCTGCGGCCATGATCTGCAGGACCACGACGCCAACCTTCAGAAGTTTCTCCAAACCGGCCAAGCCCTCAATCTCACCTATAACAAGGAGAAATGCGTTTTCCGCACAACCTGACTGGCCATCCTCGGCTATGTCGTGGAAAATGGAGTCCTAGGGCCCGACCCCTCCTGCAACTCCCCCTCCCCCAATGCCCCAAAAAGATGCTTTGGGTTCTTTTCGTATTATGCCCAGTGGGTCCCCAACTATGCGGACAAAGCCCGCCCACTTATCAAAGCCACCATCTTCCCCCTGATGACTGAGGCCCGCCTGGCCTTCAGCCGCATCAAGGCAGATATTACCAAAGCCGCGATGCGCGTGGTGGACGAGTCCATCCCCTTCCAGCTGGAGAGCGACGTGTCAGATGTCGCCCTCGCCGCTACCCTTAACCAGGCAGGCCCGTAGCCTTTTTTTCCCGCACCCTCAGCACCTCCGAGATTCGACACTCCTCAGTCGAAAAAGAAGCTCAAGCCATTGTGGAAGCTGTGCGGCATTGGAGGCACTACCTCGCTGGTAGGAGGTTCACCCTCGTCACCGACCAACGGTCGGTAGCCTTCATGTTCAACAGGCGGGGCAAGATCAAGAATGATAAAATCTTGAGGTGGAGGATCGAACTCTCCACCTATAATTACGATATTGTGTATCATCCAGGGAAGCTCAACGAGCCCCCAGATGCCCTGCCCCGCGGCACATGCGCCAGCGCGCAAGATGACCGACTCCGGGCCATCCACAATGACCTCTGTCACCCGGGGATCACCTGGCTTCTCTACTTCATCAAGGCCCGCAACCTGCCCTACTCCACCGAGGAGGTCAGGGCCTTGACCAGGGACTGCCAAGTCTGCGCGGAGTGTAAGCCGCACTTCTATCGGCCAGACAAGGCCCACCTGGTGAAGGCATCCCGGCCCTTTGGGCGCCTCAGCATCGATTTCAAAGGGCCCCTCCCCTCCACTGACCGCAACGCGTATTTTCTTAATGTCGTTGACGAGTACTCCCGTTCCCCTTTGCCATACTATTCCCTTTGACATGACCGCGGCCACTGTCATTAAGGCCCTGCATAGAATCTTCACCCTGTTCGGTTTCCCCACTTACGTCCACAGTGACCGGGGCTCCTCGTTTATGAGCGATGAGTTGCGTCAGTACCTGCTCAGTAAGGGCATCGCCTCGAGCAGGACTACCAGTTACAACACCTGGGGAAACGGACAGGTGGAGAGGGAGAACGCGACGGTATGGAAGCCGTCCTTCTGGCCCTACGGTCTAGGAGTCTCCTAGTTTCCCGCTGGCAGGAGGTCCTCCCTGACGCGCTCCACTCCATTAGGTCACTCCTTTGCACAGCCACGAACGAGACCCCTCATGACCGCCTATTTGTCTTCCCCAGGAAATTCACCTCTGGGGTCTCGCTTCCATCTTGGCTGACAACACTGGGGCCTGTCCTCCTCCGAAAGCACGTGAGGAGCCATAAGTCTGACCCCCTGGTCGAGAGGGTCCAGCTCCTTCACGCCAACCCCCAGTATGCCCACGTGGTGCACCACGACAGCCGACAAGATACGGTCTCCCTCCGGGACCTGGCACCCGGCGGTTCCCTTGCGACCATCACCTACCACCCTCCCACCCTACACCGAACACCACCCCAGCCCCCCATCGCTGACCTACAGGGATGAAGCTCCAGAAGACACGCTCCCGGAGTCAACACCCATGCCCACAGCGACGAGTTCAACACCCGTGCCCGCGGCGATGAGTTCAACACCCGTGCCCGCAGCGAAACCAGAACTCAGGCGATCGCAGCGAACGATCAAGGCGTCGGACAGACTCAATCTGTGAACCCACTTCACCCCCACTGGACTTCAATTTTTAACAGGGAGTGAATGTGGTGAATATATTACTGCTACCATTCACCATTGTAATTGCATTACATTGTATTGTATTATGTTGGTGCCCTTGTGGACTCCGCCTATGGCCCACCATTGTATTACATTACATTGTATTATGTTGGTGCCGTTGTGGACTCCGCCTCTGGCTCCGTCCCCTCGGGGGAGGTGTATAGATCTGCAGCCTGTAGGCAGCACTCAGTATAGCACAGTCGCAGGCGGGCACAGTTCTAGGTGATTGAAACCACTGTTCACTTCAACTCTCCGTCTTGTGTGAATTGATGGTCGCATCAAACGTTAGTTTACCTACGACCAAGACGGCGGCTCCCGTGTCCAATTCTATTTCGAGCGGGTGCCCGTTGACTTGGACAACCTAACGGGGGCCCGTTGACTTGGACAACCTAACGGGGGCCCGTTGACTTGGACAACCTAACGGGGGCAGCTTTGGGTGCCGCAATGCAGTTCAGCTACATGGCTTCACCGTCAGCCTGTTCCAAATGGAATATGCGGGCTCTGGGTGGACGCCTCTCCCTAGCGGGATGGCGGGTTTGCTAGCCACCCTGCGGCTTTCGCTTCCTGCGACTTCTCTGGCCTCACATCGTTTGAGATCTCTTTCTACAGGTTTGGGGGGCACATCTGGCCTAGTCAGTGTAGTCTTGTTCCGCAGCCCTAGCCTCGGCGGTGTTCGCCCCTCGGCGGGGATCCGAGTGTTCCTAACCTGGGGAACGCTGAATGCCAGAAGGGAGTACGCCCAACTGTTCACTTCCAACCTTTGGAGTTCCTGCACTTCCCTTTTCTGCATTCTCTCGAGAATGAAATTTTGGCGGCCTTCTTAAAGTCTAATGATGGCCCAGTCACTAACTTCCGTTGGGTCACCATATTATTGACGGCACAAACCAAACGACATCTCAGAAAGGGAAGGGTCATAGTCACAAAATTTGGTTAGTTTCCTAAAACGTGTGAAGAACTCGGTAACAGACACCCCTGCCTCTCAGCCATGTTAAACTGTAACATTGAACGATGACCTACGGCATGGAGTCGTAATGGTCTGTCACTAGTGGTATCAACTCTTCAAAGGCCTTGGAGTCCAGGGCAGCAGGACACGTGAGGTTTTTTATCATGCTGAAGGTGGGGGCTCCACAGGCAGTCAAGAGTATTACTATCACGTTTTCACATTCTCCCTGTGTCTGTGCATGCCTGCACCCCATGTGCAGGGTAGGTGGATTGGCCACGCTAAATTGCCACTTAATTGGAAAAAAAAGTGAACTGGCTACACTTCAATTTATTTTAAAAATTTGTATTACTGTCTGTCGCTCATCATTACTTACAGCATTAGTTCTGAAAAAGTATCGCATATGCTCTGCATATTGCGTCCAACCCTCCACGCCTGCATCCAACACACTCAGTCTCCCAAAGAGCGGCATTTTTAAACAATGCAAACCTTATTCTGGAAGTGCGGAGGGAGATGACCTTTTGTCCAATAGCTAGTAGCGCTGACTGTAGCTCCACTTTTACTGTCGCTGCCAATTTAGTGGCCACAGAGGTGTCCAAATGAGAGGCGTAAAGAAAACTGATTATTTGTAAAGTAATCTATTCACAGAGTATTCTTCAGGTCCCGGCCGGGTCTACACATACTCGACTCTCATCTGGGCCGTCTCTTATTGCTCGAGTCCATTCACTCCGCGATGGGCCCCACCCTCAGCGGGGACGCTCGTATTCCACAATGCTCATGGGAGGTTAATTGATCCGTCCCCGTAATCCTTGCGCGTGTTTTAACAGTGACGTAAATTCTTGTATGAGCATTGGAGCTCAATGCTTGGGATTCAACTATTTAAACTCAATTAAATTAACTGAGGGACAAAGTAAAAGGGGTGGCATCCCTTAAATGGATCCTGCCTTAAACAAAGAGCAAATTAAACTTAAAACATCAAACTAAAATGTGATTAATAGGGTTGAAAAAGCAATCCCCGACCATGCGGTGCTCACTGGGCATGGTGGTTGCTGGGAACTCAAATCAGTGGCAGTGGAGTTGAGCTCTGCAGCTTTCATTGTCACAATTGACTTGTCAATGAAGGGTGAAATTGCATATCAAGGAATTAAATTCCCCTTGTGGCAGCAGATCCGAGTGAAGCCTGCAATTAGCATGACAAGCACATATCGAGAGGGCACCCTCACTCTCCCATTTCACAGCCCTACATACTTCTTCCTGAGAAGCAAACTTTGGAGCTGATTTTAATAGAGCTTACGTCCTTGGTCCTCAGAGTTTTGCCTGAGAGTGAGGGTTCTACTCACAATTCAGTCCTGCTTCCCCAAGTGAGAGGATCTTCATTCCTCATGAGGCAGGAATGCATTCCATTCCTGAGAACCCCACTCTGCCTTTGCAGTCTGGCCTCTCATGGGACCCCACCCAGGAATCTCACAGTGGGCCCCCGTGCTGCCCCTCAGTATTCACCTCCCCCCCCCCCCCCCCACCCGCATTCCAGCTCCTACTAAGGACTGGTCCTCCCTCAGCGGTGATTTGGTCACAAGCCCGGGCAAGGGGAAATGGGAAGCGACTCCTGCATGCCAGCCGCCAAACCCCCTTAAAGCAAGGGACACCCCAAAGTGAATGGAAAGTAAGGCCTGTTACGACCCCTTCCCTTGGGATTGAGTGACTGAACTTACCTGTGTTCCGCACGTGCTCTCCGGTGTATTCTAAGTAGTGACGAGCCTGGATAATCATTGCTGCCTGAGCACTCACAACTGATATCCCCCTCAGAGGTGAGGCTGCCAGGTAAATAACACTAGCGTGACATCACGCTGTCGCCTGGTGAGTATTCCATTAGGAGCGAAGGTCTGGAAAGAGGGATTGCTAATGACATGGTAATGACATGCTAATATATTAATGTGAGGTGCCTGGGCTCCCGCAGCGTAATTTGCGCCAGTCCACTGGGGGTGGGGGGCGGAGGGGCCAAAACCCAATTACGCCGGAAAGAATCGCGCGTTTTTCAATTCTCTCCAGATTTTGAGCCTGCACCGATTGTCTCACGGACAGAGAGTGTCGGTCAAAAATCACCCCCTTTTGTTCCAAATGCGTGTTACGGTGAATCAATCTGAGACTGTTTGATAAGCCAGCTGTATACAGGCTGCATATACAATACCAACAAATACTACATGGCTATAACTCAAATAATCCTCACTGTGCACCTTTGGAAATATTGGATTCATTATAAAGGATAGATCATAAAATCCCTACAGTGCAGAGTCACACCGACCCTCTGAAAGAGTACCCCACCTAGGCCCACTCCTCTGCCCTATCACTGTATCCCCATCTAACCTTTGGACAATTTAGGCAACCTTTGGACACTAAGGGCAACTTAGCGTGACCAATCCACCTAACCTGCACATCTTTGGACTGTGGGAGGAAACCGGAGCACCCGGAGGAAACCCACGCAGACACGAGGAGAAAGTGCAAACTCCACACAGACAGTCACCCGAGGCTGGAACTGAACCCGGGTCCCTGGCGCTGTGAGGCAACAGTGCTAACCACTGTGCCACTGTTCTGCCCATTTTGTCACCCCGATGATCATTGTGCAACTTTCCTGTGCTCCTCACTCTCCCTCAGTCAGTCCATAAACCACATTTGGATTAAACAATTTGTGGGCGGCAGGGTGGCACAGTGGTTAGCACTGCTGCCTCACGGCGTCGAGAACCAGGGTTCGATCCCTGCCGTGTGGAGTTTGCACATTCTCCCTGTGTCTGCGTGGGTCTCACGCCCACAACCGAAAGATGTGCAGGGTAGATGGATTGGCCAGGCTAAATTGCCCCTCAATTGGGAAAAAAAAGAATTGGGTATTCTAAAAAAAATTTTTAAAGAATTAAACCATTTGCAATGGAGATGTCGAAGAATCTTTCTCTGAATTTCTCTAATAGATGTTGAAAGGACTATGTAATTATTTCCCTGTAAATAGTGACAGAGTTGGGGAGTGACTCCCTTTTTGAAGCTAGTATCTCTCAGGTAAAATCTAAGAAAGGATTGTCCTTCTCCTGCCCTAACTCCCATTTATCTCCTTTCAGCTCTCTTTCAAAAACCTGGTTCTACCCCGGCTATTCTGAACACTTCGAGTTGATGCCAGCCACTGTGATGGATGTAGTCAATGTAGCGATAATTGCTGTCCCAGTTCCGACTGATAAATCAAGCAGTGCCTGAATCGGAACTGCAAGTGGGGCTGTTATCTTCAATGACTGAAGCTTCAATACCGTGTACATCCTTCACCGTCCAGATGGGGTCCGAGCTGAATCGGGATTGTGACAGCAAAGGTTCCCATGTACACTTCACTGCAAAACATCATGAGCAAGATTTTGATTGTGGACCGCGCTCAAACGCGCGGTGTCAGGGCAGCACACAACGCGTGTTCCCCTCTGTACTCCTGACAGCTGTTTTATCCGCTGAAAGGCCTTGACAAGCCTACTTCAGCTTTGGTTTATTTCATTATTAGCAACATTGACAATCCTGCTGATTGTGGGAACTGCCTGAAATACACAGAAATAACTGAGGCATGAAGGAATGGCCCATTTGTGAGCAAGCGGGCGGGCTGGTGCAGTAATGGATTTCAATGAGTCATTCTGCAGACAATTACTGTTTAAAGGCATTAGCTCTGCCGCCTGTGGCTTTATATGGTTGGTTACTAATGAAAGTAGGGCTGAAGTACATTGAGCAGCGGAGAGGAACACCTTGGGGAAGAGAGAGAGGTAACGAGCAGAGAAAGGGTCACTGGAGGGAGGATGTGACTGAATTGCAGATGTGTGGCAGTGGATCAGCTGAAGCACTAATAAACTGGAATGCGACCTCGGCCCATTGTGTACATACTGCTGCTCACATTTCATGTTATTTATCCTCGAGATTTCCTCCTGAGCCTCTGATTTCTCACTTCATGATGGCAGGTCACGGCCTCTCAAGCCTGGAGCACATGTTGCTGGCGGTTTGATCGACCGCTGGAGAAAGTGCTGCCTAATCCCAGTGACAACGTGGGATGTAATTAAACAAGTGGAAATACGGAAACGATTCAAGCTGCGTGAATACATTTTCAGAAGGCTGGTTTATTTATGAAATGCTTTCTCAGCTCTGCGCATGTGGACTCGGAGACAAGAGTCAATTTAACTTCAGTCACCACTGATTGCTGTTAAACGGGAGAGTTGGACCAGTGGACAGTTGAGCCCAGCTCTCCTTTATTGCAATTTGTGTCATTTCACGGATAGCAACTGCAGGCTTCCCAACGCTGATGGGAAGTTCCATTCAACAACAGATTAGACCACAGCCCACCTTTAAGGGCAGTCCCTCGTTCAGAGAGACTTGCAGGCCCCAATGACATTTATTTCATTGGCCTTTTTCAGGAGAATATTGTCAGAATTTGGAAGTATATACGCTCAACTGTGCGCAGTTCCAACTCTCCAATTTAACAGCAGTCAGTGACGAAGACGCTGAAGTTAGATTGATTCTAAATCTGTCTCCTAGTCCACGTGCGCAGAGCTGAGAAAGCATTTCATAAATAAACCAGCGTTCCCAAAATGCAGCTTGAATAATTTCCCTATTTCTACCTGTTAAAATTACATCCCACATTGTCACTGGGATTAGCCCACCAGTGATTGATCACACCCCAGCAACATGTCCTCGCAGTGCTATTGTCATTGGGCTAGTAATCCAGAGACCCAGGGTAATGCTCTAGGGACCTAGCACGATAGCATTGTGGATAGCTTCACAGCTCCAGGTTCGATTCCGGCTTGGGTCACTGGCTGTGCGGAGTCTGCACATCCTCCCCGTGTGTGCGTGGGTTTCCTCCGGGTGCTCCGGTTTCCTCCCACAGTCCAAAGATGTGCAGGTTAGGTGGATTGGCCATGTTAAATTGCCCTTAGTGTCCAAAATTGCCCTTAGTGTTGGGTGGGGTTACTGGGTTATGGGGATGGGGTGGCGATGTTGACCTTGGGTAAGGTGCTCTTTCCAAGAGTCGGTGCAGACTCAATGGGCCGAATGGCCTCCTTCTGCACTGTAAATTCTATGATATGACCTGGGTTCAAATCCCACCATGACAAATGGTGAATTTTAAATTCAATAAAAGTTTAAGGATGACCGTGAAACCATTGCCGATTGTCGTAAAAACCCATCTGTTTCACTAATGTCCTTCAGGGAAGGAAATCTGCCGTCCTTACCCGGTCTGGCCTACATGTGACTCCAGACCCACAGCAATGTGGTTGACTTTTAAATGCCCTCTGGGATGGGCAATAAATGCTGACGCAGCCAGCGATGCCCATATCCCCTACACGAATAAAAAAATAAACCCTACCTGATCTAACCCCTTCCATCCATTGGCTTATTCCTTTCTCCCTTGTTAGTTTATACCTTTCAATTGAATGCGTCAGTACCTTTCACCTCAATTCTTATGGGTGATAGCAGATTTCATAAGCCCTCCACTCTCTGGGCAAAGAAGCTTTGCCAGAACTCCCTATTATACTCCCTATACACACATGACTGTGTGGCAACATTTGGATCCAACTCCATCTACAAGTTTGCTGACGACACGACCGTAGTGGGTCGGATCTCGAACACCGATGAGTCAGAATACAGGAGGGAGATAGAGAACCTAGTGGAGTGGTGTAGCGACAACAATCTCTCTCTCAATGCCAGCAAAACTAAAGAGCTGGACATTGACTTCAGGAAGCAACACCCCTGTCAGCATCAATGGAGCCGAGGTGGAGATGGTTAGCAGCTTCAAATTCCTAGGGGTGCACATCACCAAAAATCTGTCCTGCTCCACACAAGTTGATGCTACGACCAAGAAAACACTCAGGAAACTAAGGAAATTCAGCATGTCCACATTGACTCTTACCAATATTTACAGATGCACCATAGAAAGCATCCCATCAGGCTGCATCACAGCCTGGTATGGCAACCACCCAGTCCATCACGTGAACCTGCCTCCCATCCATTGACTCTGTCTGCACCTCACATCCATTAACTCTGTCTGCACCTCCTGCTAACTGGGGAAAGCGGGCAGCACAATCAAAGACCCCCTCCCCCTTATTCACTCTTCCAACCTCTTCCATCGGGCAGGAGATACAAAGGCTGAGGACAGGCACGAACAGATTCAAAAACAGCTTCTTCCCCGCTGTGACCAGACTCCTGAATGGCCCTCTTATGAACTGAACTGATCTATCTACGCATCCTCGCTACAGTTGTGGCATTGTTTGGATTGTACGGGGAACAATACTTTTCACTTTACCTCCGTACATGTGACAATAAACCTAAATCTACAAATAAGTAGACAGAAGTGAAGGAGAACTGGAAATCCTTAAAGTGACTTGATGTGTGGATCCACACCAGATTATTTAGCACCTGGAGGAAAAGAAAGTTCTCGTCAGCATATTGATACAAAATACTAACCGTCCATAATTTAAAGCACGCAATTTATCAGTTTGACCTGTCTGTTGGTCAGGGTAAGTTTTAAAACAAAAATCAGCAGCTGTTTTCATGCAAAGTTTTCTTATCCTGGTCGTGGAGAGACAGGAACTCGCTGCTTTCCCCAGCCAACCACATTAAACATGAAAAGGTTTTGTAAGAATATCAGATCCGTTCTCATTCCTATACCTGGGAATCTGATTCACCCGTTTGGTTTGTTTAATCGGCTCGGGGGGAGAGATTGTCACGGTGAAGTCCCGCCTGTACAATTGGAGGTCTGATGTGTTCTCAGTGAAGTTTTTTCAGACTGCACAATCCATGTCTTTGATCCGCCAAGTGAAATTAAAATGAAATGAAAATCACTTATTGTCACAAGTAGGCTTCAATGAAGTTACTGTGAAAAGCCCCGAGTCGAAGGTGCCAACTAAATGTTCAACACGTTTAATAGTTTTAGGCATGATTAACCGGCCCATATTGCCCAGGATTGCCGAAACGAAATTGTCATCAGAGAAACATTTAAATAAACTTTTTTTTAATTAACAACTAGGGATTGTAACCTTTATTTCATTGGCCTCCTTCAGGAGAATATGGCAAACCAATCTGAGGATATGACACAATGGAGGGGAAATTGCCCCAACCCACAGAAAATCTGTCAGCCATTGACTCCCTCACACAGATGGATAGACACTGACTCTCCTTAATGGTCTTGCTTATGTGTGTATGGGGGTGAGGGTTTGGGGATGTGTGGGGGGTTGTGTGTGGGGGGGAGGGGGGATGTGTGTGCACGGGTATGTGTACGTGGGTGGGTGGTGTGTCTGTGTGGTGGGGAGATGGAGTGGTGCATGTGTGCGGTGGGGGAGGGTGAGTGAGTGGATGGGGTGTGTGTGAGGGGGCTGAGTGGGTCGGTGGGTGTGAGGTGGGTGGGGGTGAGTGGGTGTAAGGGGGGTGAGTGGGTGTAAGGGGGGTGAGTGGGTGCGTGGGGGTGAGGGGGGTGAGTGGGTGGGTGGGGCGGGAGTGAGGGGGTGAGTGGGTGGGTGGGAGTGAGGGGGTGAGTGGGTGGGTGGGTGTGAGGGGGTGAGTGGGTGGGTGTGTGTGTAGGGGGTGGGTGGGTGTGAGGGGGGTGAGTGGGTGGGTGGATGTGAGGGGGTGGGTGGGTGTGATGGGGGTGAGTGAGTGGGCTGTGTGTGAGGGGGGGTGAGTGGGTGTGAGGGGGGTGAGTGGGTGGGTGTGAGGGGGTGAGTGGGTGTGTGTGTGTGAGGGGGGTGAGTGGGTGGGTGGGTGTGAGGGGGTGAGTGGGTGGGTGGGTGTGAGGGGGTGAGGGGGGTGGGTGGGTGTGAGGGGGTGAGTGGGTGGGTGGGTGTGGGGGTGTGTGTGAGTAGGGTGAGTGGGTGTGAGGGGGGTGGGTGTGAGGGGGTGAGTGGGGTGTGTGTGAGGGGGGTGGGTGTGAGGGGGTGGGTGGGTGTGAGGCGGGTGGGTGTGAGGGGGTGGGTGGGTGTCAGGGGGGTGGGTGTGAGGAGGTGGGTGGGTGTCAGGGGGGTGGGTGGGTGTGAGTGTGTGAGGGTGGGGTGAGTGGGTGTGTGTTCATGGGGGGTGAGTGGGTGGGGTTTGTGTGTGGTGGGGAGAGTGTGTGAGTGTGTGTGAGGGGGTGAGTGGGTTGGTGTGTGTTTGGGGTGGGGGGTGAGTGGGTGGGGTGTATGTGAGGGGGTGAGTGGGTGTGTGTTTGGGGGGATTGAGTGGATGAGGTGTGGGGGTGGGTGATTGGATGGGGTGTGGGGGGGGGGGGGGGCGTGAGTGGATGAGGTGTGGATCCAAGGGGAAAGTTGATCACAATCTCCCAGTTCCAGTAGTTTTGTGTCAATATTCAGTTTCCGTCTGGGATTTGAGGCTGATTATCGAAATTGTCCAGGACACACATACCCCCCCCCCCTCCCTACCCCGCTCCCCCATCCACCACCCAACCCCCACCCAGACTCAGCCACACAACCCATCGCCCAACCCCCCCCACACACACCTGCACAAGCCCCCCACCCTGCCCCCACACACACCTGCACAACCCCCCCCACACACACAAACCTGCACAACCCCCCCCCGCACACACCTGCTCACCACCCACACACACACCTGCACAACCCCCCCACACACCTGCACAACCCCCCCCACACACACACCTGCACAACACCCCCCGCACACACCTGCTCACCCCCCACACACACACCTGCACAACCCCCCCACACACACACCTGCACAACCCCCCCACACACACCTGCTCACCCCCCACACACACACCTGCACAACCCCCCCCCCACACACACACCTGCACAACCCCCCCACATACACCTGCTCACCCCCCACACACACACCTGCACAACCCCCCCCCACACACACACCTGCACAACCCCCCCACACACACCTGCTCACCCCCCACACACACACCTGCACAACCCCCCCCACACACACACCTGCACAACCCCCCCCCCCACACACACACCTGCACAACCCCCCCCACACACACCTGCAGAACCCCCCCCGCACACACACCTGCTCACCCCCCCCACACACACACCTGCACAACCCCCCCGCACATACCTGCTCACCCCCCCACACACACACCTGCACAACCCTCCCCCACACACACCTGCTCACCCCCCACACACACCTGCACAAACTCACCCGCACACACACCTGCACAACCCCCCCACACACACACCTGCACAACACCCCCACACACACACCTGCACAACCCTCCCCCACACACACCTGCTCACCCCCCACACACACCTGCACAAACTCACCCGCACACACACCTGCACAACCCTCCCCCACACACACACCTGCTCACCCCCCACACACACACCTGCACAACCCTCCCCACACACACCTGCACAAACTCACCCGCACACACACCTGTACAACCCCCCCACACACACACCTGCACAACCCCCCCACACACACCTGCACAAACTCACCCGCACACACACCTGCTCACCCCCCCACACACACACCTGCACAACCCCCCCCACACACACACCTGCACAACCCCCCCCCACACACACACCTGCACAACCCTCCCCCACACACACCTGCACAAACTCACCCGCACACACACCTGCACAACCCCCCCCACACACACACCTGCACAACCCCCCCACACACACCTGCTCACCCCCCACACACACACCTGCACAACCCCCCCACACACACACCTGCACAAACTCACCCGCACACACACCTGCTCACCCCCCACACACACACCTGCTCACCCCCCCCACACACCTGCACAACCCCCCCACACACACACCTGCACAACCCCCCCACACACACCTGCACAACCCCCCCACACACACCTGCACAACCCCCCCACACACACACCTGCACAACCCCCCCCACACACACACCTGCACAACCCCCCCACACACACCTGCACAACCCCCCCACACACACACCTGCACAACCCCCCCCACACACACCTGCACAACCCCCCCCACACACACACCTGCACAACCCCCCCACACACACACCTGCACAACCCCCCCACACACACACCTGCACAACCCCCCCACACACACACCTGTACAACCCCCCCCACACACACCTGCACAACCCCCCCCACACACACCTGTACAACACCCCCACACACACACACACCTGCTCACCCCCCCCACACACACACACCTGCTCACCCCCCACACACACCTGCACAACCCCCCCACACACACCTGCTCACCCCCCACACACACACCAGCACAACCCCCCCACACACACACCTGCACAACCCCCCCACACACACCTGCTCACCCCCCACACACACCTGCAGATCCCCCCCACACACACCTGCTCACCCCCCCCACACACACCTGCACAAACTCACCCGCACACACACTTGCTCACCCCCCCACACACACACCTGCACAAACTCACCCGCACACACACCTGCACAACCCCCCCGCACACACCTGCACAAACTCACCCGCACACACACCTGCTCACCCCCCACACACACACCTGCACAACCCCCCCCCACACACACACCTGCACAAACCCACCCGCACACACACCTGCTCA
The DNA here is from genome assembly GCF_047496885.1 of Scyliorhinus torazame. Classification (NCBI taxonomy): domain Eukaryota; kingdom Metazoa; phylum Chordata; class Chondrichthyes; order Carcharhiniformes; family Scyliorhinidae; genus Scyliorhinus; species Scyliorhinus torazame. The sequence goes on along the minus strand of NC_092724.1, from coordinate 151,586,149 downwards.
CCCCCCCACACACACACCAGCACAACCCCCCCACACACACACCTGCACAACCCCCCCACACACACCTGCACAACCCCCCCACACACACACCTGCACAACCCCCCCCACACACACCTGCACAACCCCCCCACACACACACCAGCACAACCCCCCC